>NC_087559.1:2410000-2742916 GCF_036250125.1 Pseudopipra pipra | reverse complement strand
TTTCTGGTCATAAAAAGTTTCCACATTTCAAGGAAAGCTCAAATCCTTTATTTTCTGCTTGTCTTTACATCAAAACCACAGGGGACAATTAATCTTTTTAAGAGACTTCACTGCAACTCACTGAGAAAGTTGAGCTGAAGGTCAAGGGCTGTCCAGAGAGGTTCCCTGAGTTCCACCTTCCCACCCCCAGCATCCCAGGGCTGGTTTATCTCATGTCCTTCTCTTAGCTGAGCACATTCCCTGTCTGTTGGGGATAACTGACTGATAACACTAATGTTGCTGCACTGAAATGGCTGTAAAATCATTAAGCATATCTTGTTTTACTTAACCTAAAGTCATTTAAATCATAAAGCTTCTGGAGGGTGTTGGTGAGCCTGGAATTCCTCCCTGTGATAGGGGAGACTTTAATGCAAAATGAAGTCTTACCATATTAAGCCTAATTTTTATCATATCGGTGACTTAACAGATTAGTAAATGTTGTTTTTCTGGAATTATAGGACAGCTCCTCATATGAAATTGGATTATGACAGTTCATTTTCTCCATCAGCTTTGCAACACTGCAAAAAGCAAGGATTTGCCATTAACATATGGAAATCACTCAAATTTCTCTCTTAATTAGACTTAGCCTGCCTTTGCTTTTGACACATAAATATTGCCTTGTGTCTTCATACAGAAACCCTTGTTTCCTTTCAGACATGTACAGAATAAAACCTATGTGAACTAAGGAGATCTAAAAGGTGACAAATTTTTAAACTCTCTTAACTAGGGAGTTCACAGTTTCTTGAACATTTTCAGGGACATTTAAAAATGGTTTCAGGGATTGTCTTTTCAGATATTTGGAACTGGAAATGTTAAGGTGTTTGAGATTGTTACTTCTTTTATATATATATTTATTTATTTTATTTTTACTAAATTCAGTTAAATATCACAAAGTTTTGACCTGTGGTGACTTCAGCCCCATTTCTGCTCCTTTCCCTGCTTTCCAAGCCACTGGGCCAGGAGTTTGTTGGCCACTGGAAAGGTGACTGTGGTTCAGAGAGTGAAAATAAGTGCTGCAGATTATGTACACACTCAAGGTCGGGTCTGAAATAGTATAAATCCATCTCTATAGAGCTGTCTTAGAGTTACATTAAAGTTGCAGCTGCTCCTCACAGTGAAAATGCTTTTTCCATACCCTGGTCTGAAGTTCTTAGGTCGCCCTTGCAAGGAGCTTTGATGGTGCTTAGAGACTGATCCAGTCCCATAAAATCGGGATGAAGGTGGTTTCCCTCTCTCCCCAGAATAGCACAGCTCATAAAATTCACCCTTTATTGACCAAGTGGATGTTAGATGTCAAATCCGACCCCCTGAAATCTGGGGGGTTTATTCCTCCTCTGCTTTCAGCAATAGGAACATTATTCCTGCAAAACCTCAGCAGATCCAGCAATATTCAGTACTGTAAATTCCTGTTCCTGGAAATCTCTGAGAGCTGTACTTATACAGCACAACATTTAGACATCTGAGCCACATTTTCATATAATTTACTCTTGCCTACTAATCGCAATATTTTGAATAATTAGTTACAATTCAGCCTGAAGGTCTCAATTTACATTTAACTGGCAAACTTTTACAAGCAGCACACATTAACAGTTTTAAATGTCACAGCAACGTTTAATCAGGCAAGACAATGCAGGAAAATACTCCAAAATATTTCTAATTGGCAATGCAATTATTTAACTTGTTGTCTAAACTTTGGTGCCACGTACTTTGTCCAAGGCTTTAAATGGAGACTTTCCAAAATGAAAACAGTAAATTCAAGGACAGGCTGGGACAGGCCTTGGAGCAACCTGGGCTAGTGGAAGGGGGTTGGAATGAGATGAGCTTTAAGGTCCCTTCCAACCCAAACCATTGTGGGATTTTATCATCAGCAAGGCAATATCCTCAAGGCATCCTTTTACCAGGGAGTGATTCCTTATGCCAGAACAACCCCCCCAGGATGGTGCAGACAAGGAGGCACAAAGGGTTGAAAATGCTTTACCAAGGGTGTTGCATATTTTGGGACATAGTTTAACTTCACAGAGGTCTTGTTTTGGCTAAGCAGGTACATTTGTTGCTGAGGGCTCCCCAAAACACCTCTCCACAATCTCCACCCCTTTGCTGCTCCATTGCACCTGACAGTTCTCACATCAGCCACGCCACAAGTCACCTTTCCAAAAGGCACCAGTCTCAGTGTAACAACTTCTAAAACGTGTTTTCTCCAGGTATGTTGCTCCTTATGTGGTAAATGCCAGGCTCCAGTGGGACCATTCCCTTCATTCCAGACCCAGCTGCACCAGCCACGTGGGCTGACCCTAAATCCTGCTCAGCTTTGCCTGCACTGTCAGGGGTTTTTGGTGCATTTAGGCAGTCACATGCCATCTGGATAAAGAGGTAAATCAGGAAGCCAGGAAGTCTCCCAGGTACTCAGGTGAGCTGTACCTGTGTGTTTTTCAGGCACATCCACAGGGAGCAGGTGCTGTGTCCCTCTCCCTGCACCCCAGTGCCATCGGTGCAAGGAGCCAGCCCTTGGACTGAGAGGAATAATTAGGCAAAATAATCTTTCCCTACAACATCTTACAATTCCCCACCCTCTGCTCTGGCTTTACTCTTCCCCAGAGAGCCTCTTTTTACTGCTAACACTCCTTTGGCCAGAAGGCTCCATAAATCACCTTCTGAAGAGCTGAGGTGTCACCTGGAGCTGTCGCCGGTTGTACCCTGAGCAAACAGTTCCTCTTCAGCAGTGATGCAACACTCCACAGTGATATCTCAGGCCCAAATTAGAAAGCAGCATTCAAACAATTAAAACAGTTGATAATCTCTTCATATGGTCTGTTTGAAAGCCAGGGTTCAAAAATTAATAAGGGTTCAAAGAGAAGAGAAATATCTTGTTTCTGATGTCACTTTAAAAATATTAAGAGCATGAGAACAGCTACAGCTGGCTAGGCTGAGGATATTTTTAGCAAGATTCTGCTCTGTGGCAGTGATGATTATGGAAGGATTTAATAACATGACAGGTAAAGAATAATCCTTCCTCCTCTTGGAAATCATCACTGGCAAATTTTGTCCATTTGGAGCTGTCAGAAGGAAAGCATCAAGACTCTGACCCAGGAGACATGAAGCTGATCTGTCTGCTACCACTCTTTCCTTATTCTCTCTGCACTCATTTCAGCGTTTCTGCCTGTAGACAGGTGATAACAACATTTCCTATATTCCAGGTGTTTGGTTTTTTTCCTATTTCCAAACCTAATTCTCAGGATGCAGAAGGTGCACGTGAATGGAGAGCACCTCATGAGAGAATCGTGGCAGGATATTGGTCTTATAACACCACAGGATAATAACTGTAACAACAATAACAGCACCTCTTTAAAAAGAAAAGATGAGCTGTAGAGTATTGACCAAAAATGCTTTTCTTCCCTTTTCATCACTTTCCCTTTCCCTGCTCCCTCACCCCTCTCCTCCCTGCCAGTCCTGCAGAACATGAAATGGATTTTCCCCCACAGAAATATTTGGATATTGCTGCTGTGGAATGCTCTTATTTCAAGGTGCTGGCAGGTAGTGTAAGACAGAGCTGAGGAAGTGAGTGAATTCCAAACTCAGGAAATTACATGCCTACAGCACATCCTATGGTTAATAAAATGGAAAAATCGAAGCACTGGTCCCACAAGCTCCCTCTTTTAAAGCTCAGACACCTTTAGTTTATGAATTAGTAAGCCTTTTTCATTTCATAGTCCAGAGGGAATTGCTTCTTGCTGCCCTGTTCCTCCTGGCCCTGCTGTGCTGGGCTTTCTTATAACTTTTATTTTAACCTTCTATTACTTTTCATTGCACCTGGAGAAGAATTCTGCCCAGGAAAACGTTGTCTGACAGCAGTTGGCTTTGCAATAGGCAGAAACATGATTAAAAATCAGAGTTATTTTCAGTTCACACGTTGCTCACTTATAATATTTCAACCTTTCTGCACAGCCTGTGAGGGGTGTAAATGGAGTGTAGGGAAATGTAGTGATTCTTCTGCATTTCCATGAAGAAATTCAGGAAGAATTTTTCCATGGAAAGGGAAATTTTGCCATTCAGGAAAGAAATTTTCCATGGAATTTTGGCATTGGTGGTGGAGTCCCCACCCCTGGAGGTGCCCAAGGAAGGACTGGACATGGCACTCAGTGCTCTGGGCTGGAGGACAAGGGGGAATCAGGCACTGGTTGGATGATCTTGGAGATCTTTCCAACCTAAATGATTCTGTGATTCCTGAATGTCATGGAATATCTAAACCACAACAATACCTGGGGTCAGTCTGCATGCACTAAACCCACTGGGAATATATTCCCTGGGTCAAATCCTGCTTGTAGACAAATTTTTTGTGATAATACCAGTTTTAGTGAGCAGAGCAGCACTAATTCTGCTCCATCACTCCTTCTCATTCCCAGCTAAGTGGCTGGATAAGTAATATCTCTAATAGTTCTAATAAGAGGCTCTGTCAATACTTTCAAAATGACTAATGGCATTTAACTCTCCAGTTATATTTATAAATGGTTTCCACTTAACATGTTGTGCAGTTGACTTTAATAAGTACTTTGTGTAGTACAAACATGTTGCTTGGGCTGGGATAAAATGGTCCTCCTAGGAATATCTGCAACAATGAGTGGTTTGGCTAATGATAGAAAACATACTTTTGTGACTGCTTTATTTACACAGAGCTCTGATTCATCCTGGAGCTGGGAAAAGGCTTCCTCCAAAACCTTGTGGGGAAAAGGGTATTGAACCTTCCTTTTTGGTTCATTGTGGAGGCGAAATTTGAGTATTTTCAATCCAAGCCACCTCCACAGTCCTTCCCTAAGCAAATGATGTTTAATCTCTCAGTTCTGGTGGGGTTGGAGGAAGGAGCACTGGGGCTGCTCGGGCAGGGAAGGTGTTTAACACATTCCAAGTGTCAGAGCCCCAGATTCACCTCCCTGCCTGGCATTTGGCTCTTATCTCTGACAATTAGTTGTGCTGAAATCACCTTGTTTATTTTATTATCACTCAGAGCTGCACTCCTGCTTTCTGCCTCTGTGCTGCATCGTGGTTTATTAACCCTTTCCTCAAGCACATCTCGAGCATTCAGAAATTTCAGCTTTAAGACTTCTTATTGCAAAGGCAGGGATTTCTTTTTTGTGGGGGATGTGATCAGGGATGGAAGTGATAGCCCAGGGAAATATAATTTGTACAGGATTCATTTATATGTGGTTTGTGAAGTTGATGAATCTCTTGAGAATCCTTACAGAGACTACATAGATGGAAGTTATGTCTGTTTTTACTACAGGCTGGGGTATCCAGCATTTCTTCAGAATATTGAGATTACTAAAGGGGGACATTAGAAGAACCCATCTAAAAATATGCATAAATATATAATGTTTTGATTAAATTAGTGATAACAGTTTTCCTAACAAACCCTGCTCATTTTTCATTTTGATTACCTTTTTTCTCTGCCTTTCACACCTGCTTTTCATGATGAATTGTGGCTGTTGCTCCACCTGCTCAAGCTCTGCTGGAGCCACGTGCATTTGGGATTTGCAGTGGTTCATTTTGAAAGGAGTTATGTGCAAACCATCTTTATGTGTTTGGAGTCAAAATTAACCTTGAAAGAAAAGTCAAACCACCACAATTGACATATATCTGATCAATCAGAGAGTCATGGAGTGGGTTTTGTTGGAAAGGACCTTAAGACTCATCCAGTGCCACCCCCTGCCGTGGGCAGGGACACCTTCCACTAACCCAGGTTGCTCCAACCTGGCCTTGGACACTTCCAGGGATCCAGGGGCAGCCACAGCTTCTCTGGGCAACCTGTGCCAGGGCCTCCCCACCCTCACAGGGAACAATTTCTCCCTAATATCCAACCTAACCGTACTGTCTGTCAGTGTGAAGCCATTCCCCCCTGTCCTGTCACTCCAGGCCCTTGTCAATAGTCTCTCCCCATTTTTCCTGCAGGCTCCCTTCAGGTCCTGTTCTGATTGTCTGAGTTCACCTGGTAGGAAGTGAATAACTCAATTCATTAAAAACTTCAGCAGAATTGTGATGTACCCCCTGGTTTCTGCATTATATAAATCTTTTAAACTTTCAATACTGTGTTACTCTCCGGGTTTATTCATTCCCAGCCAGGCTGCAGTTCTAAATACAGTCAAGATTTAAGTTTTTTCACTCTGTTTAGGTTAAAATGCTTCATTTCTGAAGCAGCCATTGTCTTGAGAGAATAGATCAGTCTTTAGAACTTGCTCATTAACACCTGCCTAATAAAGTGTACATTGCACTGTGACATAGAGACACCACAGAGCTCACTCTGAATATTTACTCTTTCTTTAAAAAGGTTTTTTTTTTGGGTGAATGATAAGTGTTGCTTTCAGTTTTATGCTTTCAGCTCCATCCTGCTGGTCCCTGTAATAAATGCAGCCCTGGAGGGCTCCTCTGAAGAGTAACTTCATTCCTGAACACTTGAATACAAGTCCAGCATTGAGCCATGGTGATGCTCCATGACTTTTTAGACACATTATTATTTTAAGGTGTGTATTCATTTACATTATTCAGAACTGCTAAACTTTGTGGTCCTCATCCTGGCAACCTTTACTCATAATTTTGTAAAACTTTGCTGAAGGAGATTTGAAAATTCACCTCAGACATGCAATGTATCACAGGCACCAGTGGAGCAAACCCTGCCCTTGCTCCCACCCTTTCAGCTCCACAGATTTCAGCCCCACTGACTTCAAATGAGAATGTTACTATGCAATTCTAGTAGTACAGAGGCTACAATATCTTTCTTTTTGCTTTTATGTAAGAGTTACTTGACAGAGAATGGATAGTCTGTTGGTTTTTTTTACTTGATGCAATTTGAGACACACGAAATATCACAAGGTTGAAAGGTAAAAGCTTTTTTAGGGGGGAGAGAAACTGCAAAATAGAGATTCCTGAAGAAGAAGAATTATAGAGTGGTTGGGGTTGGAAAGGACATTAAGGATCATCCAGTGCCACCCCCTGCCATGGACAGGGACACCTTCCACTAGCCCAGGTTGCTCCAAGCCCTGTCCAACCTGGCCTTGGACACTTCCAGGGATCCAGGGGAAGCCACAGCTTCTCTGGGCAACCTGTGCCAGGGTCTCATCACCCTCACAGGGAGGAATTTCTTCCTAATATCCAATCTGAGCCTCTCCTGTGTAAAACATCATTCTCCCTCTTTTTTATAACCCCCTTTTAAGGGAATTCCTTAAGAAGAGGAAATCTCAGAGAAGAGGAGGGAGCCTAATTGGCCGTGGGTCATCCTGGCAGGGACAGGACATGAGCACAGCACCAACAGGAACAACTCTTTGGCTCCTTTTCCTTCACATGGAGACACGTTCCCCTGAAATCATTAGACATCTTTCTACTGCCTGAAATAAGCTTTGGATCAAGGCTGGAGTACGAGGGAGAAATCCAAAGGAAAATGACGTGTGAAAACAAATTCATTGTGAAGTGACATCAGACAAGAAGAGCACAGAGACGACACCTCTGATCTGAGCTTTCACAGAGCTCTTCAAACACCAGCTCCTTCATTTGCATGGAAGTTGCATCTCAGGGAAGCTTCTGAGACAGCCACCACACAGCAACAAAGTGATTGCCACAGCCCTGACACGGCTTTGAAAACACTCAGCCCAATTCTCTCAAAATTTGACAATTAACTGAAATTTGGTAACTTGCAATCACTGGAATGAAAGCAAAAAGGGGAAAAGTGTAACGAGGCAAAGCTGGTAACAAATTACACCACCTCTGTTCTAGATGCTTCTGTTGATAACTTTTTGGTGGTCCATGGAAATATAAAAATCCAGACGTGAGTCAAATCCCCAGGAATGGTGATTCCAAGTGGCTTAGATCATAAGGCACTGTCCACACCAGCTGGATAAAATCCCTCACATCACTACAAGCTGAATTTTCATGCAGCGACTGATCTCTGTTCAGCAACTGCAAAGGAAGAACAATGTGATTTCCACAAGGGAACAACGTGGTGGTAACTCTGGAGTGATCCCAGGGAGAGGGATGGGGCATTGCAGATCCCTGGCTTCACACCTAGGGGGTACAGAAGGCAGCTGAAGGTTTTGAAATGAATACAAATAAAAAAAAGAGCAGCTAAATGTCTAGGAAGTTAAAGATTTTTAAATGGCTTCTAAGGCTGAAGTTTTGCTCTGGGGGTCAAAAGGCCCCTGCACTTGTCTTGCAGAAGGATGGCAGAAATTTTAATTGCTGGGTAGAAAAAAAGCCACTGGTGGAAAATAATTCCTTTATTCCTTCAGATAAATCAGGGCAAACTCTGGAGAGTTGTGTGTGAATGCTGCCAGGGGAATTTAAATTAGAAAACAAAGGATGGTTAAAGCTCCAAAACAAAGCTTCAAGTGGAAAATGGTGTTGTCACTCACTCAGGAAAGGAGAGCAAAGAGTTTTGGGTTCACCTCTCTAGTCTCAGCTCATTCCCAGTTTAAGAACAGCCCACAGACACTTGATCTGAAATCCTTAGGGAGCACCTGAGGATTGAATATCAGGTTTAAAACAATGACCTGCTCAACTCTGTGCCTCTGTGACAGGGGAGCTGGAAGAGCCCAACTCAGTCAACTCATCTGGTTATAATGAGAAAATAGGAATTTGCAAAATTCCTGTCTTTTACTTAATAATTCAGACCATTAGTTGTTGAAATAAAACATAATGTGCCAAAAGGAAAACATTACTCTCTGAATAAAGCAAACACACTCTGATTCATTTACTTTCTTTCTAAGTTGACAGCAGAGGTCAGTGAGGAAGACAACAGAAAATCCCATTTTCTCAGCTTGGTTTCAGATTGTTCAGGGAGGTCACTCCAAAACATCACCCACCTGGGCAATGAAACGTTAACTCAAATTACCTGCAAGTTCTGGTCCCTTTTACACAGGTGGTTTGTTGTCACATCCCAGGAACCATCTACACTTTCCCACCTTTGCAAATATTTTTCCCGAGATGCTGAATTTTATACATTTCTTATTTCTCTGTGAGTTTTCATTCTGCTATAATTATAATATATAATTGTATTACAAAGCTGTGGCTGCCCCATCCCTGGAAGCATCCAAGGTCAGATGGACACCATGGTCTAGTAGAAGGTGTCCCTGCCCACGGAATGGGTTTGGAATTCTATGATCTTTGAGGTCCCTTCCAACCCAAATTATTAATTCTATGAAGTGGGAAAAATACATTTATTTTAAGCAGCTTCTCTAATCAAGTTTTGTTCCTTTGCCCTTACATTCAGTAGAACATTGTTGATTAAGCACTGCATCCTTTGAAGAGCTCATCCCTACAACACCCTCACAACAACAGTGTAAGTGAAATACTGGCTGGCTCAGCATTCTAAAATTTGCTCTTCAACCTTAATCTTCCACCTCTTACTTCAAAGCTTCCTGTTCTTCACACTCTGTAAAACCTGAACGCTGGAAATAACACTCAGGCCACAATTAGCTTTCTCCATAAAAAAATAAATATAAATGTAATACAGGTATGAAATCATCCTGGTTTTGATAGAGACAATCCATTCAACAAAAAACTTGAAAAAACCATGAGAAATATAAAGACTACCATGAATTTTATAATATCATTTATGCATGCAGAAAAAAAATTATAGATGCTGCTGGATACATTTTCCTTGTCCAACTGTGTTTTCTCCAGTAAAGAATTGTTTTATTTAGACACACTTTTTTTTTTTTTTTGGTAAGTCAATAAGAAATAGTTGGGAAAAATATTTATTTCATCATTATAAATTCTGGAACTGGGGAGATTATTTTTGTCCCTTCTGCAGTGCAGCAGTGAGGTCTATTTGTAGAGAACCAGAGCACTCCTTTGATGTGGGTGCTTTTAAATAGCTTAATTGCAAGGCAGATGGCAAGAAACAAAAAAAAAAAAAACCACCAAAAAAAACCAGGCAAACCTTGATGAAACAAAACAAAAAACCTTGCATAAAGGTGGAAAATTGCTTGAGGAAGGCTGTGGTCTCAGAGGGAGAAATCTTTCTATTTGTAGCTGGTAACTGCAAACTCCAAGTCTGTGATTAGGCTTTAATGTAGAAGAAGTAACACGATGTAGCTGATGAAAACATGTCAACACAGCATGAGAAAAAGAACAAGCAGGCAACTTTCCCCTCAAAAGAAAAGTTTCAGATCTTCAAACACGCTCTGACTTCAGTATCAACAATTGGGGGAGAAAAAAAAAAAGAAAGAAAAAGGCTTTGGTGTTCATACAAATCGTCCCAAAATTTTTTTATCAAATTTCTTCAGGTTTGTTAATGTTATAGGCTGTAAAAAAATGAGGTTTTTTTTATAAGGTTCCTAATTTTATGTGCAATGTGATGTCCTGGGAGAATTTGTCTCAGGACCAAACACGACTGGAAGGTTTGTTCATCCTGAAGATATAGAGGGAGCAGAGCACCTTCCCCATGGAGACAGGCTGAGAAAGTTGGGAATGTTCAGCCTGGAGAAGAGAAGGTTGTGTGGAGACCTCAGAGCACCTGCCAGGGCTTGAAGGGGCTACAGGAAAGCTGGAAAGGGGCTCTGCATCAGGAAATGTGGTGATAGGACAAGGAATGGCTTCAAACTGAAAGAGGGGAAATTTAGATTGGATATTGGGAAGAAATTGTTCCCTGTGAGGGTGGGGAGGCCCTGGCACAGGTTGCCCAGAGAAGCTGTGGCTGCCCCTGGATCCGTGGAAGTGTCCAAGGCCAGGTTGGAGCAACCTGGGCCAGTGGAAGGTGTCTCTGCCCATGGCAGGAGGTGACACTGGATGGGCTTTAATGTCCCTTCCAACCTAAACCCTTCTGGGATTCCATGATGTTGGTCCATCCTTCAATATGTAGCATGGCCAGAGAGGTAGAATATTTGGTGGCCTCATCTCTACCTGTGCTCCCTGCTTTAACCAAATTAGTGATAATTCTATTATATATATAAATAAAGAGATACTTCAAGCCAATTAATGCAATAGGGAAGACACCAAAACCTGCCAGAAAAGCAGTGCCATCCATCCCCTACCCAACACAGGTCTCTTTAACATGCCCAGCAACAACACCTACCTATAGATAATATCAGTGTTTTGGGGGGGGGGGGAGGGAATATAAATAATAAATTTATATTTTAAAGGATAAATTATGAATTTATATTTTAAAATCTAAATTGCAGTCAAGAATCACGACCTTGGTGGTCCCTGAGGGATTTCCCCTCAGCCCAGGCAGGGCATCAGGAGTACATTACCCATGGATTGAATCCGAAATCAATGGGAAAGACAAGGCAGCGTGTTTAGCTGACAGATCACAATAAGCACTCCAAGAAAAGCAGTGGAGTTTCTTTATCTTTTTAAGGACTTTTTTCTACTAGTGCTATTCCATAGAATCCTAGAACGGTTTGGGTTGGAAGGGACTTTAAACATCACCTCATTCCAACTCCCTGCCACAGGCAGGGACACCTTCCATCAGACCACTAGACCACAGCTAAATCCGAGCAAATGGCAAAGAAAATAAAATTAATGCTGGCATTAAAACTCCAGAGTTGGGCACCGTGACTTACAAATCAGTGTTTATGAAGTGGAAAATAATTTTACATTTTTGAGGGGAAGGAATAAAGGTACAACCTGTATTTAGGTGTGAAAGGCCTTGTAGATCCCTCCATGTATATGTTTAAAGAGCTACTGAGATTATTACACAGCAGATTTTGACCAATGGCAGGGGAATCATGAAGAGCTCATTGCAGGGTTCTCCATCTAAACCTCAATCCTAATCTCAGCTCTGCGTCCTGCCTTGCTTGTTCCATGGAAAACATTGCTGGGATGTTTCCTGCACACCCATTAGCACCATTTTTTTTCTCCTCTGTCTGAGGTGTATCACCCTTCTGAGATTAAAATCTAGACCTCCTGCAATGTCCTCCTGCCACAGAGCACTCTGGGGAGCAGAAACCACCCCATCAGAAGCGTTTGGAGATTCCCAACCCCCAGCAAAGCCACGATATCCTGCAGGAGGGATCAATACCTGGACAAATATCCCTCCCTTGATCCTGCTCCTCTATAAAGCTGTTGGAGTCCCTTGCAGATTTTAACAGCAAGACAATTGGACAATATAGATTTTTCTTCCCCTAGGGAACAGGTGCATTTAAAGAGCCAAAGCAAAACAAAGGAGGGATGGAAACAAGGAAATCCAGGCTTTCAACCTGGGTTTGTTTCTTCCTTTGTTTGAAATAAAATGCAACTGATGTTCTGGTCTCTTTAAATAGTTTTTTGTTTGTTTGTTTGTTTTTGGTTTTTGGGGGTTTTTTTGAGAAGATTTATTGAATAGAAATGAGTAAACAGGGAGAAAGAATCAGGTCCTTTGAGGTCCTCAAGAATTGGATTTTTGAAATGAATCAGGCCTGTTTACATTCTGGTGACTGGGAAAAATATAAAAAGGAATCAAACTTTTGACAAAGAAAATTTTATAATGAATCAATTTGAAATCACTTGGTTTTGGCTGTGTTCCCACATGCACTTAAATCAGTCGTGGCACCTGTGATCACTAAATTGGTGTTTATAATTTATTTTTAAAGGCAGGAAGTATGATTTTTAAATGTTTGGTGTCATTACGATTCCATCACCATAAAGAAGTGAGGAGAGCTGTTTTGCCATGGCAAAGAGACAATTTCAATTTAAATATTCACAGCGAGAAACTTTGCCTGGAGTGTCACCAGAGCTGGGATTTCACTGAGAGCAGTCAATGAACTCCCCGTGTTCCAAGGTGGGCGTTCAAGTTCCCAGGCAGAAATCAGCATTTCTCATCCCTAATTCATGCCTTAAACTGTTCAATGGATTTGGGTATTTTTAAGTCATAATTGCACATAGGAAGTGATGGGTAAACTGTGGTTTGCATAATATGTTGCCTGTAATCTGACACAGCCCAGGCTGGATCTGCAGGCATGGAAACCTTCCTTGTGAATGGCAATCAGAAACACAGATACCTGGGATCAAAACCACTGTAATCTGGGTAAAAAAAAAAAATAGTTCTGACTTTATTATAGAAGAAGAAGCTGAGGAATTTTTTTTTTTTTTTTTGGTACAGTTACCAAAGATTACAGAAGACAAGGTCAGAAAAAGGATTAAAATAGAAGAATTTGAGTCTTATCATGAGCCACGCTTCTTTTATGCTATTAAAAGCAAATCCACTGAGGTTAAGGAAGAATGTTGTCTATGAAGTTTGCTTGATTTGAAACAGAAATAATTAAATAGTGCTGTAGTTGTCTCGAGAAACAAATCCTTCTAAAGATCAAATATCTCCTTTAAGGTAGAGAGGGGATTAAGTGCTATAGCAAAAATGTTCAGTAACTGCATTTAAAGCCATGAATTATGCATGGAGAAAAAGACCTATAGCAGAAATAAAATCAAAAAGCACCCAAATATAGGTGTCATTTATAATTTCAAGTGCAGAAAAATGCAGCTCCTGTTGCATATCACAGCACTTGGTTGTAAGTGATGAAGTTATACGAGACTGCAACGATAAAAAGGGAAATTTAGACCTGCAGTAAAAGAACTGAAATGGATTTTCCCCTACCTGTGTCCTCAAAAGCCACCACTGTGCACCATTTCCACTAACAGGGTGGTTATTCCACATGGCAACAGGCATTTTGATGTGCATATCCATTATTTAAGGTTATTGGGAGGGAAATGATGCTTTGCTGGAGTAAAAACCAGATTGTACCTAAAGCAGCTCTTGAACATCAAGAGGAATTTGTTTACTGGTAACCTCTCATAACTTTCACTCTGTGTTTTGTTCAATATTCATCAGGTATTTTAAACAGCTCCTGGTCTTTATGGGGGAGGAAATGATCCATGGGCTCAGAGCAGACGTAGGAATTACATTTTGTGACCGGAGCTCTCCCAAACCACTGGGGGAAAATACCCAGTGGGTGGTTTTAAATGTTGGTGCTTTGTTGCCTGGTTACACTTTGCCCTTGTCATTTTGGAAAAAAAGCCTCCTAAAGACCCAGACCCAGAGTTTTTCCACCAGGAATAACAACCCCTGGCTGGGTAAGTGGGCTTCTGCAGGGCAGTGGTTTTGGTCAGGGATTCTTCAGTTTAAAACATGCCTCAGGTTTTCTTGGAAAGGCAGGAAAACACCTCAGGGACTAAGGAACAAATCATTTCTCAGAAAGTTCAAATTTCTGTTTTCCTTCTGCCAGAGATCTCTTTCAAACTAGGCCAAGGTTATGGTTCAGCTATTGGGCATCCAGGAAAAAAACCTGTTTTTCTGGGCAGAACTGGAGCTGCTCTACTTTTGCCCAGAATTCCCAGCTGCCCACCCAGCACTATGGAGCACCAATGACCAGGGGCTGTGGAAAGGTTTCTATGAGATGGGATTTGCCTCTGTAAACATTATTAAAGAGCAGCTCCAAATTGCTTCCTTTTATTTGTGCAGTTTGTTCAAGGACAGGCAGGTTGAGACCTAAAAACTGCACTTGATTAAGTCTTAGCTTTGAAGAGGTAGGAAAGTTTCAATACAAAACACTGAGTTACCCACAGAATTTAGGTGATTTTAGGATCTGGTGGTGGTGGGAAGCACTTCAGTTCAGAGCAGAGAACAAGAGCCATGTCAGAGTCATGTGAAATCAGCCCCTGGCTACGTCATGGATTTCTCCTGTTAGATTGAGACTGTGGAAGATTCCTTTTTCATGGGCACAACATGAAGATAAATACACTTACAAGGTGTTTTGATGTGCTCATGTATAAATTCTCTGGAATGCTCTGAGTAATTTTATTGGGATTAAAACTGGAGCTTGATTTCCTTCCCTAAAATTTATATTTCTTGCAGTTCTTTTTAAGGTTTCCAGAGGGAAAAAGAATTGAAGATTGTAAACCAAGAAGAAAGAGTCTTAAATCCTTTGATTAAACTTTTGTTGTAATGGTGAGGACTATCACCTAAAAGGAAGGTTTTATGACTGAAATATCATTAGCTGCTATGACTGAGATGCTTAGTACATGCTATAAATTTCTCCTAACTACTGCTGATACTTAAATGTAATCCACATCTAAACCTCACATCCAATCAGCCAACTAATCAACTTTTTAATCAACATTTCACAAGTAGTCTTGACCTCTCTAAGGCCACAGCATTATCAATGATCCCAAAAGGCACTGATCCAAGATTTGGAAATCTGAGGCACTGTGTGAGATTGAGAGAGTTCGGATTTTTATTCAGTATTTTGACCTGAAACCTCTCAATTCATCAGGTTTGTCAATGACAGAAGTAAGATCAAGTCCTGGGCATCTGGAGAGCCTCTGGCATTGTTGTTTCCTTTTCACCAGCATGCCAATGGCACAGCTGGCAGCTCCCTGGCACCAGGATGATCCACAGGGAGCAGACCTGGTTGCCAAGGATTTTTCCATGGTGGTTGGCAACCAGCACTATGCCCCAGCATCCCCCCAGTGCTCGTGGCAGAGGAGAACCAGCACTGCTCCCACTGCACTGGGTGTCTCCAGCTGGGTTCCTCCACAGAGCCTGCAGGGCTGGACCTAAATCAAACCATCTCCAGAACGGAGTGGTTCATTCTGGGGACCAGCCCAGCTCCTGAGAACCTGGGATGTGGAGCCCAGGAAAGGGGAAAAGCCATCCCTCAGCTGTTGGAACTCCAGCCAGATGGATTGGATGTCAAACAACTTGCTTTTCACACCATCAATAGGCACATTTGGGTTTTTTTTCCTCCTGTGGGATTGAGGATGATAAAACCTATTCATGACAAGCACTTCAGGAACAACGTGGCTCCTCTTTGTTGAGCTGCAGCTGCAGATCTGTGCTGGATGTACTCACAAAAGGCCCCATCACCATCCCTGATGAGGTTTTCACAGGCTTTAGTCCTGCCTGGTGCTAATCCCTGACCTGGACACAGGTCTGATGTTTAAGCAGACTCGTTCCTCAGAAACCAGTGGAGAATAATTAATCTAATTGCATGAACACAGCAATAATACAGACACACATTTCCTCCCTCCTTCTGTCCATTCCATATTCCTGACTAGCCCAAAATCTTCTATCCCAGTATTACCAGTTCCAATTGCTCTCTAGCCCAGCATTACTGACAGTCAAACTGGGTTTTTAGCTTTGTCTTTATTCTCCCCAACACCAAACAGCAGAAACACCATTTCTGTCCTCAGCAACACTGAGAGTAATAGATTGAATTACACTTTCGGATATTTAGTTCTAATTTTCTGCTGGTGCCAGAGGAAGTTTAAGCAGCCAAGAGATGCCCTGCTTCCAGTGAATAAAAGGATGTGCTGCTTTGGTGCAAATCTGTGGCAATTCCCCTGTCTTCATCAAGGCAATCAGGAAAACACTCATCAATTCTAGCTAAAGACTCCACACCAGGACTCCCTTTGTGGTGACAGTTACAACCTCCATAACACTGACCTTTTCCAGAACAAGGCTGCAATCACAGATCCAAATTACAGACATTTATGACTAGAGATGAAGGAATAAATCCATTACTGGTGGTAATAATAGTTTAGCTTTTATGCACCAAGTCTCTGCAAGGGGATCTGGTGAATCCTTTGCCAGTCACTTCCAGAACTATTGCTGGAGTGAGGCAGAACATGGGAAGCTGGATGAGGGAGTCTCTGGCAAGGGTTGGACGAGTTCAGTCCAAGAGCTGTGACCTCCAAGGGCTTTTCTTATCTACATCTTTGGAAATATTTGTTTCTCCTTCTGTGTGTGCAACTATACTATTATTTCTTTGCCCTTCCCATATCCAGCCCAAACCCAGGATACCAACCTATGTTTAAAGAGGGTTTTGCCTCTGAAAAGTCACAATAAACACACTCTCTTTCCTGAGGTAATTTAACTCTTACACTTCTTAATTTAATTCTTCACAAGACATCAGAAATTGCAAATAAAGAGCAAGAGTTTAAGTGAGAACCTTTAAATGATGATAACCCAGGTGATCATTTCTTCTGATTTGTCACATGGGCTGTACAGTGACCTTGTTCTACCTCTTGGTAGTTTCAAACAGCCCAGAGAAGCTGTGGCTGCCCCTGGATCCCTGGAAGTGTCCAAGGCCAGGCTGGACAGGGCTTGGAGCAACCTGGGCTAGTGGAAGGTGTCCCTGCCCATGGAACTGGATGATCTTTAAGGTCCCAAACAATTCTGTGTTCCACTGTTGCTTCAACAATGGTAACAATAATAGATAAATTATTAGAAGAATAGACAGAGCCTAAAGGATTAGGCAGGAGCTATTACAGAGATATGTAGAGGATAATATATGGTGTTTACTGGTTGGAATAACAATCAGGCTGATTTAGGTTATCAGCCCTCTCATAGCTCAAGTTAAAATTAAAACGAGCTACTGAGAAGTTAATTTGAGATGTTTGCTTTTTCACTACAGTTTATGCACCAAGAGGAGAAAAAATGGTGTAACAGTTCCCATAAGCAAGTTGAAATAAGTGGCATTAAGGAGATGGGTGCAACTAAACATGATATGAACATCTCTGGGTGGAAAGAGATCCTGGTAAATCATTCCTGTCTTCTCTTGAAGAAGTAGGCTGGGAGATTTTGTCCAGGATTAGTTGCACTGATATCAGTTAAATCAATGTTGTTGGGTTTTAATTGTGGGTGATAACACTTTGTGCCATTTCATAGAGTGATAGAAGGGTTTGGGTTGGGAGGGACCTTAAAGACCATCCAGTCCCAACCCTCCACCATGGGCAGGGACACCTTCCACTAGACCAGGTTACTCAGAGCCCTATTTAGGGGCTTGCAAAATTTTGTTAAATAGGTGCAGGGTTGACTCCTTCAAAATGTAAAATTTCATGAAATCAGGAGGAATCTGGGAACCAAGTTTTTAGAACAGCAGTGGCACAGGCTGAAGGCCAACTGCTCAAAGATGGGGAGCTCTGGATTTCAGTGTTCAACACTAAAACCAAAAGGAAGGGTCTAGAATCAACCCTGAGATTAGAAAACATCCTATAAAAGGACCAAATGCCCCTCATTTCATAGATTCATTAAGGCTGAAAAAAACCACCAAGATCAAATCCAACCTTTCCTCACACTTTTACCTCATAGTTGCAATTGCAGTTTTCTGGAAGAAGCACCACCATTCCTGAGTATTTCCCCTAATTGTTTTATTCTGAACACTTTTATACATGAAAATGCTCATCAGCCCACAAGACAAGCTTTTCTTTTATTCAGGTAACACAGCAAGGCTCTGACCTCGCTGACATTTAGGGGGTTTGATCACTGGCACTAAATGCTTAACAAGCAGAGATTTGATTGTGTGGCACCAAGCCTGCATAATTTATTCTTAATAGTCTGATAAAATCCACTGCACTGTTGAAAGATGCATAACGATTTGGATAGTGGAAAAGGACTCTCCCTACAAAGATTTACACAAATGGCCACGTTATGGGGAGAGTGATGGGGTGTTAAACTGCTGGGAACCATTTGAATTAGAGTTAAATAGAATGGGCTAAATACAGTTGTTTTAAGGAGTCCTTGAAAATCAAATGGTCCGATATCTTTCTGAAATAGCCACTTCTAAAAGTGTATTCTAAAAGTGTAAAGTTATATCCCAGAAATACACTTGGAGATAAGGGTTAGAGGGCATGGTGGTGTTCAGTCAAAGGTTGGACTTGATGATCTTGGGGTTTTTTCCAGCCTTAATGACTCTGTAATTCTATGAAAACTACGGTAGTATTTGATTCCAGTAATGAAAATCTGTCTCACTGTTTGCTGCTCTTTGTGAGGTTTGTTATCTATTTATATCACCCCTGGAAAACCCCCAAACAGGAGAATGAGCACAAGCTGACATTCACAGCAAACTTCCTATAGGTTTTCTCTACCATTTTGGGAAGAATCTGCAGGAACAAAAACCTTCCTGAGCTGGGATTTGCCTCCAACTAAGCTGTTGCCCTTGCAAGATTTATCCTTGTAGGTTTATGTGCACCCCTGAAATATATTGGGGGTTTAAAACAAAAATCCACACTGATCCTTGATTGCAGCACCTCTTATTGAACTTCTACAGGGCAACAGCACCAAGAAATGATCATTTGTGCTACAAAAACTAACCTGCATCAGTTAGTTTTCATTAGTTGGTTTTCATTCAACTTCATTATAATCATAAGTGATGGTCTGTTTTAAGAGAGCAGTTTTAATTAAGCTGATCTTTGAGGAGGAAGTTGATGGGATTACATAAAGAGAGCTCTTTTTCATCCTAATGGGAGTTGGGATAACTTTACAAAATTCAATTATTTCTTTCCAAGGCCGCATAAGAAATATTTGGGAGACAACTGAAACAATTCTTAAAGCAAATTATACCACTGTCAGAAAACAAGAAATCAGTGTGTCACAACACAGGGGTATTTCTATACAAAACATCTCACAGTGACTCCGTACAGACAATCCCTGTCTGAATATTATATTCCTCATTAAAATTACCTACAACTAGAAAGAGGAATATTTTCTGTTTGCTACTTGAAATTAAAAAAAAAAAATAACCCAAATGAAAAACATCTTCAGCCATAATCCAAAGGAGGAGGTAGGAAAATGTTATGTTTTAATTCATCTAAGCTCAGTGAGTGCTGTAAAAACCCAGGTACAGCTTTACAGCTTTGGAGATGTCCAAATAACTACATTTTCTGCAGTAAAACCAGATCTATAAAATTCCACCCACTGTTCTCCTGTATACATTTTTAATAAGTGGATTTTATGTAGTGGTTACCTAAAAGAAGAGCCAATATCATAGTGAGTGTTGTAGCAGGGACACTCCACTGTTTATATTTCCAATTAGATCAAATGCTGTTAAAGGCACAAACACTGGCCTGGGGAGCCCTAGGGGAAAGTGGTTGGATAAAAACAGAGCTGGGGAAATTCCTTCTCCCACTGATCCAACAGCTCTGACATTCACACCAGGTTAGAGGGAAGGAGCATTGAGGAGGGAGGGCAAGGAGCAGCCCTGCTTAAAGGGTTCTTTTAATTTATTTTTCTAACATTAATATCAGAAAATCACAGGATGGTTTGGGTTGGAAGGGACATTAAAGCTCATCTCATTCCACCCCCTGCCATGGGCAGGGACACCTCCCACTAGCACAGGGTGCTCCAGCCTGGCCTTGGACACTCCCAGGGATGGGGCAGCCACAGCTCCTCTGGGATCCTGTGCCAGGGCCTCCCCACCCTCCCAGGGAAGGATTCCCTCCCTATATCCCAGCTGACCCTACTGTTTCAGTTTGAAGCCATTTCCCCTTATCCTGGCATTACAGTTCTTGAGGAAATATCCATATTTTTTTCTCTCCTTCTTTACATGAAGACACATTTGTTTTTAAGTTTACACTCAGCATTTTCTTCCAGGGCTGAAATGGGCTGAGCAGTGAGAGGCAAGTCTTTAAAGGATTCAAAAATCACATAGAAAAATGAATATATTTGCTAATTTTAATCCACTTCTAACCCATCTCTGTGGGAACTACGATTATGATGCAGCATATATAGATTTTAATTCCAAATACCTTACTATTAACTATAATACTAAGTCATTTACCTGGTCAAGTGTAGCTACATTATTGTCCCTATCAGTTTAATTTTTAACAATCCCCAACCTGTGTCTCCATAATCAACAGCTCCCTGCTTCCTTGCACTCCTGCTCCAGATGGAGAGCAGGGAAGCAGATGTTTGGTCCAATATCTTATTGGTGATGGATCTTTCCTTGATGCAGCTCCTGACCATTGTTACAGCTCTTATTCAATCCTTCAGCAAGTGTTAGCCAGTAAATCCTGGGAATTAAAGCATCATTGCTGCTCTTCACGTTCCTGATGTGAATGAAATAATATTTTCATTGGTGAGGAGGTTTTTCTTGTTTGATTTGTGCTTTTTTTGGGAGGTTGATTTATAACCTCTAGAAAAGCAAATACAGAAACATGCTGACTGTATTTAGGCAATGGAACGAGGCTCATCAACAGGGAGGGGATGTTGATATTAAAATTATCATAGAAGACTCCCATGAAATTTGGGGTTCTATCTCTTGGATAAGGGTTTAGTTGCCAGAACTTGGGAGGGACAGGCACTAAGAGTAAGATGGATCCACTCAGGTTTAGAGACTGGCACCACTGGAAGGGTTTCTCCCAGACCAGCTCTGGGCAGGGCTGCTCCTGGAATCCAACCCAAACTCTCTTCCCACCTCCTGCCCACCTTGTGACACTGCAGGTATTTAAGCAAGTCGGGGAATTATAGAAGTCACAACTCCATGACAACACTGTCATTAAAAAAAGTCAAAATAAGATTACAGAGACAACTTTAAAGGGTATTACAGGTGTCAAGTTTTACTGCAGAACCTGAAGAAGAACCTACTCCAGTTACCACCAAAATCTCCTTTAATTTCGTGCCTCTCCACATCCCCTTCTGTTTGAAGCCCCTGAAGCCCATCAGTGCTCCAACACAGAGGGGGATTCAGGGACTCCCATCCTGCCACAGTAGATTTCTGAGCACTTCTCTCTCTTTTTCAGGCTTATTTGCACTAAATGGGCTGGTCAGACCTCTATGGTTTGAGGGAAGGAGATTGACAGGACCTCACCTCAGAGAGGAGCTGAGACTGTGGCTCAGAGTAGATATTAAGCCCTTATTATTTAGATATTCAAATACAAATATAGGTGCAAAGGCTTAAAATAATTTACAATTTTCACTAGCTTTAATATTTGCACATTTGACTTTAATGTGCCTTCACTCTGAGCATTAGTCACCCTCCCCAACATATTAAAAATCAAGATAAAAAATGGATTTGCAGGTTATTCAAAGGTAATTCTCATCTTGCACAGCAACATTTGATTTTTCTCAGGGAAGGTGCGAAGTTAAAGAACTACAGAGTCGATTTGAGTGCACATAAATCAGCAGAAAAACTCCCCAGCCAAGACTTCTCAGCTTTTGCAGACCCAGTTTTCCTCAGAAAACCATTGTTTTCAAAAGTAAAATTGGTACAAAACAGAAGATGGGGGATGAATATCTGGCAAAAGTGCCTAATATATGAAATTTGAAATGCTCCATGGAATTCAAGTTACAAGTGGAATAGGACTGCAGGAAACTGCTGAGGAATAAATGGAGCAGGGTGTCCTAAGGCAGGTTGGCAGGAATTACACATCCTTTCCCATTTCACTAATTCAGGAATTAATGCTCAGTATTAGAACAGAAATTACTTACAATTTCTTACATTGTGATAATGACATGTAACATGGAAAATGCAAAATGTATGAGAAGGAAGAGTTAAGAAGGTCTCCTAGAAGTACCATAAGTGAGTTTTATAGGACTCTATTGAACAGCACAGGGTGGTACCTACTGGCATTTGGGGTTCCCAGAGGTCTGGGGAAAACTGTGCCTTGACTAGAGAAATAAAATAATGATCCAGAGTCACTGGGGACTTGCAGAAATATGAACACACAGGGCAAAATAAATACATTGAGAACAAATGGTATTAGTCAGTGTTATAAAAGCTGCAGCAACTTCATGAAAATGATGGAAAACATGGATCACAAAGACTGGCAGTGCCACCAGGAGATGGCCTTGTGCTGGCACCAGTGCCAGTGCAGAGATGGGGCTGCAGAGGGAATAGGAAACTCTGCAAGCACTTCCCAAACATGACCCTACACAGGATCACTGAGGTTGGAAAAGCCCTCCCAGCCCATGGATCCCCCTGTGCCTGATCCCCACCTTGTCCCCCAGCCCAGAGCACTGAGTGTCACATCCAGTCCTTCCTCGGGCACCTCCGGGGGTGGGGACTCCAAACCTCCCTGGGCAACCCCTTCCAGTGCCTGACCACCCTTTCCAGGGAGAAATTCCCCCTGGTGTCCAACCTGAGCCTCCCCTGGCACAGCTGGAGGCCGTGTCCTCTCGCTCTTTCTCTCTCCTCTAAGAGCTGCCAAGTGTGAGATAAAACAAAGCCGTGCTTGAAAGGAGTGACTTCATGTGCAGCTACAGTGACTTCTGTAAATTGAGAGGTTGGCTGAATTATTCTATTTTAATCTGGTTTTCTGAGCTCTTTAACTCACAGCTGAGTGACTCCTTGCAGCTGATCCCCATTAGGTGACATCTGGTACCCTGCACTTCCAACCAGGGATGTCTGTGGAGTCTTCTCCACACAGATGGTGGACATGGATCCACTGACCATCCAGCACAACTGGGAGGTGAAGTAAATGAAAGTTCACTGCAGTTCCCAGGCTCTGTGCTCCTATTTTTTCTCTCCCTCAAGGCAAATCAATGCAAAATATGACCCACTCATCGGATATCTCATATCCAGCAAGGTACAGCCACAAACACAACCCTAAAAAGCTAAAGGCACGCAGGTGGTGTTTTCTCAGATGGCTTTTTTTCTTAAAAAAAAAAAATAAATAAAATAAAAAATAGCAAAACAAACACATTCACAAAAATAAAACCAAAAAACCACATTCCACACAAAACACTGAAGAAAACACAAAAAAATATAGAATGAAGGTCACTGTAATTGTCCTGATAACAAAGGCTGTTCAATGACAATTGCACTTGTCCATGTTGTCAAAACACGAACTGCATCCAGTAACACCACCAGACATATCAAAAACCCCTTCAATAAAAACCTTCCTACTCCTCTTTGCTTATACTTTTTAAATTTCCTTGTCCAATTATTTCCAGCCAGGGCTGCCATTCCAGTCCTGGGGATAAAGAGCTTCCAGTTCCATTATAGATAAACTCCCAGGTATTGATTGGAGCATCACCCACACGGGTCAGAACCAGGACACACAGTTTTGAAACCTGTTCTGACGTGGCAAAAGTGAAGTGGCTTCCAGGGATGGGGCAACCTGTGCCAGTGCCAAGGGCCACCCTCACAGGGAAGAATTTCTTCCCAATATCCAATCTCAATCTGCTCTCCTTCACCTTAAAACCATTCCCCCTTTTCCTGTCACTTCAGGCCCTTGTCCAAAGTCCCTCTCCAGCTCTCTTGGAGCCCCTTTAGGCACTGGAAGGGGCTCTAAGGTCTCTCAGAAGCTTCTCTTCTCCAGGTTGAACAACCCCAACTCTCTCAGCCTGCCTTCAGAGAGATCTTGAAATGAACAATTAAGCTTTTGAAGAAGCATTTCTAAAATACTTTCCTCTATTCTCGGTTGGAAATTGAAAAGTTTTAACAGCATTGATTTCCTCAGCAACTGAGAAATTCTGTTCCCAGTCTTGTTAGACAAGAAATGCATAAGCAAAATAACTTATTTTGACAGAGAAAAGACTAGATTTTTTAAAAAAATTTAAAATTGGTGAGGAGAAGCTCAGGTTAAATCTGTTGCAAGCAACTTTTTGTCTATTTACTCTCGATACCACTTAGAAAAAGCCCTGTTAATTATTTTAAAGAAATTTTTAATGAGGAAATACCTAAAATTCCATTTTAAATTTCATTCCTAATTAAAAATAGAGCTGCTAATTATAATGCCTATCTCCTTTAGAAGGTGCTGGGAGGCTTAATTAATTGTCGGTAAAGCTCATTTGAGGAGCTCACAGGATGGAAGTGGAAAATTGTTTATGTTAATCAGGAGGATGGCTATGAGAGCTCTGGAATGGGAGGAGAGAGCTCACCATGGGGATGGAATGGGCTGCTTGGCACTTCTGGGCACATCCCAGGAGATCCCACAGTCCTGTTGTCCCCATTTTGCAAATGAACATCAGAGCAGGGCAGCCAGGACAGCCTCTCCACTTGCCATTGCTTGGGCAGGCAGGCACTTAATCCCATCACAAACTAAGGAATTTACACCAAGATTACATCAAAATGTTGTGAAGAAACATCTGTGGCGTAATTGCACTTTTCACAGCAGAAATATTCCCAAAACTGCTGTTTCCTGGGTATCAGGAAGAAGTTCTTCCTTGTGTGGGTGGTGGCACAGGTTGCCCAGAGAAGCTGTGGCTGCCCCTGGATCCCTGCAAGTGTCCAAGGCCAGGTTGGACAGGGCTTGGAGCAACCTGGGCTAGTGGAAGGTGTCCCTGCCCATGGCAGAGGGTGGCACTGGATGATTTTTAAGATCACTCCCAACCCCAACTATCCTGTGATTCTATAATACAAACAACTTTTGCTCACTAACAGAAGGACATTCCCCTACCTGAGCTCCGCATTTGATCCCTTCTGAAAAACTCCTAAGAGGGAAAATGGGAATTTAAGAAGTTTTGAAGTTCACTTGTTATCAAAATCTATGTCTGTGCCACTTTAAACAAACAAGTTCCCCTTTTTTTCTTGTTTAAATATGTAAAATTTGGAGGGGCAGTTAAATGTTTCATGAGGTCAGGCAGTGCTGGGATGGGATCTGAGTGACAACTCATCCTCTGAGCTCAATCTTACGGAGCTCAGCGAGACCCAGGACTAAACAAAAATCATTTCCATTCCTCATCTAAACCTAATGCCGAGTCCTGACCCAGTTTTTGGGGAGAGAGGCTTGCGATTACCTGACAGGAGCTCATATTTGTAGGAGAGGAATAGCAGGAGCACATTTAATCTTTCATGCTCCCGGTCCGACAGCTGCGCTTTCGCTCGCTCAGCTTTCTCCAAGGATGAGCAACGCAGAGCTAATTCTTACCCACCCCAAATTTCCAGACAGGAATATGCAAAAGCTGTAGGAGCTGTTTATATCTGCCTGAAGCACTGACTGTGTGGGTCCTGGCTGGAGCACACCCCGGGAAAGCCGTGTGTCTCACGGTTAATTCCAGGGAAGAGCCACGCAATGCTCAGTGGATAAAAAGGCTCGTAGTCCCAGCTGGGAAAACAGTTCCATTATCTCCCAGCTGCACAGACCTTCCATACGGCTCCGTTCTGCCTGGATGAACGCTGTGCCTTGCTGAGAGCCTGGAACAGTCCTGCAGAAAATTGTAAAGATCCTGAGACATTTCCCTGCTCAGCTGTGTAAGTACAGAATCGTGCTGTCTGCTGCAGTGTGAGTGATGTTGGGGAGCTGCCTGTGCTGGGGTGGGTTTTTCTCTCCTTCCTCAGTGATTTTCATCAGCATAACGGGGAGAGGAGGAAGAAAATTCACTGCTTTATTTCTGCTGCGTGTCTGTAAATGGCTGGTGATCCAAATGTGTACGTTCCTGGCAGGAAAAAAAACACCCCTATATAATGAATTTGTATTCATGTGAGGTCTGAGGCAAACAGAGAGACTGTGCAGGAACAGACACCACAGGTATTTTATTGGAGTCTCTCACAGCTCTGTGCTGCAGTAAAACGGACAACACAGAGGATGACAGTGCTAATTTTGGCACTTTCATATGACTTTCAGCAGCATATTAAAAGATGAAGTGGGTAATGAGAGCCTAACCTAATTCCTGCCAGCTGAAGGTGTAAAAGCAATAAACATCAATCTTCAGGAAAATTTAGGTAAGTCCTAAAAAGGAAAGTTTTCCCTGTTGCTCATTTGAATCATTAAAGAAAAATACAAAGCAAGTTCACAGCTTATATTGAACTTTGGTTTTGCAGGAGTGTCAGTTTAGATATTGTTATTTATTTATACTGTATGACACAGCTTTAAAGGAAAAGTAATACTGTGTAAAAAGTTTTGGAAGTCTGTGGTTCCAGAAGCAACTGCTTGACCAGGGCTTAATATTAACTAGTATATTCCCATAGTGCTTTTTGGGTGAATCCTTGGATTCAGACAGTTGTTGCAGGTGTGAAAGGGCTCCTCCAGCAGCTTTTGCACAAGCAGCTCCATGTTAACAATTCCTGCAGCACTTATGGAGCCGAATGATTAAACAAGATGCAAACACCCTGCAGCCTGTGCCAATAACACTTAGTTGGCCTTCTGGCAGCTCTGCAACCGTTTGCAGAGAAATATCAGGAGTTAAAAATCCGTGTATTTACTCCTCTGAAGGAACATTTCCTTCTCCCCCTTTTTATTTTTTCCCCCCAAAGAGAGGAGACCTGTCACTGCCACACTCAGCATTTATAAAGTTCTGAAAGTTCAGAGGATTTTTATGTGTGGGCAAGGAAAGCCTGCAGTGTTTGTGATTCCAGGCACCACCAGCCCACAAATAACCCATCTTCATCAGCCAGCTTTGGCTTTGGTGCTCCAGAGGCACTATGTCAGTGTTTCACATTCCAGGAGTCTCTGCTTCAGAGGTTTTATGACACTAAAAAGTCCCAAAACAGTACCTATATGAAGTTAGCAACAACCATAGATCACGTTTTATTGTGTAAAAAAGAAAAATAAAACACACCAACGTATGCAGCTGGAGATTTCAAATGCTGCTGAGCTACTGATGGCCATGGATTACAAGTTTTACCTTCCATGCTGAGGATAAAATGATAAATAATATATAACAACTCATGTGCTTTAAATCAAAGAGGAGACATGTCTCTTCTCCTTTTCTTCCAGCTTTATGATCACTATTTAAAAGGTTTGTGGCGTATAATAAGCTACTCTAAAATTAATTTCTTGCCATTGAAGCAAATATTTCCATCAGAGAACAAAGTGCCAGTGTCCCCAAGGGGACCTGAAACAAAACTGTGTGTTTGCATGGTGTGGGCACAAGGCATTATTTGTGTTTAGACAGAAAATGTTCATTAGAAGATGTTTGTCTTGTAGGTGGGAATGGATCAGCTCTTCAAAATAGCATAAATTTGTGTTTTCCCCCCAGAACCGTGCTGGTTGCATGTCACTACAAGGCAAAATTCCTTCTGTTTAAAATTGAGTTTATTCCAGAAGATTGCCACAGACTGGCCTCTATTATTCCCTGCCCAGGTGCTGCTCACCTTCCTAGAACTTGCTCAGGGAAACCAAGACACAAAAACCTCTTAATGCTGCTGTCCCTGTTTGGGCCAGACCCTCCTGACTTCCACACTCCCAGGGAGTGCTCTCACACCAGGAAGTCTGGCTCAAAAACTCCTCTATTCCTTCTTCCCAAGGGTTGCACTCAAAGCTGATCATAACACAGGCAAATTTGTAGCATAAATCTTCTGTGTGAGAGGCAAAATCTCTTGGAGAAGCGAAGGCACAAAGAACTTCAGGCACAGTTTTACAACTACAGCTCCCCACGTGGTAAATACCACCTCTGGGACACTAAACTTTGCTTTGTAGCCACACACCAGTATTTAGTTGATTAGGTGACCTTATTTGCATCCACAAATATCAGATTTCACAAGTCTCTTATTTACACAAAGTCTTTCTACAAGTGCAGGATATACAAGATAAAAACACCATGAAAAAAACCAGAACAAAGTATTTTCAAGTACCTTAAACATAATAAATAAGAACAACCCCAAGTAAAATAGATCAGGACATTGTACTTAACAGCTCTCCATCCTTTTGAGATAGAAAAAAACCACAAAACTAGTGTGAGACAAAGCATCAGAGGTGTGGAAGATCCCACCATAACTCTGTGAGGCTTCTAAACAGACCAGGGCAGCACAAAGTGCCAACAAGATGCTCTTGCACAAAACAAGACATGGGGACTTGCAAACATCAGTACCAAAGGCTCCAAGAGCTCCAGAGAGAGGCAGAGAGGAAAAGTCTGAGTTTTTCCTTACCTTTCTGCTCCCAGCTCTGTCTCCTCTCCCCCAAGAAGGTCCTTCTGGGCTCCCAACCTCAGCTCTACCTAATGGACCAGGTGCAGCTGAGCAGCACTTCCTGCTGCTTTTATTCTGGAGGGTAAAAGGGGTTTCCACCCACCTGTTCTGGGACTGCAAAGATAATTAATTGTTCCATCTTATCACAGCCTTCCAGTCCCTAAAGGGGCTCTAGGAGAGCCGGAGAGGGGCTTTGGATGAAGGCATGAAAGGACAGGACAAGGGGAAATGGCTTCAAACTTCCAGAGGACAGGATTAGATGGGATATTGGGAAGGAATTCTTCCCTGAGAGGGTGGGGAGGCCCTGGCACAGGTTGCCCAGAGAAGCTGTGGCTGCCCCATCCCTGGAAGTGTCCAAGGCCAGGTTGGAGCAACCTGGGCTAGTGGAAGGTGTCCCTGCCCATGGCAGGGGGTGGAATGAGGTGGGCTTTAAGGTCCTTCCCACCCAAATCATTTTATCATTCTATGATCTCATGTTTTCATTCATTTTGGGGGTCTTTGTGTTCTGGGTTTCCTGCAAGAGGAAAAACTCCACAGCCTGCAGTGCTCAGGAGAATGACTGAGAGAGAGGGATGGGGAGGAGGGAGTTGGAGAGAAGAGGAATTTCCCTCCCTTACACCCTCTAATATATTTTTAGCCTATAAAGACAAGAAGAAATGGATGGAGTCAGTCAGAAAGGCAGTTTGTTTTATTAAAATTCTTGACAGCATCTGCTGCAAGGCTCTTGTTAAAAGAAATGGAAAACATCAGAAAGATGAGAGAAAGAGTGTTATGTCCTTGCTCTTTACACAACATAATAATATGGGAATGAGTATAATTGGCTTCCAGATGACTGTTTTTATTAGCCATCTACAAACACAAGTGACCCACTGCCCAGGTACACAATAACCCTCCCTGGGCTCTCATCACACTCCCACCAGAGACTTCTCAAACAAATAAAAACACATTGCCTAATTTTTATGAACTAAATGCTCTTTTTTTTTTGGATGTCAATAAGATCTATTTTATATGAAAGACTCCTCAGAAAAAATATGAAACCTGTTTCATATTTGAGAATGAATTAAGCTCTCCCCTGGCTGTAACCAAAGCATGAGGATCCCAAGTCCCTGTCTTTGGTGATGTCTGCAGGGAATCTCTTATTACAAACTTATTAAAAATCTTTTATTGAACTTATCTCTTATTAAGTAGGGGAAGGTTGGATGGAAATTGAGGAATCTCTGCTATAAAAATGCTGTAATTTCCTCCATTCCCATTCCAGCATGGAAGGGAATGAAGTCTCCTGTCTCCGAGGAGCTGGTGGTGAAGCAGTCAGGGCTCTCATCTCATGTCTGTAAACATTTGATGTGCAAAAAGAAAAAAGATCAGTGGTTCATTTGCAAGTCTGGCTTGGGTAGATCAAACCCTTTCTCATGAGGGTTTTTCCAGAGTTCAAATGATGAAAGCCTGGGGTAGGGCTGCCCACAGAGCCAGCAGTCTGGGGTTAGGACACTCCAGGGATACAGGAGATTGCCATTTAGGTGGAGCAGATATTGCTATTCAGCTAGAGCAGAAATGTCATCACTGCTTGTAACCCTGTGCCTAAACTCCTGGCTATTCTGGACCCTTGATCCAGCAGTTTTCCCGCATAATTAAGAATTCTTCCCACAGAAAATGTTCTTAGAGCTGCTGAGAACCTTCTGACGAGGCTGGGCTTGGATGACAGAACATCTTGTTGGGTGCTGAGCACGAGAGCTGGTGCTGTCACCCCCCAACAGGGACAATGTGTGTTCAGCTCCTCCAACTCCACTGCTCATGGACTTGGGCAGAGGAAAATATTGGAGGATTTTAAAAGATTCATGAGGAAAATGCTCTCTATTGTGGGCAAGGGACATGCTGGGCTGGGTTGTCAGCAAGTATGAGACAACTACCTTTGATCAGCATCTTGTTTTTTCTTCCCATCCCTGTGATTAATGTTGGGAATAAAGAAGCTGTTCAAGTTACCTACAGTTAAATAAAGGACTTTTCAGCTGTTTACTGATTATTTCCTTCTGTGCATTTTATGCTTTGTCCTGTCCCACTGCCTTGTCTGTTATGAGGTCAGTCCACTAAAAATAGGTCTGTCTGGGGCACAAAATATTTGTCACTGTTTCTGAAACCCTAGTGCATCCTGTACTTCACCACTACATATCCATCTCTCCCAAACATTCCCTCTCTAGCAGAGCATACAGTGAGTTTGGTGTATACAAGTGGTACCTTTGGTGAGAGAAACAGGGATTAAAAGCACTGAAGTTTCTGCAACTTCATCTCTTCAAGCACTTGCTGATAATCCTACCATGAAATTACAAAACCAGCGGGACCAGAGCAAACCTCACTGCAAATTGTGCTCCCTCCATTAGTGGAGGAATCGTGATAAAATGTCGATTTTTATCACCTAAATGAGACAGCTGTGTCACATGGGCTATCCAGCTCCCACCCCTCAGCTGAAAACTCCCACTTGTGTTGGTAAAACAGAATTTGGGCTTGTGTGCAGTGATCTCTGGTCCATCCCTGCTTTCCCAGTCTCCTGGGAAGGAATTCATTAGGAACTGGCATGGCAGGACAAAGGTGGGTCCAAACTGAAAGAGAGTGGGTTTAGATTGGATATTAGGAAGGAATCCTTTACTGTGAGGGTGGTGGAGTGGGAGTGTTCAAGGTCAGGTTGGACAGGGCTTGGAAAACCTCTCCTGGTGGAAGGTGGAGCTGAGCTCCTCTCTAGAACTGATTTGCAGGGTTTTCTGAGTCACACACAGGCTCTCCCGAGAGAAATTGGGGATGTCCCATCCCTGGAAGTGTCCAAGACCAGGTTGGACGGGGCTTGGAGCTGGTGGAAGGTGTCCCTGCCCATGGCAGGGGGTTGAAATGAGATGGGCTTTAAGGTCCCTTCCAACCCAAATCGTTCTATGATTCTGTGACTCCAAGGAGTCCATCCTTGAGCCAAATAAAGAAAACCAGTCATCTATTTCTCAGTGTGGGGCTGTTCTCTGTGTGCCAGCACACCCAGCCTTTGGAGAGCCACACTGGGCATCCAGACTGACCCCCAGCACAGCTGCTGGTCCTCCTTCACGCCTCAGTTCCTTGGCATGCCTGTCAGCAGCCACCACTACAACTCATTCTGGTGCTTTAGAGTCAGCTAAACCCTGGCTGGTGTCTGCTGGGAACTGTTTTACACCTGGCACTGTCCCTGGTCCTGAGGCATTTAAGCTCTGCCCAGGCTGATGACATTGTGCTCATCTCCTGAATCCAGCCACTTAGCCCCAGATGGCTTTGTTTTCCTCAGGCTGGGAATAGCAGGGAAGCTCTGCAGAGACCAGGGATCTGGGTGATGAGGAGATTTCTCTCCCAGCAATTGTTTTGGCAGAGGTTTAGTGAGAGCTCTTGGGCTGCACAGCGGGTTAGAGGTTTTACCCCTGTTACACTCACTTAAACTGCCACCTTTCCCTCAGCACTGATATCATTAGTGATGACATATTGCTGAGGCCTCTCCACACAGGTCACCCAGCCCTTCCTGCAGCTATCACACAAAGCTAAAAGCCATATATCTATATTCTTAACCCTCTCTTTTCCAGTATTATTCACTCTGAAGCTACTGGAGGTGCAGGTCTAATTTCACTGCCCTAAACCCACCCTGGTCCCTCTATTCCGCTGTGTTTTCAGTCCTAGCTCAATTTTCCCACCCCCAAATCCAAACTAAATAACAATGTTTACTGACTATATAACTGTGTAATGCCTGAGCAGCTGCATATACATCTTTTTGATGGGCATAGTCACAAAGACTGGTCAGAGGGATCTTTTACTTGCAAGGAGAATCTTTGTTTCCTACATAAGTGGAATAGGAACAGTTTTATTCATGTATTCTTTTGCAAAAACCTGGTCTAGTGGAAGGTGTCCCTGCTCTTGGCAGAGGGTTGGAATGGATTTTTAAGGTCTCTTTCAACCCAAGCCATTCCATGATTGGATGAAAAACCTCACATAAAATAAACAAACAAACAGCCTCACTTTTCCAAGGACAGAATTCTGGTGGAACTAAACGTATTGTGAATATTTGTTGTTGTTGCTGTTTAAGCAGCAGGCAGCTCTGAGCAGGATAAAGTCAGGCTGTACCTGTATAAACATTCCCCCTGGAACACACCTGGGCCAGGCAAGAGGTGAGAAGTGGAGCTATGGGGAGAAATGATGAGGTGGTGGAACCTCCATCCCTGGATGTGGCACTCTGGGCTGGGTGACAAGGTGGTGATGGCTCAAAGGTTGGACTCGATGATCTCAGAGGTCTTTTTCAATCTAAATAGTTCTGTGATTCTTTGAACTGCTCCTTGTCCAGGTGTGGCTCCCCGAGGTGCAGGAGGCAGAGCTGTGACTGAGTCCATGGTATGTCCTCAGTGTCCTCTTGCTTCCCACTGCCCACCAAAGGCTCCTGCTCCTGCATCCTCAGCTCTCACACAAGCTTTTCTTTCCCCTGTTTGCTGGAGGCAGCTGAGCTAAAGGTTTATTGCACCATTTGTCCGCTTTCCATGTGTGTTTCTGCCTGTTAATAGGATTATTTACCCTCTGTGTTGCTGCCCTGCCCCAAACACCACTTTGGGCCATCAGTGCCACAGGGACCATCCTTGCTGCAGCATCAGGAATGTTTTCTCCCCCACTGCTGCTCCTCTCCAGTTTTGATTCCATCTGAGACATCACCTTGGCTTTTAGAAGCTGCCTGAAGCAAAGGAGAATCCTAGCTTATGAACCTGCTCACAATTGCTGCAGTTCCAGCCAGGAATAAACTGTTCTTAACCTAAATACTCCTCTGAGGACACTGAGCTTAGGGGAAGATACATAACTGTGCTGTATCTGGTGCAAGCAGGGATAAGTGAGCCTGGTATGTACTGGATAACTTGGGAAAGCAGTTGGAAGGAGAGGGGAGGGAAAGAAGAACATTGGTGAGCACAGATAAACAATAATGACCTCTTTATGTTGTAGTAAATGCAAGGTTTTCAAATAAAACATAAACTACTGCAGCTACAGAGACTGTAAAGGCATCCAAAAGAAAAGCTTTGTCCAAAGGCAGCCCGAAAAATGCCTCAAGAGGAAGGAAAACTCCAGTGTGTTCAACTCCCCTTCCACAGGGGGGAGGAGGTGGGGCTGTGGTTGGTGCTGGGGTCACCAGGGTGGGGGCTCCCCATCACCCTCCTGCCAGCTCAGGGTGGGCACCACGGGGAGCAGAGCCTGCAGAGTAACTCAAATGGCCAATTAAAGAGGGATTAAAATGATAAAGCAAAGTGGGCAAAGCTCAGCACAAGAAGCAGCACTGGAGGTGCATTCAGATCATTCACATCTGGCATGAAATGGGTGCACTCTCAGCTGATGTGGAGTTAAATTTGCAGGGAAAGTGGTTTTGCATTTTAATGCAAAATTCCCCTAAGGTGAGCCAGGATCTACCACTATATCTTATAGAAATCTTGATAACCAAGACTTCAGGGAAAGCTGTTGGTATTTTGGGATGCTCTGGGGAAGGCTATGGCGAGTGCTGGTTGGTATTATTCTGTACTAGATGTATTCCAGCATTAATTGCACAGCTTTACTGAGAGATTACTAGTTTTAAAGTTGGTCTTATAGAAGGTGTTGAATAATGGATGATATTAAACTTTGGGAAAGAGATTCAGAGGATTGATTTGGAAGACATAGGTGTGAAATACCCAAAACTGAACTTCTGTCAAAAATTAGGAGAATAAAAGTTATGTTTGAAGTGCAAGAACAGACAAAAAGCACCTTACTCACTGACTCAGGCAAAACAGAAATGACTAACCCTGTCACGATTTTGCCTCTTTGTCTGGCTGACTTTCTCAGCAAGATTGATTCAAAATCCACCTAAGCCCTGAAAGGAATTAGCAGGAAACCACTTTGTATGACAATGCTGAGGGGGTGGGTTGAGCAGCCAGAGAACCAGCAGCAATACCCAAAAATAAAGCCCAGGCCCTGCCTAACCAGGGGGCCTGTTAAGCTCAGTGGAGTGTGACTAAGTCATACAAATCTCTCACCTGAACCCACAGAGGCAAAAGAAGGATTTTAAGAGAATAAAAACCAAGTTGGATTTTTTTTTCTTTTTTTTGAGATCATAAAACCATAGAATCACAGACTGGTTTGGCTTGGGAGAGACCTTAAAGACTGTTTTGTTCCATGCCCTGCCATGGGCAGGGACACCTTCCACTAGCTCAGTTTGCTCTGATCTGGCCTTGGACACTTCCAGGGATCCAGGGGCAACCACAGCTTCTCTGGGCAACCTGTTCCAGGGCCTCCCCACCCTCACAGGGAAAATTTCTTCCCAAAATCCCATCTATCCCTACTCTTTTTCAGACACACTAAAGCTGATTCACAAAGGAATCACTCTGAGGATTTTCCCGACTGTCTTGTAGAATGTTCTGTCACAAGATGTTGCAGATTTTCTGTTGGCAAACAGGCCAAAATCAGCCATGAAATCTTGATGGATATCAGGAATACCTGGGGAATGTCTGTGACACTTGAATGAGCTAAAAGGAGCAAGGAAATGGAAGTGTAATTTGGAACAGGCTCCCCAGGGCTGTGGGGGAGTCCCCATCCCTGGAAGGATTTAAAAGCTCTGTAGATGTGGCACTTGGGGACATGGGTTAGTGGTGACCTTGGCAGTGCTGAGTTAAAGGTTGGACTCAATCTTAGAGAGCTTTCCCAACCATAATGATTCTGTGATTCTAAGTATAAATGACACCAAAGTAAAACCACGTGAGATCTCTTTTAGTAACGTTCCTTATGGGACCTCACAATTCCAAATCAGGGGGTGGAAAATAGAAAATTTATGAAGAAAATGCATCAGAAAAAGCACAGTTTTAATAAAACCTTGTGAATAATCTTATCTCTAGATTTTTTTGCCTGTACATGGGGATGTCCTAGAAAATGACCCACATTAAGGGGTGAGGGGGGAAGAGGAGTCTCCTCAAGGCTGTGCCCTCCTTCCCACCTCGCTCCTCTGAGGTGGGTAAAAGCTCCTCTGTGGGGACTGTAAATATCCAGCCTATTTGTACTATAAAAAGAGGCTAAATTTGCTTCCTAGACCCAACCCTCTCCTCAGCAGCACATGGGATTCCTTTCTTAACTGACTGGTTTTATCCTGTATTTTAACCGAGTGTGGAATGGAGTGTAAGGACAGAGTTATAAAAGGGGTTCAGAGGAAAGCAGGAGTTGAACCCAAACATCTGGGGCCTGATTAGGGCAGGTGCATTATCAGAAACCATCCTGGAGCCATCTCTGAGACCTTTTGTTGGCTGTCCACTGCCAGCCTGAGCAGTGTTATCAGTGTTGGATAAAGTAGCTGAGGGAGTAGCCAAAATTCACACCATCACAGGAAAAACAATCACCTCAAATGGCCCAAAATTTATCTGTGGCAGACTACAAGTGATCTGAGAGCTGACCTGAGCATGGCCACATTGTTCTGCCTGAAATCCTCCTGCATTTATGCAGAATGAGGTTAATTTTCAGTCTCTCATGCTAGGTCAACAACCATGTCCTGAAATAGATTTTTAGCTTTATTTCTGCTTATGTTTTTCCACATGTTTTACTGGTCCATTTTTTGCATGAAGCCTGATAGCTGTATCCACCATTACAAAGGCATTGTTACCTGTCACACCTTTCCCACCAGCTCATTTATCCTGAAGGATGGAGCTATAATTCATCAGGAGCAGACACTGATTATTGAAGTGGATAATTGCACAGGCTGTGGCCTGGTGACCAACCCTGGGCAGGGCTGGTCCAGCAGCCAGGCTCAAACACGACAAATGTGGTGGCAGGGAAGGTGTTTGCTGTTGATGGGTTGTTTCGTGCTGTGTAAAGTAAATCATGAAACACTGAGTGTGAAATGCTGGTGCCTCAGACTCACCTGCCAACAGGGGGGTAAATAATGCTGCTCAAATGCACAGCTACTATTGCCCCAAAATCACCCAATCCTGGGATTGTTTGGGTGGGAAGGGACCCTAAAGCTCCTCCAGTTCCACCCTCTGCCATGGGCAGGGACATCTCCCACTATCCCACGTTGCTCCAAGCTCTGTCCAACCTGGCCTTGCACATTTCTAGTTGGAATAATACTAATTAATACCAGTTTGTGCCTCACCTCCTTGCTCTAAGGATCAGTCATTTTTATTGCACATTTCTGTAAAGAATAACTATGTTTGCAGCCCTTCTACATTATATTTATAAAATCCTTCTACTTTCAAGATATAGATATATAGATATATATATGTATATAAATTCAGTCAGAGACAAACATTACTAGGAATCCAATCAATGGCCTTTCTCTGGATGAAGCCTTTCTTTCAAGCCTACAGGAAGGATGGAGAGGGACTTTTCACAAGGGCATGCAGTGATAGCACAAGGAGAATGGCCTCAAGTTGAAGGAGAGTAAGTTTAGATGGGATATGGGGAAGAAATTGTTCCCTGTGAGGGTGGGGAGGCCCTGGCACAGGTTGCCCAGAGAAGCTGTGGCTGCCCCATCCCTGGAAGTGTCCAAGGCCAGGTTGGACAGGGCTTGGAAAACTTTGTCTAGTGGCAGGTGGAGCTGAGCTCCTCTCTGGGGCTGATCTGCAGGTTTTTCTGTGTCCCAAACAGGGAAGGGGCAACTTGATCTCCAGGCTGTTGCCAGTAATTTGCATTTTCAGAGGTATCTCTGGTGGCTAAACTGTTAAAAACCATTGTAATGGATATTTCTGTTTTCCTTTTATTTCAGTGTTTCGGAGGAACTGTAACGCTTTGGGTAAAATTCAAATCAATGCAAACTTCATAAGACACTAAAATTTTATAGACGGTTATCCAATATGTAATTTGTTACACAATATCTGTGTGGCTTCTGTTTATTGAGACATAAAGACTTGCCTTTCTTTAAGGTGGATTTTATGTGAGGAGGGCAGAAGAGGGAATAACCTTTCATACCTATTGTGCCATAAACTAAATTACCCTTAACCCAAACCATTTATCTTGCAGTGGCAGCCTAATGAGACCAAAGGAAACACAAACAAACTGCCTGAAATTGTCTTGAAGGGACAACTTTTATTTCATTCAGTCTGTTGCCTGTAGCTTCCCAGGTTGGCCACACGGATGTGACAGTGGATAATATCAGAGGCTCTGAACAATAATCCAAGGAAATGATGAGGCTCTAAAGCTTCTGAAAGGGAGTTTTTCACCCCTGAATCACATGGGACAGGGTGTGAGTGTGGAGGTGTTCTGGGGTAGCTGCATATTTGGTGTTTATTTTCTGGTAGGAACTTTGTGCTGGATGGGAGAAAGAGAGGGAAGGGAAGGAAGCTTTAATCCTTCATTTCCCAGCCCAGCTGAGCAGCAGCCTGAGGGTTGCTCAGAGACCATCAGCTGGTGATTTGGATCAAGAGAGTTGGAAAACCTCTCACAAAGAATGATTCCCACCATGCCCAGGAAACACACTGCAGTGTGTTGTGCTCATGACTAAGATTTGCTTTTCTAATACAGCTTCTCTCTCCGCAATATCCCTTGGCCTGCACACAAAATCATTTTTCCCTGTGTAATTTCAAAGCAAAAGAGCAAAACTTTGCAGCAAATGTGATTGTTGGGGGTTTTATGGTTTTTTTGTTGTTTTTTTTTTTAAAGCCAGACACACAAACATAAAAGAAGCTTTTCCTCAGTAGGTCCTGCTTGAAATATGAGTGCACTGACCTATAGATACACAGAGAGTAAAAACCTGTTTGCTGCAACATGTGGCTGCATCATAAGCTCAGTGAAGAGCCAACTTTTTAGAGAGCTGATCTAAATCTTACTGAAATCACAGGGATGTGTTTCTCTTTCTGTTTTAAGCCTGAGTCAGACCTTGTGTGCTGCTTATTAGCTCCATTAATTACTGTGTGATTTGCCTTCCCCATAATGCGGTTGTGGCTGATATATTTGCTGGACAGAAATTGAAATAGGTGTTGATGAACTTGCACACTGATGAGAACTGATTTGTTTGTTAAAGAAATAAAAGCTAAAGGCAGTGGGTCCCTTCAGACCTAGAACTTGCTATTTCTCCTAAAGGATGACAGACTTTTGTAAGAGGAGCACACCAAGAAAGGAATATAATCAATCTGGCTGTTGCTCTTAGCCTAGAACTGGTGAAAAATTTGATTTGTGTGATTATATAGCAGCAACATTGTTTTATATGTCAAGAAAGAGAAGAAATAGCCCATTATTTAGATCACCAGCAGTAAATGGATGTTTCCAAGACTGAAATGCAGGGCCATCTCATTGTTATCACCCCTATTCAATCTCTAGACTCCTGCTGAACCTGTAACATCCCCTGGACTGGGAGGGAGGGTGAGCCAAGGCTCAGAGTGACACAAAGAGTGACATCAGCACAAGTTATTAGTGCCCATGGGCAATTTATGAGCTCAATCAGCCATGGGAATGACAAGAAGCCTGGGAAGAGCTGCAGTATCCCAGGAAACAATCTGCATTATTGAGAACATCACTACAGTGAAGGTGTGCTGGGCCTGCAGAGCTGCAGACACCTCACTCTGAGATCCTCCTCGGTGCCTCACCCTCAAAACAAGAAGCACTTTTAAGCCCATCAGAGACCAAACTCCATTTTGAGGTTTTGCCAATGAAATTCCAGGGAAAAATGTAGAAACTTGTGGATAGAGCAGCTCTGCAGGTATGTGAGACTGGAAATGGTGCTCAGACAATATTCATCCTGCAGTCGTTGGGATGGGTTGGATAGTCCTGGGAAAGCATCAGATTGGGGTTGGCAAAGACACAACCCCCTCCAAAGCTGGGCTGTGACTGGTGTTGGTATCAAAGCTGAGCTGGTCTGAGCCTCCCTTAAATGTGGCATAACCAGGAAAGTCTCCTGAGCCTTCAGAAAAGGATACATAGAAAGATCTCAAATGGAAACTTCATTATTTGAAAGTTTTGGATCCTTGTCCCATGGAAACACTGCCCAAAGGGGGTTTATAACCACGGGGTTTTGGCTGTTCAGGTTCACCAATCAAAATACTGTTTCAAGGGAAATGTTCTTTTTACTTTTAATATGCAGTCCCAACTCAGCCAAACACCTTAATATGAGAGTGATCCTACAACTGCAGTAAAGATAGCAACTGAGAATATGTTAATTAGTTACTGCTGCTGCTATGGAGCAAGCATTCCACAAACTTGCCATTAGACAGATCCTGAATTTACAGGCTAAAAAACCTTTAAATTCAGTGTTTTCCTTGAGCAAGTCCTTATGTTGCTCTGGGTGTCCTCTGGCTGGAAATGTTAGCAGTGGTAAATAGCCAGCCTCTAGTTTTGAAGGCAATTTATCTCAGACACCTTTACAAAATGCAGGGAAAATTTGGGTCGTTGACTTGTTTTGCTTTCATTGATGTGGAAAATGTAACTGTGGTCCCTTATTAACAAATGTACTCAGGGATTTATTGTGACAGAGCATTTTTCCATGTTCCAAATGTAGTTGGTTTGGCTTAAAACAAAGGACAACCTTTCTGAGAGGGGTGGGGAAATCACCTGCTTTAATAGTGACTCTAAGAGGCAAAAGTGGCTTTTGATAAGGGATAAAGAAATGATAAGGGGATAAGGAAATATCCCTTTTACTACGAAAAGACAGATTTTGATATTTTTAAAATCTGTTAAACCAACAGTCATAAGGGTTTACAACAAACAATTGAATGCAGGGATGAAACCAAAGACCATTTCACTTATTCTACCACCACAAAAAAACCACAGCCACGGGTGGACTAAGAATGCAGCAAGTGTTGGACAATACACAGAAATACTTGGAATAGAAAATACACATCAGGGAGGTGGAAAGGGAATGAGTAACAGCTAAACAGGCAGGTGAATTTTTAATTGGCACAACAGCAACAGCAAAAACCTCAGGATTTTCCATTTCTCTTATTAATTGTGGTGCAGAGCAGCTGAGCTGGGTGCTCAGGGCTGGGTTGTGGTGAGGAATGTGCACCCAGTCATATTTTGGGGTATTTAATCAGCAGAATCATTTGTAGAAGTGCTTTGCCAAGTAAAGTGCTCCTCAAAACGGCCTTGAGTGAGACAGGGAGTGTTTAATCCACTCCCGTTTCTTCTCTGTATTATCACACATCATTTGCCTTTGTGTCATTTCCTCTCCGTTGTTCTCTGTGATTCCAACAACCTATTTTGGTGCATAAAGAGAGTCTAAATGAAAGTGCTGAATAGAAGGGTGTGAAAGAGGCTTCTCAGAGCGTCGATGGTACAAAAAAACAGGTTAAAGTCCTATTAGCTTTCAATGTTCAGTCTAATGGGTGAGAAAACAAAGCAGAAATGAAAAGGAAGTTCTGCATCTGGAAAAAAAACTTTGCAATGCCAGTAAAAATCTCATGCTAAATATTTATATCCAGTCCTGGCCTTTCATGGCCCTTCCCATTTTAGAAGTTTAGAATTGATATATTTTAAATGAGTGCATACATAAATAAGTGCATCCTAAATGTTATCTGGCTCCTAAGTGAAATTGTGATTCTTATCATAACATAGATAATTTTAAAGGCTTTTTCTTCCAAATATCTTTGGTCCTGGTTCCTCACTGGTGTAAATCAGCATTTCTCCATAAAGCTCAAAATTTTCCTTCTCACACCACTGGAGAAGCCAACCCTGTTTACCTGCCAAAACCCCAGAACACCTCCAGAATAGTGAGTTCAAGCTCAGATCTCTTTAGTGAACCCAGGAAGAGAAAATATCCATAAATACTGATTATTATTCAAGCTACCATTTTGCTTTTCTAACCTATTGTGAGTCTATATGTACATTGTCTGCTGCATATCCAGCAGATGCAAAGGCATCAATACCTGCATGTGGGACTTGTTTGAAGTTCAAGATAATTATCAAGAAATAAAATCAATATCTAACAAATCATCTTCCAGGAGCAAAGCAGGATTCTAGCAATAATTAATGTAATGAAAAGTGTTAATGTTTATCTCTCTTTTACCCCTTGGTAAAGGTCTGACTTCTGAAGGAGCAAACAGCTCATAAACAAACCCTAGGAAACAGCAGGAACTGCAGAAGAAATTAATTAATAAACACCAAATAAACAATTACAAATCAATTCATTTCAGGCCTAAAATTACATCTTTATTTTCAAGCAACTTGATACAATTGATATGTTATGTGAACTGACTGTGAAGGAACTCAAGTGTCTAGAGAAGTTTTAGGAAAAATAAAACACATTTAATTATAGGAAAAGGAAAAGAGATGGTTTTAAATGTGCCAAATAACTCTCCGTAATAAAAGAAATAAAGTTATGCTTATATTTAAATCACCTTAATATGTGTTTCTCCATATATATTCCTATACACAGCTCACAATCAAGTTTTTTTTTTCAAATGACCCATTTAGATATTAAAAAAAAGAAATCTAAGTTATTCTATGACTTGAAACACCATCATCCTCTAAAAATTAGGACAGTGTTTAACGTTGTTGAAGCTGTTAAAGACAGACAAGGTTATTTATATTTATTAAACCCTGATAAATCATTTGTCTTCAGAGCTTTAACTGGGAATTTTGGACCTTCTGTTCAGCCTGTTCAGACTCTCCTGGGCGGGGAAGGATCTCCCAAATTCCAGATCCTTGCCTTTCCTCCTCCCTGGCTTGGCTGGTGTGCAGATCCAGCCCTCAGGTGGCATCACCCTTTTCTATGTGCTCAGAGGAAACCTCTGCTCAAAAACCTGCAGCAAAGGGGTTTGCTGGGGTGGAACCTTCAGAAACTCCAGCTCTTTTCTCCTTGGCTTTTGTTTAAAGGACTTCTTCCTCTTTTTTTCCTTCTGTATTCCACCAGCATCCAGACATTTAGCTGGAGCAGAGGAGGTAAATCATTTGTATGCCTGTTCCCATCTCCAGATCATCTTGAAACCTGTCTAGACACTAAAGCAATCTGTTTGCTGCACTGATTATTCCACTTGGCTATATCCCCTATCTTAAAATACATGGATTATGCTGAATTAAGTCCAATTTCATCCAGAAAGCAACTGATTATTTTCTTCTTTTCCTCATTATCGAAGAGATTCTAAATGATGGCAATAAACAGCAACAGCATCACCGAGGAGGAAGGGAATGATCATCATTTCACACTGAATCATTTACTTGTTAAACAATAAGCCTGGAAATTAACTTTCCCTCCTGACACCCGGGCGTGCACATATGCAAATCAAATGATTAGAGGCTTCATCTTGGGCAAAACTAATGGTCATGTGTGGTTCAGCTCATCCTAAAGTCACCCTGGCATCCCAGTCCTGCTTTTGTTAGTGTTCATCCTAATCTCACTGCCAGATGGTTTCAAGCCATGTCCACCCAGGTCACCCCACAAGTGGTCCTGTCCCCTTTATTTATTGCTGCACAGCAATGTATGGCTGTTAAAAAATTGAAATATTTCCTGGCAGCTCTCTGGGGAAATCTACAGTTAATGATTTCCTTTCATGGTGCTGTTAATATTTCCTGCCAGGCTGAAGTCCAGTTGTTAATAATTTGGCAGATTTCCAGGTTCTTGTACAAAAATTATCTTCAGTTTCACTTTTTTGCTGTTGTTTGTTTGCAAATATGAACTCTGGTCCATGAATTTCTGAGGCAGGAGTGGCAGGTGGACACCCCAGTCCCTTTCTGAGAGTGTTTCTCCAAGGCTTGAACTCTCTGGGTGAAAGGAGCATTTCTCCAGCTCTTCATAACTGGATTCCACCAACGAGGTGTTGGAGTTGAGATGGTCTTTGAGGTGAGAGAATCACAGAATCATTTAGGTTGGAAAAGACCTCCAAGATCATCACATCCAACCTGTGCCTGATCCCCATCATGGCACGGAGTCCCACCTCCATTCTTTCCTTAAACACCCCCAGGGATGGGGACTCCACCACCTCCCTTGGACAGCTCATTCCAATGTCTAATCACCTTTTCTGCAAAGAAATTCTTCCCTCAGCCCAAACCATTCTAGGATTACATGATCTCAGATGTTTAGTGCAATTATCCACAGATGAGATTCCATGCTGGTAAATAAATAATTTATCAACAAGCCAAAACCAATAAAAAGCCTCTCAGTAAATGCAAAATTCCTGCTGCAGAGTGACCTAATGAGATCTGTGAGGCATTCCAAGGAATCTCCTTGGCCAGTAGTTCAATCACTGGGTGCCAGGTAAAGCATTTTTGGGTGGCAGGTAAAGAATTTTTGGGTGGCAGGTAAAACATCAGTTGGTGTGTCTTGCTGAGAAGGACAGAGGCTCATTGTTAGGTTTTTAAGAAGCACAGCAGTTTGACCCTGACTAGAACTGAAGGTGCCAAGGGAGGTGACCTGAGATAGCCCCAACCCTCCATGCTCTGATTCCCACCAGCTGGAGGAACAGATGTGCAAGAAACTCAGGAGTGAGGGCTTTGTCACTGAGGATATTGTTTTATTTGAAAGTAGAGGACCATAAAGAGATCACAATACCTTTAATATGGGTTTAATAAAAAGATCTGGGATATTAAATGCAGAGCAAGCAGAAGATTAAAGTGAAAACACTGAATAGCAGACTTTAGGGTGGCCCAAATTAAAGCATTCCTGTGATATGAGGCTCATATTGAAACAACTGCTGCATGAGATCTTGAGAGAGATGAAGTCTTCAAGGTACCATTGTAAAGGTTTATCAGCAGTTCCTTTATGAACACCCATATCCTTGAAGAAACCTGCACACTATCTTTTGATGACATTCTAATTTTGATCCTATTTTACTGAAGAAATGGGAATTTTGGCACTAACTTCAGTGGAAATAGAATAATTTTTTTAAATCATTATTACACTGATAATGTTTGGAAGGAGGTGTTCTAGAGTTCTTGAGCTTTTACTCATAGATATGAAGTAGATATTAAACTTTTCATCTGTGAGGAATAATGTCTGCTCTTCACTCCCAATATTTGGGTACCATCAAGACACACAGCTTTGATGTTTGTGAGCACATTAAAAGGAAGGTGATAATTTGTTTACAGATTATATTTTCAGGTTTGGTAAGTTTAACACTTTCAGATCTCTTGAGAAAATGTATTTGATAATGTATTGGATTGATTCACACTTACACTCCAGCCAAACCTTTGAAGCCTTTTTATCAGCCCTTTTCTGCCTCAGGTTTCCTCAGTAATCACTGCTGCTGTGTTGAGTGATCAGCAGAGAATCCTCTTGTTGGGAATCATCTTCATGAGGAAAACTCACAAATTCTAATTCATGTGGAAAATGGTGTGCTCTGCATTTCACAGAAATCTCTGAAGGTTTGGCTGAAGTTTTCATCCCACTGAAATTTAGGGAGGACAAACGTCACAGAGGTGATGGAATGTCCATTCCCACATATTAGGGATTAAATGAGAGCAGCACTATTTTAGCTAAAGAATGTACAGAGCTCTTCTGCTTGGCTCTTGCAGTCCTGTGGTTTATTAACAGAGAGCTGGAAATTCCTATACTAGGAATGACTCAGGAATGCTGTAGCCATAACTCAAGCCTTTATATTAAGCCAATCTATGGGTGAAAGTTGCCATCCCATTGCAGCAATGTCATGTCTTTAAGCATTTTGATTAACAGGTTCTATGTGAGAATTTGGGCTTCAGGCAGTTCTGGTAGAGAATTCTGCTTTATCTTTACAACGTTACAAAAATGTTTAGTAAGTGGGATTGTTCCTAATTTTCCTGGGGGCAGGTGACACTCCCAGAGCTGGTACAGAGGCATGGAAGGGCAGCAAACTAAAAGAGCAAGAGGTCTGTCAGCTCTGTCCTGTGAGAAGGAAAAAGGCTTAAATGACCAAAGCATTGTGTTGGAACCAAGGAAGGATTAGATCCTGCTGCCATCCTGAGGGAGCTCCAGTCCAGAAGGGACTGGAGAATGTGTGGGTCAGTCCAAGCTCCCAGTGACAACTCTCTGGGAAAGGCTGGGGAACACCTGGATGTTGAGTCCACCTGGATTTAGGCTGTGCCTGGATTACACAGCTGAGCCAAGGACTAAATGTATTCTCAAGTTTAGCCACAAATGTCATAAATTCCACTTTTCCTGTTGCACTTGATACAACAGAAACTTAAACTGTACAAAAAGGGAAGTGAAATGGAAAATGGAATACAAGGTTAATTCTTCCAGCACGCCCCAGGATCTGTGTATCTGCAGACACAACGAGATGGCAGCTCAAGAGCACATCAGCTTTTGGGGAGCCACTTTCCATATCTCCTACAGACACTCCAAGGCTTGAATCAGATTTGCCTTCCCTCAGTTGCTGCAAACATGGCACTTAATGCTAAATGCTGCTATCACTGCTGCAAATCTTCCTTAAAGGTTATCCATTTTGCCCCAGGAAGCTTTTTGGCTGACATTTTTCTATCTATCAAACAACATAAGATGAATTATTGCTCTATTTTGTCCCACTCTACTGCTGCCTCGCTTCTGTTTAGTTTAGGAAAAGACTTGCAAGGTAGAAATTCGCTGTAAAAGGCACCTGTGCTTATCCCAGCTACAAATTTATTGTAGAAAACACATTTTCCAAAAATCAGAGGCATAATTTGTGCCAGGCACAGAGAACACAGCACTGAGCCACACGGGGCTGGAACTGAAGCACAGCTGTAGAAGGGTGGGAGACCTTGTGTTCCTTGATATCACATTTCAGGATCTAAAAGATGAGGAACCTAATCACTGTGAGTGGATGCTGCCCCCGGGAATATCAGTAATGAACAGTAATGCTCATGCCATATTTCTAAACTACTTAAACTGGGACAATTTCTCTTTTATTCATACAGAGTAAAACGGGGTGACTAACAAAAAACAGACTCCATTGAATACTTAAGGGACACATGCAGTGAAGTGCCTCACCTAGTTAAGTGACAAATATTTTATATTAGCCTGAATTTGGACATAATAAATTTAGTATGTCTCCGTCCCCTAAGTTACAGGAAACAACACCAGCAATGCTGGTACATGAGCAATGTGAGTAGGTGAAGCAAAATTTTATAAATTATAGAAATATAGAAATATTTATGTATAATATATATAAATTATAAGATGTACATATACATATATATATATATATAGTTAATGTGTCTCCATCCCCTAAGTTTGTGCTTCTCCATTAAACCACTTCACGTGTTCCTGACGTTCTGATGAAAAGGTTCCCTCACTGATTCCTTCCCTGGGCATTGAGTAGCAGTGCCAGTGGGATGCCAAGGCACATGGGCATGTCCTGCAGTGCCTCAATGGCAGAGGAGGGTTTCTCTCTCAGCTTTTTATTTTAAGCTCTCTAATTGTTGCTGTGAAAGTGAAACCGTGTAAAAAAATAAATCAATATTATTTTTAGGAGGTTTGAATCCTGTTGTGTCTTGTACTTGGCTGTCAGGAGAAGGTGGGAGTTCTCGAAGGGATCTTAAACATCATCCAGTTCCATGGGTGGGGACACCTTCCACTAGCCCAGATTTTCCAAGCCCCATCCAACCTGGCCTTGGACACTTCCAGGGATGGGGCAGCCACAGCTTCTCTGGGTAACCTGTGCCAGGGCCATTCAGGGCTGGTGAATCCTTAATTCGGGCAGTTTAAGAAATAAAAGCCTCTGTAGTGTCCCACCACGAATGAGTCTCAATGTCACCAGAAACACAACGAGCTGTTTGTTTGGATTTAGGAAAACGTTTTGAAAACACAAGATTTAAACCCTCCCCGAAGGCTTCGTGTGCTGAATTTGAATTGCAAATGAGCCACACTATTTTCTGTTTCCCTAGGAAAAGTAAGCAATAGCAGTCAGGAGTGAAAACCAAATGAAAATCCAAGTCCTTTTGTGCAGGAGGAAAAAATAGGAGCGATCGGTATCGGAAACCTTTGTTAAATAACACCGGGTACTTTTCTCCCTCGAAATATGGTTCAATAATTCTAAATAAGCACTAAGTACTGCAGCAGCATAAGTAAATCTTGCTGCAGCCTGAAAAACTGGTCTCTTCTGCTTCTGCTCTGGTAGTTGCAAGCGTTTGCTATTCAGTCTGTTATGGATATCTGGAAAATGGTTTGAGTGCAGAAAGTGCCTCAGGGATAAAAAGTTTGAAAAGAAAAATGTAGCTGTATATCATTGGCATTCATGAGAAAATTCACATTAGATGCCTTCAAATCAGGTGCTCAGGAGACAATATAGAGATCAGGGGCAATGGTGTGCCAAGAATTCAAGCCTGGCTGGGACAGACTTGGCTTATTTCCTGGCAGATGAAGAATACAAAAGTATGTAAGGCCAAATTCAAAAGATAATATAGATGTGTGGAAGCTGGTGGGAGGGAAAGCTGAGGCTGCAGAAAAAAAGGCTGTGCATGCACTCCCTGGATTTTAGCCTCTTCTCTTCACATTTTTATTCCTTTCCTTCTACATACATTCAACAGAACTTTTTCTATAGGTGGCTACACCGATATACCAGCCCTGGAGTGAAGCTCCACCAGCAGCATCCCTGTGGGATTCAGCCCCAAATCCCTTTGGTTAAACATTGTTCCTTTCACCAGGTCAGAAAGCTGCTATTTCTGCAAACACAGCTGCATTTTGCCATGGGTAAAAATGTCCATTTCCTTGAATTTGGCCAAGAGCAAAATCTCATCATTCCAGTGCCTGACAAGTTTCACCCCAGCACGATGGCAGATCAGCACCTGAACCGACGCTCTCCTGCTTTCACAAAACCAACACAACTGTGGCAGAAATGTGAAATGGGGCCTATTTTCACAAAAACTCAGGTGACACCACAAGAGCATTTTGTTCTTTGTCGCAGACTCGATCTTGCAAGTGTTTTGTTGCTCAAAAAATAAGCAATTGGAGAGAGTAGAAGTCTTGAAAGCCAAAGCCTCAGCAGCAGGTCGAGCCTCAGCTCAGTGAAGAATGAAGTATTGGCACTTCTGTTAATGCACTAAAGAGATGTCAGATCATTTTAATGAATAAATGAATCCATAACATGTCTCCTTCTAAATTCCAGTGCTGAGGAAACAGCAACACAACTTCAAGCTTCAGCCACACAAGAAAGTCTTTCCCTCTCTGTGCTGAGTGCAACGTCACTAAGTCAATACTCTACTCAAATCCCATGTTTAGGCAGAATTTTTTGATATTCCAACTATCCAGGAAGACATGTTTTGATGAAAGGAATACTTTTGTGTGCTTTCTTTCCAATCATGTGACCCAGAGTGTTTGCAATGAGAGGCAGGTGCTGCACAACCCCTCTGTGCTGGGTTTCATCCACCTTCCTTCCATCAATTCATCCCTTACCCACCCCTGGATGTCCCACACGTCACATCTGGATGACTCAGGAACAGAAATCTTTCCTTCCCCCACAGATAAGAAGGAAAAACAACAGGTATAAAGTATCTGAGGATTGAGTTCTTTCCTATGGACTTGTTTTCTGTAATGGGAAAACAACAAAAAGTGATGTTGACTACCCCTGTAACAAATATATTTGTATAAATTACATCCTGGGGACAAATAGACATGCAATCAGTATTTTTAGGGGAAAATGTAATGTTTCTCCCATGATCATATTTAACATATTTTGTTTTCCATCCATCTCTCTGCTCAAACTGTGGCATAACAATTAAAATAAGTGATAGCAGCACGTCCAGAAAACAAAGGGTATGATGGCAGAATCTTGTTACATTTCTTGATTTAATGCCTGGCTGGGATTTCTGGTCTGAACCAGATTTTTCTTATGCTATAAATATTTCAGTTTTTTCATTTATTCTTGATTTAGTTTGACAGTAAATAATCCCATGGAAGCTGCTGTTGGAAAGACATTGTAAAAATTATTAAGTGCCTGCTTGCCAGTTAGGTCCTTGTGTTTGTCAGAGGGAAAGGAGTAAAACAGTTGGGTTACTGAAAGGAAATATGTGTGTGTGTATATATATATATATTTACAGTAATGCCCCATAATTTGCAGTCCTAGAAGCAGGAGAATTACAGTTCTGAGGATTGATCAATACCTTGCATGAATACAAAGAATTTGAGTTATATATTCTAAATATTGGCAGAAGCTTCTTGGTTTCAAAAGACTCATCTATAACTCAGCAGGAGGAGAATAGAAAACAGGGAGGTTTTCAGAAGGATCTGTCCCTGTGAGAGAGTACAAATGTCCTGGAAAATACTGAATATGGTCAGTTAATTGGCTTTTATTGGTTATTTTTTGTTGTTGAGAATATTCCCCTCAGGAAGTACATGAGTAAGCCTGGAGGGTGTAAATCATTTCCTTTGAGCCATAATTTTCTTTGGCAAGTCTTAAAAAGGATTTCAGGTGACCTGCTCGAAATAATTCATACAACAAATGTGGCTTAAGCAGAAACAGGGTTAGTTTTAGAGATCTTGAGGGAAAGGAGTTGGGTGGCACCAACTTGGGCAGCACAGGGAAATGGCAAGAAAAATAACCACAGAAAAACACCAAGCACAGGAGGTGAATTGAAATAGGAAGGCCAAGGAAACACGTGGGAATGTGCAAAATTCTCTGCAACAACCACAGCAATAGAGGATAAATTGCAGACAAATTCTGGTTGTTATCTGCTAACAGCAAACAAAGGGTTTGTCAGTAAATGGGCAATTTGAGCCTCCTCACCCCGCGGTGCTGCAGGACACACAGCTCCTGGTGGGTTGGGGAATCTTTTCACTCCTGCCGACCTATAGGTAGAAAAAAAAAAGTGAAATTGTGACACAGGGAAAGTCAGAAAAGTAATTAATATAAGATAAATTAACGTGGCATCTAAGATAATTAGAATTCTTACATTTTGCTCTGAAGGGACACGTTCTGTTTAGGAAGGACAAGGGGAAAAAAGGTAAAGTGGTTTTTGTTGTCTTAAACATCAGAGATGTGCACAGCAGCTTCAGGACAAATATTGACAAGCAAGAGAAAGGCTGTGAAATAAATATGATGGGATTCAATAAGGAAAAGCACAAGGTTTTACACTTAAGTAGAAATAATCAATGCCCACCTTCAGTATCGACAGGTGGTTTAAAGAAGGGGTTAGAGTGGAACCTGAACTGAATGCAAGTATTAAAGAAAGACACCAAAAAAAGTATTAAAAAGACAGTAAATATTTATTGAGGGTATTTTAAGCGCAGTTCCTGCTGCTTGGGCAGGGTTGATGTCTGAAGGTACCATCCAGCTCTGTGTTCTCTCTTTCTACTTTGCAAGAATCATAATTTAGCACTTTTTAAATATTTTTCTTTTCAAACACTTACAAATGATGCAAATGTGCTTCAGAAGAGCCCAGATGTGTGGGAAGTAGGACATCACAAAAGGCTGAAAGAAACTGTTTTTTCAATCCCTTTTTCAAAACTTAGAATCTTGTCAAGCTCCTCCCCCTGAAATGGCCACTTACAGTGGTGCCCCAGGTTTAAAAGTGTTTCCTCTGAGACCTCCTGAAATTTTTAAGTGAAGTTTACAAAACATATGAACAGAATTAGATCCCTTATAGAAGTGGGATGACTTTCAAAAGAGTTGAATTCCTTAATTTTCTAAAAAATGTCTCCCTCACTCGTATCAGCAATAAGTTTCAGGATAATCCTATATGATATCTTTTCACACTGGTATGAAAAATGAGACAAGTGAGAAGAGAATATGGACCTGTAAAAGTGGATCATAAATGTAATTTCTCAGTGGAAAATTTTCAGCACTTAAAAGGTTTGGAATGATTTCACAATTTTGTAAACTCATTTGATGAAGTGATTTCTGGTTGCAGCTGCTTTATGAACTGATTCCCAACAGTAAATTAGTCGTTTGCCCTTTGGGAGTACAGGCCAAACAGATCCTTTTTCCTGGCTTAATTCATCATATGTTGACTGAAATGTCAAAGGAAAATTAAATGAAATTGTTACGTAAATCCTTATGGGGGAATGTTTCATTGCTGAATAGGAAAGCTTAGCCCAGAAAAGGTGTGGTTTTTCCATGGTGCACAAATGACTTGTGTTGCCTTCTGCTCCCAGGTGAGATCACATTTGGCATCAGTGTTTGCTCAGGTCACAATAAATTCACCAAAGGACCATTGCTGGGATCAGAGGGCAGATCACTATGGAATTATGGAATCACAGGATTGGAAGGGATCTTAAAGCCCATTCATTCCACCCCCAGCCATGGGCAGGGACACCTTCCACTAGCCCAGGTTGCTCCAAGCCCCATCCAACCTGCCCTTGGACACTTCCAGGGATGGGGCAGCCACAGCTTCTTTGGGATCCTGTGCCAGGGCCTCCCCACCCTCCCAGGGGAGGATTCCTTCCTAATATCCCATCTAAATCTACCATCCTTCAGCTTAAGGCCATTCCCCTTGTCCTGTCCATCCAGGTCCTCATCCAAAGTCCCTCTCCAGCTCTCCTGGAGCCCCTCGAGGCACTGGAAGGGGCTCTAAGGTCTCCCTGGAGCCTTCTCCTCTCACCCAGAACTCTCCCAGACTGTCTCCAGAGCAGAGGTGCTCCAGCCCTGAGATAGGACAAGAAACATCACAAAGTGTGATGAACATTTAGGAGCTGAGAAAAGCCCATTTTTTGCAAACACCTTTTTTTTCTACTCCAGCAATGTCTGGCAGAGGAACCACATTAAAATTTTGTTTTCCTGCTTGGAGAAACTCCATCCTGCATAAGGAATCTCTGTCCCACATGGAAGGGGTGGATGAAACTCCAACATTTCCTGATTTTCACTCATCTCATCACCAGCTTTGTGTCATTCTGGAATTATTTTTATGCTCAGATGATCCTATCTAGACTACTTATTGCATTTTTAGGGTCTGAGTCTTCAAACGGTACAGTAGAACATGATTTTACACAGGGGAAATTGGGGTATTTGTTTGGAATCTGTACTTTAATTACCCAATATCTCTTCCTGTTTTTGCAGAATATCAAGGTAGTCAAAGGAAGACACACTTTACTTTCTTCCACTGATTGGATGGGAGGAATTTTTGACCTTGGAAAGTGGAGATGGTGTTGCTATGGAAACTAATAAGTCTGCTGCCATTCATGAGCTGCAGCACAGGTAAAATGTTCCACTATTAGTGTTTGTGATTGATAAATCTATATCAGTGTCATAATTCTTCAAGAAAGGAGAAGCAATTACCAAAACTAACAGGACTTATTTGTATGAACAGGTGACTAAGGAGCTTTTATTAGGACATGCTTTAATTTTAAGCAACTCGTGGTTCTGCCTTTGAACCAGGAAAACACGTTTCAAGATCATAAGAAAGGTGAAATCTGGGTAAAAGCTTTAAAAAATAGTCTAAAATACAACTGTTACTTGGGTAACAACCTCCATGAGAGACCTTTCTTGGCCACAGCATCACCAACCCCCAGGCCAGCAAATGGAGCTGGATGGAAAACCAGCCCAGTTTGGGAGCGTTGGATAAGGACAATCAGAATATAAACACCCAAAAATGAAAGAAAATCTTGCTGAATGCCCAAAGTAAATGTAAAGGTTCTTTCTTTGCCTCCTGTTGGTGTGATGACAGACCCTCATCAACCCACCCTGCCCCTGATCCAAGTGCTGGGCATCCTGGCAGTGCTCAGGTTGGATTCAGAGGACAAAGGGTGGCTGCAGGAAGCAGGATTGTGCTCCTGCCTTCTCCTCCTTGAATATCCCTTGTGCTTAATTAAAATATCAACAGTTGGTAACATATTGTGAGGTAAAATGTTCTTTTCTGCCTGCCTGGGCATTGCTCACACTGAGGGTTTGGTATTCTGAGTTCATTCCTTTTTTTGAACCTTTCTTCTAATTAAAGCATATAACTTGACAATTAAAGCACATAACTTGACAATCCTGCTTCATAAAACCATCTAAATGGGATTAACTCATGTGACTCATTACAGAGCCATCTGAAAACAGGCACAGAATGGGAACTGAACTCTTTGAGGTTATAATGAATTTGGGGATGAACTGACCCCTCACACTTGGCTGTGATAGAAACCATGACAACTGACTTTTGTCTACAATTAATGTATTGAACCCTAAATAGCCAGGATATTACTCATGTACTTACGAGGAAATTGTATTAAAGTGACCTCAAATGATACTTAAATTAATTATGTAGTACATGAGTCAGCAGCTGTTTGAAATGAAGAAGCAGAGCAGAGTGCAGGCTTCAGTAGTATATTAAAACACAATTTAAATTAAACTCGATGCCATTTTGTCTCAATGTGGAATGTAAATCTCAGGATAAAAAACGTAAATCTCAGGATCAGACTTTCTGTTAAATCAATACTAGATGCCCATTTCAGTAACAAACAACCAACATGGTAAGGACTTCATATTAAATTGTTGTAATATATAAAATTTTTCAAGAAAGCAGTGGCTCGTTGAAGCCCAGATTTGCTGAACTAAACACAACAAACACCTGTTTAGTGCCCTAATATTCCCTTTATTTCCCAATTTACCAATCTTTTAGGGTGCAAGAATTCCTCTATAATTTCTTGATTGCTTTAGTTTGTGAAATCCATGGTGATCCTGGAATATGAGCCACTGGAGGAGCAGCACAACCCAGTGATAGACAAGATATTTTTATACCCATGTTTTGTAGCTCTGAATATAGACTGTTCCTTCAGCTTTTTTTTTCCCACAAAGCTTTAATTTTTCAAACTTTTTGTCATCTTCCTCATTCTTGCTAAAGGATCATCTTTTAACCAGCCCAGTGTCCTGGGCCAGCTGAGCTAAAAGATCCTGGGAACTCACTTTTACAGCCACATGTTCAGGTTTTTTGAAGGCTTAAAAATAGATAAAAAATTAAATATTCCATATTCCCAGGCACCAGGGGCAGATCACAACGGCCCTTTTGTCCTGATCTTGCTGCCAATTAAAGGAAGAGCAAACTCTCCCAGTGACTTCAGTGAGATAAGTTAATTTATACCTGGGTATAAATTAACTCCATTGATTTCAATGGAGCTCTGCTGGTTTTCACTACATGACATCCTGAAATATGTTTGATGGTAACAGTCAAAGTGCAGTTATGGGCAAAACTTCTTTGATTTATTACATGGATGGTTCACATCAATTTAGGAGTAACAGAACTGAGTGGGAAAATTAGGAACTAGTCTCGATGCTGAGCAGAGCAGCTCTGTGGGCTGGGCTTTGAAAGGTAATTCAGGTTGTTAAATGGCATTGGTCATTCATTTCTTCCTTGTTCCTGCCTCAATTCTACCAGACATGTAGAATGAAAATGGTTTTGACCTATAAATTAATTTTAAATCTAAGGATTAAACGTCCTGTACAGGTAGAGCTGGGTATTATTACCCCCCAAAATGGTAATTCAATCACTCAGAAATCAAACTACCCTCTATATTCCCTTTACATGGAAAAAATAACATTCCCTCCAACCCTTATTTTCCAGCAGAGCTTTTTTATGTGACTCAACAAGGGTCTTTGGGGTTTTCTTGCAAGTGCCTTAGGGGACAAAATAAAATAGAGTAAAACATTCACAGTGACACAGTGAGGGAACAGATTAGACTTTTTTTATTTCCATAACCCATTGCTATTTAAATGAGATAATCTGATCTAAGCACAACACCAGAGGCAAGAAGGCTGATGAAGATAAACTCAGAGATCATTACTTTAAATCCTGTGTTCTTGCTTTGGGTATATATGAAAACCAGCTCCTGATGCTGTTGCTGAAATTTAAACATTGTTTGATAGGAATATGTTAAGAAAGAGCACTCACTTTCTGGATTAAATATCTAGGCAGGATTTTGAGAAGCTGGGATGAACAGACCTGTCCAAAGTGCTGAATAAAATCAAATAATTGTCTCTTCACACCAAAATTGTCTTGAGTTTTCCTCCTATGGCTGCTCCTGGCTCCTGCTGTTGTGCAAGGTGGGTTGCCAACAATATCATACTGAGGGGAAGATTTTATTTTAAGTTTTAATATTTTATTGCTGTCTTAAGCATCCCTCAGATGCCCCTCAGACTGTTATTTGGGTGTGGGTTCCAGGGTTGGTTCTCCACCAGGCTGCACTAACATCACCTCATCTCTGCCTCTCTGGTCCCTCCATTCTCTCCTCTGTCAATGAGGGTTTATGGATTCTGTTCAATGCTGGAACGCAGGGAATAATATGATCATAAATACATTGCAAAAGCCATTTTTTCACCCTTTTCTATCACCCAGCTTAGGAATGCAGGAGAACTAAAGGTTTTGCAGAGCTTAGATAAGGAGAGACACAGGCACTGCTTGATTTTTCCAGGTACTGGGGTAACAAACAGGTCTGTTGGCAGCTCCCTACTCATCAGGATGTGTAAAATCCCAATTTACATCACCTTCACTGTGAATATCTGAGCTTCCCTTCTTCCTTCTTCCAAATCTCCAAGGCTTTTTACTGCTCAGGAAGAGGAGGAGTCACCTGATTATTTCTGCAGTTCGTCTTCCTCCTGGACAGCTTATCCAAATTTTCTGTGCCCCTCCCATTCCTACAGGGAAATGACACCTCTTTGACCTGGTTCCTGGTGGCTTCAAATAAATACCTGCACAGAGAGGTGGCCTTTGCAACTGTCCTTTGCACTGCTGAGGGTCCTGACCCCATCAAGGAAGCAAATGAGTTTTCTAGGGTTAAAGATAAGGAAAAAGGAAAATGCTGGTAAATGCCACCAGGTCCTTAAAATTAGCTACAGACAACATAAATATGCAAAGCCCAGCCAGCCAGTCTGACCTGCATTCTGGAAATGAGGCAGTGTTTTTTCACAGTCCTTTGGGCTTATTGCCTTAAAATCAATTGAAGGTGCAGCTGCAACCTCTGGGGTTGTATTTTGGCCCATCATTTCAAAACTGCTAAATTGGAGAGAGGAATTTCCTGATGTGAAGTGTCCTAATCCCCCTTTGGGTCACAGAGTGATGAATATTGAATACATCCCATCCCACTCTCTGCCTGCAGTCTCTTTGCAGATTTATTGTTGGCATAACAGCACCTTTAGGAAGGGAACAGCAGACCATATATTTTAAGACAAGTGACATCTTTGCTATTTCTAACAGCAAATTGTGGAGATGAACTAGTCCAGCCTGGAAATGTTCAGGGTTCTCTGAACAACCAGAGGCTTTCAGAGATCTGCTGATTAGTCAGAGAATGATAATAATCAGGTCTCCCTTAGACAACACGGGAGTTCTCACGATTTGGGGGAACAATGACCCTGAAAGTTGTATTTCTGTAAATGACTTGCAAGCATCTGGCAGGAGGGGGGTGACACTGCAGTGACCTTCTCAGAAGAGTGAGGAGTGACACTTAAAGACAAGGCTTTGTTTGCATTCTGGGGGGTGCCACGAGGTTCAGCTCATTTCCCAACATCAGTGACCAACAACCATCCTCTGGGACAACAAAGCCAGGAGGACAGAACCAGGACTTAATACTTATGGAATTCCCAGGAAAAATATTATTATCAAAAAAGACAAGAGAATGTGTGCAAGGTGAAGGAAAAGACATCATAGACAAGAAGGAAAATTAATGTATTTGTCCCATCTGTCACCCAGCTTTGCAGGCATCACATTTGGAAAATATCATCCCAAACATTGCCTTAAACTAGAGAGCGAGTGAGTGGCAGAGAGTGAGCTGCTTGTCCCTGTTCAGTTCTGGAAGGTTTTACACAGAGCTGGTCCCTCTGGATTTCATTTCAAGGACAAGAATGAGCAATTTCTGTACTTGCATTTGCTCTCTTTTATCAGAAGGAAAAACTGTTTCTAACTCGAGGGCAAAACCCAGAGTTTTTTTCTCACATACAAGGCAGTATGTGAGAAAAGTGAATCTCTGACCTCAGGGCAAGGTGACATAAAGGAGGAATCTTCTGGTGGCAGAGGGCTGTGCTTGGGAAGCCTGGCAGCAGTTCTGGCTCTACCACTTGCTGCCCACTTGACCAGGAGGATGTTGCAGAGCCCTGTGGAGTTTTCAGATAATTCTTTCACTGCTCAGTTCAAAGAGAGATAGATTATTGTCCAGAGAAGCTGTGGCTGCCCCATCCCTGGAAGTGTCCAAGGCCAGCTTGGAGAAACCTGGGCTAGTGGAAAGTGTCCCTGCCTGTGGCAGGAGGTGGAACAAGATGAGTTTTAGGGTCCCTTCCAACCCAAACCATCCTGGGATTCTGTGATGTTCACACCAGTTTGTGGCTGCAGCTGCCCTGGTAATGAAGCACATGCAAAAAATGGTAATAACCCCAATAAAGAAGTGCCAACCTGCATCAGGAGCAACGAGCTGGAGCGACCCCGAGAAGGGCTCAGCAGTGGCACTGCTGTGCCTGCACAGATCCCAAGGGAAGTTTGATCACTTCCTTTGAAAAGCCAGGAATTAGGGCTTTGAATGAAAACCTCAACCCTTATATTTAATGGATTTAAGTGGGTTTGAAGCTTTTCACTAAACAGACACAAACCCACCTCAAAGCTCTTGTTCTGAGTGGACATCAGAGCAACTCTGCTGTGTTTCCCAAGGAAACCACCTGCTGGACACAGGGAATCATGTTTAATATTCTCTACCATGGGCTGGACTCACGTTTGAGAAGAATCTTCCTCATTATCCTTCATCTCTAAGAAAAACATCTTTTCTGAACTCCCCTGAGTGCCCAGCCATGTGGTGGAAAGGAGGGTAGAGCTCAGGTGCTGCTTGGAGGGTGCACTTTCAAATTGGAGCTTGCATTGATTTAGCTGTCAGGAAGCTGTTATTTACAGGTCCTGAAGTTCAGTGGAGCATGCTGGAATTCATGGAAATCATTACCAGAGCTTTATGTTTTCTATATGGCTCTAGTGTATAAGTCTCTTCTATAGTCTGAAAGGCCTAACCTGTTTTTACACTGGTTTGAGTAATTATTGCTTTCTAATCTCTTCAATTAGTTACTTTACATTAATTTTTTTCCTATTATTTACATTTTACACGATTTTCTTCTGTTTCGTATCAAGCCATTTCATCTCCCTGCACAAAAAGCTCATTAACTTTGTAAAATAACATCCTGGTACCTTAGAAGTGGTTATTTTTTTATTTTATTTTTTTTTTTGTTTGCAACAGCTTCAAAGATAATTCAATTTTACTTTATTATCACTGCCAAGAAGTTGAAATTAGCAGGTGATTAAGCACTTCAAATATTTTGAGCATTTTCTATTGTCAGCAATGGAAAATTTAAATATAAAAAAATTAAGCTTAAGAAGGCACAATAATATATCACTGAAAGAGTTTAGTGAAGCACAACATTTCAAAGTAAAATTGCTAGTTTAAAGTAATGACTTGAAATAGAAAGAAAGTGGGTTTGGATTGGATATTGGGGAGAAAATCTTCCCTATGTGGGTGGTGAGGCCCTGGCACAGATTATTACATGTTTGCCCCATCCCTGGAAGTGTCCAAGACCAGGCTGGACAGGGCTTGGAGCAACTTGGGCTAGTGGGAAGTGTCCCTGCCCATGGCAGGGGGTGGGATGAGATGGTCTTTAAGGTCCCAACCCAAACCATTCTGTGATTCCATGAAAATATAATTGACTATAATTTTTCCAGTTCATATTAAATATTTGGGGAAGAGCCTGTTTTGGAAGCTCCAGATCAGTCACAAACAAGCACAAACCGAGCTGAAACTCTGCATGTGCTGCAGCCTCCCCCATCCCACGGGGCTTTCCCTGGCCCTGGTGCCATTCATGGATTGGGAGAAGCCAAAACAAGCCTGTTGGATGTCTCACTTCACCCTTTCAGCTGATTTTTAAGGCATTTGTTTGAGAGATCATTATTAGAGCAGAGCATTTTGTTTGGGAATGTTAAATTAATGCCACAGGGCTGGATTTTGAGACACCCCTCATTCAGAGCTGCTCCACTTTGATCCAACATGTTGTGGCCATCAAAGGCTTACAACATGGAATCCCTTGGAGTTTCCTAAGCAAATCCATTATATTTTATCTTCATAACTGATGCCTCAATTAAAGAATTGACACACAAAACCTTAGAATTTATTATGGAGAGAATGATGGACATGGAATCCTAGAACAGTTTGGGTTGGAAGACACCTTGAAAATCATCTCATTCCATGTCCTGCATGAGATGGAGAGAAGCCCAGCTGCAGCCTTTAATTTTCCACCAGCAGAAAAGGGATGTCAGCAAGAGCCAGAAGGATTTTTTTTTTTTTTTTTTTTGCAGAAAACGCACCTTGGAAATGCAAAAATAAAAAGAATAAAATGAAATCTGCTTTCCTTAGAAATGGAAATCCAGCCCAAATTTCCATGCTGTTGAACATTTCCATGCTGTGGAACATTCCCACCCAGCAGCTCTGCACACACCAACATGGGTGAAGGTCTTGCCCACCAGCTTTTAAGAGCTGCAACAATATCTGCCACTTCCACATAATCACAGGCTGATCATCCCTCCCATTGTTTGCAGAAGCTGGAAAATAAAACGTCTCTAGTTATTGATTTGCTACTTCTTTTTCATTTAGAGCCCATTGATCGCTGTTTATGTGTGTGTGTTTCTTGTTGAGCAGGAATTAACACTGAAAACTTCTTGGAATTCGCTGCATTCGCACCCACTTGACATTCCCGAGGCACCACAATCACTTTAACTCGGGGGTTCCAAATTCTGATTCCTTTTCTCCTCCAATCTCTTGGCAGCAGAATATTCCTAAACAAAATACTTTTTATATATATATATTATTATTATTATAGTTGGCACTTGCCTTGGACAGAAAGTGTGATTGTCACAGAGTGATTTCGAACCACCCAGTATGATTTAGGCTGTGGTTCTGGTGCCTACATTACAAAAATAAACCTCTTAAGGATGGGAGGCGTTTTTTCATCACTGGCTGGAAGAGGAACTCTTGTGATTGCCACCAAAATTGCTGCTGGTGTGTGCATGGGAAGCCAGCTCTGAGACACGTCCTGATGTGTGATTTGGGAAAAATATGGATGGATTAGTCTAGTGGGGCCACGAGGAGGGGCTGGGTATATGGGAATATCTGAGATAGCCCTGAACCATCCTTTGACTCAGCTATTCCATCTGTAAAGCAGTTCTCTCATTGCTCTTACATTCACATCCTAGACTTTTCCTACTCTTGGCTCTGTCAGCTCCAAGCACCATCAAAATCATATTTTCCAGGAGACAGGATCATAGTCCTGAACCAGCAAAAAATAGTGCAAGTGGATTCTTTTTATTTACCTTGTGTTTGTTTTTCACTCTCCAGAACACCCCTTTTCTATATTATTTCATGTGGGGTTAAACCCTTAAAAAAAATAATTAAAAATTAAAAGCAATGTTTACTTTTCATGGAATGACACAGTTCCAGGAAGTGGAGAGAAAACCCCACAGGTACCACGTCAGGATTTATGTCACTAATTGCTGGATCTGATGGCACAGTTATCATAATTAGCATCCAAACAGAGATAAGGCTCTCTGAGGCTTCTGCAGGAGTTAAGAGGGGAACAAGAGGGCAACTTTTAAAGGTGAAGGTGGAGTTCATGCAAAGAGGGGCCTGCAGTCCCTATTTTCCTGTGTCTCTCTCCTTCTCTGTCTGTGCAAAGTCCACTCAGAGGTGACAATCCCTGTCCTCACAGGTCAGCCTAAGGAGGACACTGCCTAAACTCAGCTTTGCTGCAGAGAGGCAAAAATTATAGACTTTAATTATAATCTCTGTGCCTTTATTTTGATATATTTGATTTTTAGACCCTTTTAGAATTTCAGCAATAGGATTTTTTTTTTCTTTTGTGTGGCATAATGCCAGGGTATTTAATACAAGCTTTATTGTTCTATTCTAATTATGATCTCATTATTAAAGGGGCACTGTGTTTTCCTCTGACAGATATTGCATCTCCCTGTTAGTGGATCTTGGTTATTCCACGCTTATCATTATTAATAATTTGTAGCAATTGGATCAGTATTAGAATATTACTTTGCTAAATCACTTTTGCTGCTAATTAAGGCACTATCTGTGACATTGTTTAGCTCCAAACATCATGTTCCTGCTTTTCAGCCCGCTCTAATTACCTGTAACTCATTCATTTCTACCTATAACTCAGGTCTTTTAATCCAGACTCCCGAGCTTTGCCGTGGTGGGAGCTGCTGTTGGCGGGAATGAGAAGTTCTTGTGGACAAAGATATTTGTAATGACAAATTCACCTTTCACTGCAGCTCCTTAGAAACAGAATAATTGTACTTGATGGTTCCAAACTGGGCACAGCAGAAGGAGGAGGGTTTTGAGGGAAAAGTGAAAGATTACTGAAGTTATCCAAGTATTCGAGGCATCAGTGAGGAAAGTCAGCGTGGCTTTAAATTGCTGTGTCTCCACAAAGCTCTGTGAGATCAGATCTGTCACACTCTTCCCCGGGATAATATTTTTTCCGAAGAAGCAACATCACTTCATTATTTGCCTGGGAATATTATTCACTTTGGCTGCCAAACAAACAGAAGACACAAAAAGGTCATGCTTGAGTCGGGAGTGAAAACTCACATTAATGGCCAGGGGGCTTCCTGGTGCATGTCCAAAAAGAGCAGGATTCTGTTTCAGTGGCAGGACATCTGACATATCCTGGACATTGCAGATGGAGGAAAATCAAAACCACTATTTCTGTGCAATTCTTTATGTAGCCACTGTAGTGGAGTGTTAAAAGGTGTAAAAAGGTGGTGGATGTTTGTGTGAAATTGTTGTGCTGGAGCTCTTCTGATAAAATCTTTCTTTTATCATGAAATCATAGAATGATGGAATGTTTTGAGTTGGAAAGGACCTTAAAGCTCATCTCATTCTGCCCTGCCATGGGCAGGGACACCTTCCACTAGCCCAGGTTGCTCCAAGCCCCATCCAACCTGGCCTTGGACACTCCCAGGGATCCAGGGGCAGCCACAGCTTCTCTGGGCAACCTGTGCCAGGGCCTCCCCACCCCCAGCTCCAGCAGCAGCTGCATCCTCCAGAACTGGGTTCTGGGGCAGGCAGGGATTCAGGCACTCCAGCATCCCTGCAGAGCCAAGGGGAGGTTATTTATAAGCTCTGATCTCCTCTAGGGGTGCAGTGTTTGCCAAAAGATTTCCTTACAGCAGATGCAAAGCTCGTTATCCTTTGGGAGAATTGTCTGGGGAAGCAGAAGGGTGTTATCAAATCAGAGGACATTGTCCTGTGGAATTGGCCTGTCTTTTGTGGGATTGCTGTGTGCCCTTGGCCAGCCAGGGGTTTGTGTTGCTCCTCCCAACCCTCAGACCAGTCTCCATCTCACAGTCTGTGCCCTGAGCTCACCCTGGAAAAGGACTTTGTGGTTTAGACTAAAATCTACCCAAACTCTGACTCACGTGCTCAGAGGGCCCTCCCTCCAATCCCAAAGTGATTTCTGGGATGCAATTCCTTCATCCTCCAATATTGTCTCACTTCATGCACTTATGCCAAATAGTTCTTGATGATTTATTATTTTTTCTACAGCTTAGAAAAAAATGTGTATCAATACAGGCAATGACAACAAAACTGCAGGGGTTAATCTCTAGTAACTCCTTGTTGAGTATTAATCAGATTCATATTTCAGTCATATTAGTCTAAAACTACAGAAATCACTGATGTTATAATGCAACTTAAATCAGAATATAACATGATACCTCCAACTACTGTTTCTATTTAAATTTATTCTGATTTACACTGAATATACTAGAAATAAAAGAGGTTTTTTTCTGCATCTTTCCAATAAACGTTTGTGGGTTTGCAGAACACAAATAGTTTGCTCTAGGCCAGAGAAAATGTAACCATTTCTGCAATAGATATTGAATTCATATTTGCCTGACAAGTGACCTTATCAGCTATAACTTGTCATCTCTTAATTAGTCTACATTTATTTTATTCACTCAATTAACCCCCAGCCTCTCCAGGAGATAAGCTGATGATACACCAAAGTGTGTGAGTGGTGCTGCAATTAAATTGGTGCTGCACATGTACTGCACACATTTGCCTCAAAGAAAGGTAAAGCTCATTAATATCCCACCAATCTGACTGCAAATTGAAATAATTCTTGTTGCCAGTGATGCCACTGACTTGCAAGAGGAACAACAATGCCTTCTCTTCAGAGAATCCAAGAATAATCACGTTAGACTGAGTGCACAGTGAGATTTAGAGACCAGGAGTATTATTAAATCATATATTATTCAACCTCCGTGTTATTAAATGACAGGGGTTTATAATTGCTCTTGGAAGTTTCCTTTTCAAGCAAATCATAAATAAGCACACCCTCTAAAATCTGAGGCCACGTGAAGTTTGTCTGGATTCCAAGTTCTTTTTTGCTTCCATAGTTATTTTCATGACTTTCCATGATGGAATGTTTAAATTGATAATTTCTGGAGATGGACAGAATGACAATTTTAGGAACTGGATAAACCTGCATTTCTACACTTCCAGAGACAGAGAGCTGCAGATTAAAAGTTTTGAGTTGAATTTCTTCACCAGACAAATGCCCAAGTCCTTAACTTTTAAAAAATATTACTGTGTTTGACAGATCTGAAAGGTCATTTGTGTGGGAAAGAGTGAATTCCTACGAGTAGAATCCAGCCTGATTTACGTTTTGTGCCTTAAAATAACTTGGTTTTATGGTTTGGAATAAAAAAAACTAAACCCTATGATTGGAAAAATCAACAGAAATTCATTTAAATTTTAAGGAAACCTCATCTGAATCAATATTTATGTCCCGGTCTATGTGCAAAATGCTGTCTTGTGCATATACATAATTTACAGGGAGAAGTTGAAAAAAGAGCATTTTTGCGAGTCCAAAAGTGGTCATGGTTTGCAAATCAAAATAATAAAACAACAATATGTTGCATTGCCCTGAAATTTTACTTAAATATCTGTATATTTTTCAAGATATTAGAGGTGGGAAAACACAAACATGGAGAAAATAAATGTGTTGAAGGAAGACGTGTTGTAAATTCAGTCGGATACAATTATTGAGGAGAGGGAACATGTAATATCCTGCTTTCTTTCCTTTAAAACTCTGCAGCCTAAACCTGCCTGAATTAGAGCAGCATCTATCATTGATTATGTCATTCCCAGAAATATGGCCTTCAGCAGGTTTGTCATAACTCTGCTGGTGATGCTCCACACGGGCACGGCAACATCAGTCACCAGGAGACAATTTCCCAACTACTACAAGTCAAGCAAATCTGTTCCCAGCCTTCTGGGATGAGCTTTCCTGGAGATGGATGGCACCAGGCTGTGATGGATGGGCTGGAACAAAGCAGTGCCTCAGCCCTCTGGGGTGCCTTTCCACCGGGGTGCTCAGGATCCCCAGGGAAGGACAGGGACTTAAACACTGAAATCCCACTGAAATCAGGGGCTGTCCCATCCCTGGGAGTGCCCAAGACTAGGCTGGGCAGGGCTTGGAACAACCTGGGATAGTGGGAAGGTGTCCTTGCCCATGGCAAGAAGCAAAACAAGATCTTGAAGGTCCCTTCCCACCCAAACCATTCCATGACTCAATGACCAAGAGCCTGAATTCAAGTAACACTCGGCCTTTTGTCTTTACAGCCTGAAATTCTCCACCACCTCCATCTCTTTTGATTTATTTTTAATTATAATACCATCTTTACATTATTTTAGCCTGTTGGGTTTTGCCTTTGCTTTTTTTTTTTTTGTTGTCTCTTTGCATGTATTACATTTATCTGCTCACATTTCCCCCACAATTAAACCATCTCTACCCCAGCTCAAGCTCCTGCATCGAGTGTCCTCCTTCCTTTGCCACATCACAGGATCAAAACACTTCCCTTTTTTTATTTTTTTATTTTTTTTTGTCAAATCTGCTTCAGTTTGAATTTCACCAGTGGCACAGATGAGACAACTAATCCAATTTCCCCTTATGCAGAGAGTCCTCTTGCATTTCTCTCTGCAATTCTCCTTTTTCCCTGAATAGCCGTCATTTAATGCCCCCTTATCTTGGATGGCACTCATTTAGTGGTTTATTAAGCAGTAATTCAGCAGCCTGTTATCAGTTCCTACTAGAGCTGGGAAAAATATGCCATCCAAGTATGCAAGATTTCTGCAGAATTACAGCGTTTTTGGGATTTTTGGATTAGAGAAAAATTACCCCAAAGTAATAGATATGAAATGTTTTCCCTGCATTTCATTATGGGCCCCGTGCTAAAGCTCCCATCAGGCTGTTCCAAATGGAGATTGCCTCATCCTATTTCTGTTTCCAGCCCAAGCAGTAAAATTCCACAAAATCACAGAGAACACGATGGGCTGAGAGGTCCTAAACCTGGACTCAGTCCTTCTGCCTTCACTCATGTCCTTCCTGAAGATTTCCTGGTGGGGAAAAGGCATAATGCTCAGATTCATTTTTTGGAGCTTCTTAAAAATCAGGAAGTTGAAGTGAAATAAAGGGTAGAAACCAAAGTGTGCCCTAAGCATTAAATACAGCAGCACAGAGGGATCACTGTAAATCCCAGCTGGAGAAAATGGGTTTGCAAAAGAATTTTGATGATATCAGAGGTAAAGGCAGGATTGGAAATGGCAGCTTTTAAGTTCTGCGTGAAAATAGAAGGTTTTTTTAATTGATAAATCATTCCTGTTTCTTAAAATAGCCAGATTACAATAAATAGTGAAAGTAGAGATAAAAAAAGGAGCAGGGAAGAAGGTGATGAGGTAAAAGGAATGAGCTAAAGAGGTGGGGAAGTAGCTAAACTGGCACAGGCCATGGAACAGAGACCAGAGTCATGGAAATTGGTTATAAAAGCCTTTCTGGTTGTGTCCCTTCCCTTCCCTTCCCTTGCCACCTCTGCTCCAAGGTAGAATTTCAGTGCAGCCTTAACATTTTTCCCTCCTGCCAGCTGGGTTTTGTTTTGCTGTTTATGCTGTCATTTTTTTTAATATTTTTTTTTTAGAGACTGCATCAGATAAAGGTCATTTTTACTTGAATGGAAAAGCACAGTAATTTTGACAGTGAGACTTTCTCAGCTTGCTGTACATCAGAAATGTTGATATTAGATCCTTTAAAAGAGAGAGACTAGACACAAAAAACTGCCTGAGCAACTCAATTACCAGCAGGTTTTTTTTCTCCAAAAAATAAGTGTTTACCAAATCATGTTTGTGGCTCCTGCTAAATTTTAGGATGCCATTACTGGAAGGACTTTAACTTCATTTGTGTTTGCTGAGGGAAAAAAAAAAAGATCATCAGGAAGATATTGAACAGCCACAAAAGATGATGGTTTCAAATAGAGGCTTTTGGCTGATCTATAATCATTTGCTTTGGCAATTTTATTTGGGAACATTAAGGCTGATGGTTTACACTGTGTTCCTAATTATTGCTGAAATATTGTGCTGAAATGCAGAAAGCAGTGGGTTAGTGGGGACTGCAATGTTCTAACTGGGTTTTAATCAATGAGTGATAATGATAGCTCGTGTTTTGACTTTCCCTGCTTAATTGCCAGCAATAAAGCAGATCTTCATCCATGATGTTCAGCAGAGTTCACTTCCATTCATCTCCCTTTATTCTGGTTATTTTTAAAGGGCCTGGAAGCTCTCATTGCCAGACACAATAACAGAATATCCAACGTTAATTATATTTTGCTTGCTTAATATTTCCCACAACAGAGGGTGATGATGCCCTTTCTGGGGAGCTTTTGTACCTCCCTATTTTCTGAAATGCAGTAGGTGTCCAAAGGTAAAGCCACATTCCATGAAATCCCAACCAGATCTTGCTGTTTAAATCACTATTTTCTTTCTGCTGCTTATGATAGTTGTGATTTTTTTTTTTTTTTTGCCAAGATGCTGAAATAATAATTAAACAGAAATATTCCAAGAGTGAGGCAGATCTGCAGGTGCTGCTGGACAGGAAAGTTCATCTCATCCAAACAGCCCCACCAGGTCTGATCTCCATCCCACCAAGGGTGGATCTTCACTGGCCAACAGTCAATTTTGCAGTAGACTACATCTAATTTTTGGTTAAGAAAGACCATTTTTTTCCTTTAAATTGAAGTTCTAAATTTAGTTTCAATCTATTAAATGGATGTCAATACCCTGATGACAAATGTATGCAAATCAGGCAGCCAAGACAATAAATATTTTGATAATATCCTGCCTGAATAATCTAATTTAAATCAGGACCTGCCCTAGGTTTAAAATGTTATAAATACCCCTGGCATTCCTCTTCAATTACGTGTAAGAAAATAAAGACCTTTTTAATCTTGCCTGGATCACTGCTTAAGATGATTTATTTTCCAAGATTTTCTTCCCAAGTTATCAATCATCCAAAAAAGCAAGAAGGAGGTGGCAGCCTGAAATTTCTAGATCAGATCTTTCTGTGTCCTGAGGATTTTTATTTTTTTTTTTGTTGGAAGAGCAATTTTTGGATTACAAAAATAAATGGTGTCCACGTGTTTTTCTATTATCTTCATGATCTCAATTATTTCTGAGTGTTAGTCTGGAATATGAATCTTTTTATCTACATGTAAAATCATTTCTGGTGGTATGTTCTTCCTGACTATTTTATTCACTGCTTTTATTTAAGCCTCAGTGGGAAAAATAAGCACCTTGAAGGAGTCTTTTTGTTCCAGTTTTCCAAAATAAATAAGTAAAATTTAAATAACACAGAGCTTAAACACCCACCTGCATTATAGTCCCTGTAATGGTGATTGTTTTTCTCCAAGGTCTGGGACTCATAATGCTGCAAAAAACAAGACACCACTTCATGATTCCTGTTGAACAGAAATGGGAATTAGGAAGTGTGGAAACAACGGGAATCATCATTTCCTTTGGTATATTCAAACTATTTCCAAGGCAGCCTTTTCCCATTGTATCTTTTTTTATTCCAGAGTGGTTGAATCTTTGCTACTGAATACCTGCCTGACAATGATGCAGCTGCCAGGAGCTGCTGTACATGGAATTTGCACAGTTCTCCAACACCAACACATTTAGACCATCAATTATAATTTATTGCAGTCAGTATAAATGGAAGAGCAAAGAGAAATTATTAGCAGAGCTCTTCCCTCTTTAGCTACGAGTGTGTAATTGCTTGTAAAAATGTATTTGCACTATATATTTATATACAATATAAGATAAATACATGTTATATTTTACAGAGTTTCACCCACAGAGAAGTCTGAGAAAAAATGGAGCATCAGCTGCTTATACTTTGTTTCTGTAGAAGTCGATCCACTGAATTCTAGGAAAGGTTTTCACTGATTTCAAAGCACTTTGGCTCAGTCTCTGCATGGTAAAAGGAAAAAAAGCAAAATTGATGGGGCACGAAACTGTATCTCCTTAAATTGGGAGCCAAGCTTAGCAGCCATCAGGTGTCTGAGGACTTTTTATACTGAAATTACTGGGAAACTAAAAAGAAAAAAAACAAACTGAACCAACCAAACAAACAAACAAAAAAAAAACCACACCAAAAAAAAGTGTTCTAGTGAGTTAATTTGTATTTGATCAGTATTTCTCCAACAGATTCACTCCCCAAGTCTTTCTGCCACGGGGCAGGAAGAGAAGAGCCATGAAAGGTGGGAAAAATTTGTGGGAATGGACTTGAAGGTGAAAGGGCTTGGCTGTCCCAGCCACCTCAGGCTGCCCAGGAAAAGAGGGGAGGAGGAATAAGGAATTTCAGCCTCCTTGAAACCACTCAGAGGGTTTATTTTAACACACAAAAATGGGAAAAAGAGAGATAGAGCCTTTAGTCCCCTTGATTTCCTCAGGATCTCCAGGAAGGAGGGGATGGAGCAATTCTCTTTTGTCTCCCTCTGCATCCAGAGTCACTGGATGGGAGTGTAGGGCTGCAAAGCAAGAGGTGCAGTGAAAAGACTCAGAGGAGGCTGAAATGAAGCTTAAAGGCTGGAAGAATTTTCCCCAAAATGTCTTTATTTTTTGCCTTGTTTTATGCACAAGCAGAACTGTGGTTTATTAGGTTGTCCTGTGCCTACTCCAGTCAGTGTTTCACTCTCTCCCCCTCCCCAGAGCCTCTCTCAACAGTCACACTGAAATTCTGGAGTCACCACACAAAACCCCAGAGCTGCTCAACACCAGCAGTGGCAAAAATTATCTGACCTTCATTAATCACCATCCTCTAAGAGAGTAAAGCACAATTTTGCACCGAACACAGTTCAAGAGAAACAAAGTGGTGGATTTATTTAAGTGGCAGGAAATTCAATGATATAGCTGTTATCTTTTTTTTCCTGTATTATAAAATATTGAATTAAGCCTTCAGTCAGTTTGGCAACGGTGCCAAATGAATATTACAGCAGCACAATGCAGCCAATGGGATCTGTCACTGGATCTGGGGCTCACTTAGAACTGAAATTACAGGGAACCAAATGTTTGTGCAGTAGATTGGAAAAGGTTCATTATTATTTATTCACCTTGCCTGGTAACACAAAAACCTAATGAAGTGTCATTGAGAAAGTGGCACATCAGGATTACTGGACATCAGAAAGGTACAGCCCTCCAACTTCCTCAGGGATATTTGTCTCCATAATTAGGTGTCTGTTCCACAAAATCCTCCAACTGAAGGACATGGCCCAGTTCGTGACATCAACCAAACCACAAATGAAAAGGTGATTTTCACCTTTTATTTAGCTTGTCTACATCCTGCACACTAGGACAAAACCATCAGAAAATCTTGTCATAAAGCCCAAAAAAAGTCAGGCATTAGAAATTGGAACATTGTTACTCACATGTTTGCTTATTTTTAAATAAATTATTACATTGTTAATACAGATGACACATTTATAGCCCCTGTCCTGATTCAGGCTGTAGTAGCTTTACACACATCCCCACAATGAATTGTTCATAAATCTGTGCTCATCTCTGGTGGAAATCAGTGCAGCTCCACTGAATGCTCTCCAAATCCATTAGGAGCAATTTTCCTTCTCTGCAACTTCAACTCCTGCTCTGGAATCTTCAGGGAATATTTGGGGGTTTGTATCCAACAGAGTGTCGTGGAAATCTGAATTAAGAGTCTGATGGTTGAATTCAGGGTGATATTAAGAGAAACATCACATTTTGGCATTTAGAGATCTCTCATTAATTATTTTGGAATTAGAATGTGTGTATCTGTTAGATGGGTGATAAATTCCCTGATACCCAATTTTATTCACAGAAAGTATTGAAGCAATAGTGCTTATCATAATAGAACAGTTAAAATATGTTGGAAGCATCAGATTTTGACAAAATCTTTTGTCACTCCACATATTTAATTGAAAAAGGCTCATAATTCTCAGGAATGTGGTAGGTTTTTGCATAATACTTCCTTAATTATTACCTGTGATATATTACACCCTAATTTTATATGCTATAGTCTGACAATGGCTGGTTATGTAAGTAATTAAAGTCATATTTTACAGTTTTATTGTTTGTTTTCAAATTCAAGCACTTCAGGAAATTGTGCAGTCAGTTCATAACCTGAGCAGGTTGTTTGCCACAGAACCTGCACCACACACAGATTCTGTTTGAATAACAGGAAAAAATATTGGGATATCTGACTAATTTCTCAAGGAATAAAACTGAGAGGATACAGAACCTTTTTCAGTGAAAACATTTAAAATTTCTGTGTCGTTTACCAGGGCTGGAAGAGTCCTAAATATTTCTGGTCTTCTTATTTTTCAAATCTCAAGGAAGGGGTACCATCAGCCCGCTGAGGTCCAGATGAAATGGCCTTAAATTGCACCAAGGGAGGTTTAGATTAGATATTAGGAGAAATTTCTTCCTGCAAAGGGTTGGAAAGGATTGGAACAGGTTTCCCTGGGCAGAGGTGGAGTCACCATTGTTGGAAGTGTTCAAAAACTATGTGGATGTGGAACTTGAGGACTTGTGAATGCAGTGGAGGGTTGGATTTGATGATTTAGAGGTATTTTCCAGCTTTAATCGTTCTCTGATTCTCTGAAAGGGGGGCCTTGCACTGCTGGCTGTCCCTTTACACCATTTCCTAGAGAAACCCTGGGCTTGAGCACCAAACCCCAATTCATTACTGAGTTTCTCTGACTTCAGCAGTGCCAGGACTTCAACCCCTGCACCTCCCCAGTGCCTCCCCTTCTCCCCACATCACAGGCAGAGAGGTGTCTCCCTGGGTTTGGTGCCTGATAACAGAGACAATGTGGAATTTCACCACCACAGCCAATTTGACTCTTCCAACAGAAGCTGCAACTTGAAAGGAGCCCCGTGGCTCTGGAGCTCTGCACATCAATGTCTGCAGGGAGAAAACACAGCAAAGCCCAAGGCCCTTTGGGGAAATCCTACAGGTTTTAGGTTGCTTCTGCTCAAACCTATATCATCTAATCTCCCTTTCTCTGTGTGTCTCCTGCTTCAGTCTCTGAGCTGGTTGTCAGTGAGAGGGAGAGGAGGGGAGCCTGTCTCCTGCTGCCTGTTCCACTGACAAGTTGTTTTCCTTTTCACAGAACACTTTCGTGGCCTTTTTCTGCTGCTTCTTTTCCCATTTCTCTTTCAGCCTTAATATCTGATTCCTTGAGCTGTCTTCTGTTACTTTACTCAGTGTCTTATCCACTGCCTCTCCTTTTACATCTCTCATGCTCCTTTTAAAGTCCTTGAGCTCCCTGGTCCAGGCCTTTGATGAGGGAAACAATCATCCTGTTCTGCTCTTGACAAGATTCAGTCAAAAGCCCCAGTGTTATCTGCAGGGATATTCATGGGATGTCCATGCCATGGACCCTATAAAGTCCCCCTCTTCCAATTAAAAATTATCAATGACTTCAGCTGCGAAGAATATTAAAGAGATTTTGAAGGAATTTGGATTTTTCACAATTTTTCTGCTGTCATGAGGAGTAGGAGGTGTCCAACTCACCTGTCCCATCCTTTTTGTTAGAACTGACAGGTGTTTTACTACCCAGCTGATTTAAAAGAGGCCTCTTAATCAGGTGTCAGCTTTGGCCCATAAAGTCATATTAATGTTTTGGATCAGATATGAAGCTCTATCTAAGGCACATTAAGAAAGATTCATTAGAAACTCACTACCCCTGGAATTTACAGCCTTCCTGGAACTTAATAGCCTGGATAAATTCCTCCTTATCTGGTTTGCTTATATGAATTACAGCAGTTTTGCATTTAGAAGCTTTTTAGAGCTGGGACCTTACTGTTATTCTGGTCTCCTTATCCTCGTGATCTTCCATGAGGATTCACTGATATAGTACACGTAGAATCATGGAATGGTTTGGGTTGGGAGGGGCCTTAAAGATAATCCAGTTCCATGGGCAGGGACACCTTCCACTAGCCCAGATTGCTCCAAGCCTCATCCAACCTGGCCTTGGACACTTCCAGGGATGGGGCAGCCACAGCTTCTCTGGGCACCCTGTGCCAGGGCCTCCCCACCTTCACAATCTTCACCACAAATTTGGGATTCTCCAATGCAAGACCCAAATTGTTCTACACCCCCAAGGGCTCATCACCTCTGAGCGAGGAGCTCAGCTCCACAAAACACCACCCAAACATCCACAGCTCCACAAAAGGTCATGGCAAGAGAAATGGTCACAGAAGCTGCAAATACTGCAGACTTTGGAGCTGTCAGCCCAACAGATCTATCCTTTTCTGGTCCTGGAGCAATGAATCCTCTTGAGTCTGGCCCAGACAAACCTAAAATCTCCCTCTTCAAATGGAGAATGTTGATACAGGACACTCTCAGGTTCACCAAACCAAATTTCTCTGATATTACTGATCTGTTTGAGTAATGGTAATTAAAACTCCACCTTGCAAAAAATCAGAATAGGAAGGAAGATCTGTGGTAGGAAAGGGATAAAAGTCATCTGATTTATAATATTGTTCCCCTGAGTTATCTATACACACCTTGAGCCTGGGGCTGGGCCAGCCTAAGTTGCTCTCAGGCTGTGTTACTTTGCATTTCCAGCTGGGCAGAAACCTCAGAAGGAGCTGAATCTGAAGCCAACCAGAGTTGGACAACAGGAAAGAACAGGGAGAAAGATCTGGCTGGAAATTAAGCTGATTGAATGTGAATTGTGCTTTTTTTCTCCTCGTCTGGATGAGACGGTGGATAAACATCTCAATATTTATTGTGACTAACTAAAACCTCTTTAAGTACATTTGACTCCAATATCACAGCCTGATATAACTCACCACTGCCCACAAAGCAGTGAAAGGGAAGCACTGTCATCCCCCCTGCTGATGGATAATTATGGAAAAAACAGGGATCCTCCTCTTCCATTGGCACTGTGTTAATCTCTGCATTGGCTGAAGACAATATCGTGTAATGAATGGAGGAATGTTGATTCATTTTCATCCTTTACATTTGAATTCAGGCTGGCATAATTATGGTCTTTATGGAGATCAAACTGATTTGGTATCATAAAGAAATACAGTTTAACTTCTTATAAAACATCTCGTAACAAGAGTTTATGTTTGCTTTCCAGCACCGCGCTGAGGATTCACACGATTTTTATGTGTAAAAATGAGACATTTCATAAAATATTCCAAGAGATTTTAAAAAAAATCTGAATTATTTAAATCTTGAAAAAAAATAAACAACCCTACAAAGATTCATTTGTCATATATATCTCCAGAGAAATCATGGGGACTGTATTGAATCTGGAGAATGGGGCAGAAATATGGGGCCATTCTCTCTAGGAAACACAAAAGGATGTGTCAGGAAATTAGAAATGACCAGCCTGACCCTTTCTACAAAAAAGAGATGGACTCCTAGGACACCACTGGCTCTGAAAGTGCACATCATTTCTCACAAATTTGGTGTTATTCTCTGCTGCAGGAAAAGGATATTAAAGAGAAAACAAACTGATAGCAAGAAGGTGCCTCTACTAAAATTCATGGAGAGTATTTTTGTGATGGGGACTGTGACACTGGGAAGGAGCTGTTTGAGCACCTGCAAAATATTTTGTCCTTTTTCACACGTGAAGGCTCTCCTGCATTAAGGACATGGAAAGGGGATACAAGAATTAAGATCTTCAATAGTCTACAGGTGATAAATGAGTCGAAATTCCATTTAGAACAAAGCAGTGGAAATTAATTCCAGATTTACCAAAATATTTACATTTTTATGAGGTGAAGAGGGGATTTTTATGTACGTCAGGTACCTCAGCCCTGGCCCACCCAGCTACATTGATTTAAAATGTGGAATAATCATCTCTGGGTCGTTTGGATGCTTCACAAAAGGTTTTCACTGGCAGGTCTGGGAAGGTAAAGAGCACTCAGGAAATTAACTCAGAAGGGAAGAGAATTCCTCCCAAAGCAAAGACAAGTCAAAGGGTCAGTTGTAGAATCACTGAAAAAGGAAGTCTTCAAATTTGTCAAGGGATTAAAACCAGAAGAACAGCCAGAAAAAAAAAAAAAAAAAAAAAAGAAACAAAACCATTTAACCACCACCTCTGAGAGTTGCTCTGCTTTGTCCCCCAGTTTGCTGAACAAATGATCTTCTCCTCTACTCCCTACACCAAGAAAGATCACCATGAAAAATAGAAATAATTCGGGTTTGCTTTACAATCCCTCATTTCATTTTGCAAGTAGGAAATGAAGGTTGATTTTTTAATGCCACTTATTTTTTTAAAAGGACCCAAAAAGGAGGGGGAGGGGGGGAAAGCCCCAAATCCAGTCAGCAAACAAACAAAAAACCAACTAAATAAAAACCCAATGAACAAACCCAAACCAAACCCTGAAGCAAGGCCATTTAAAGTGTATAAAATAATATATCAAAGGGTGTGAAGGGTTGGAGGAGAAGGAGGTGATTGATTCCATTAGACTGTGATGTGACCAGGGAGCGCCAACCACAGAAACCCCAACTCCATCCTTTCCTGCTGCCAGTTGTTGTCTAAAGAACAACCATGAGGTAGATGGGGTTGTTTAATAGTTGGCCTTATAATTTCCACAGGAAATATGCAGAGGAGCCAATCTCCACTGTCACCTGCAAAATAAATCACCAGCACCAGGGACCTGTGATTTTATTATCAATCAGCCTTGAAATATTTCCTCCTTAATAGTCAAATGTCTGGAGGTGGATCCTCAGCTGAATATCAGAGCAGACCTTCACTTCTGACTGAGAGCAAAGGACTCCAAAGGACAATTTTATGTGTAAGGACACGCTGAAGACATCTAATCTTAAATTATTGTTTTTCTTTCACAGGGGAAGAAACCCTTCATGGTCCTATTTTTATCCAAGAGCCACATGATATCACTTATTCCATGGGCTCAGCAAATCCAGAGATCCTGCTGAACTGCACAGCTGAAGGATATCCACCCCCACACTACAGGTGAAGTCAGCTCTGGGCAAGTCTTGTCTCACTGTAAATCTCTGAGCTGGGTTTTAGTCAGGAGTAAACAGTTTTATATCCCATCAAATGCACGGAGCTCTCACAGCAGGAATGTTCGTGGATGGAGTAAATTTAGGGAAAAAAACATATTTCCTGGTCTGCTGCTAAGAAAATTCACCCAGGGGAAAAAAAAAAACACATTGTTGAAAATCATCCCCAAAGTATTTTGAAATATAAAAAATTAATTCTGAATCCACAGGGAAAAAATGGGAAAAAGGAAGCAGAGCACATGTGACAAAGTCTACAATGATTGTAAATATCATATATGTTTATAATCACTGCATAAAATTGTAGAATGATTGCCAACAATTCCAAAATATAGTTGTCTTATTCATAGCCTTGAAAAACAAATTGCAGCCCTGCTCTCATTGAAATTCCTTGGCTTATTGCAGGTTCTGCCTCAAAAATGAGGTAGAATTAAAAACTCCTTCCACCTCTCTTTTGTTCACAGTCAATAGTTTTTAAATTTCCTCTTTTCTTCCTCAATGGAAATGTTGTATGTTAAGGGAGGGTTTGCAAACCTTTTCTCCAATTACAAGAAAGCCTCAGGTGACTTGGCAGGACAGTTGCATTTGAATGCAAATAATTTAAGAAACACAGAAGGCAATGAAATCTTAAAAATATTGCTATTTTTATTATAGTACACTGAAAAGATAATTTATTAAATCATGTAAGCATATATCCACTCACATTCCTCGTGTTCCTTGGGAACTGATGAATTCAGCATCAGAATATAGAATATTTTTTAAATTTAAGTTCTGCAACAATTGGTCTGGATGCATTTCCTGTAACTGATGGAAGTATTTTCCAGTGGCTGCATGAAGAACTTTGGGAAAATATGGAGGTGATCCCTGCCTTAACAAGGTTTTAGTAAAATATCCCTAAAATAATTCTTCAAAGAATTCTGTGTATTAGTAAACTGCAAAACACACAGAGCCATTAAATCATTGCCTACCCCATGAATTCATTAATTCCCTTCCCTCGGTGATGTAAACATATTAATTAGGAAAAAGCCCACACCAGGAGATGAACCCCTGATCTATATGCAAAGTTTAATAATCATTGTACCGTGGTGATTAAAATGATTATGGGGATACTGTGAAGAATTCATTTGCAGCAACCAAGCCAATGTCTTTGCATTTGTTTGGAAAAACAATTATAGATCTTAATTGGGAGCCATGTAATGATGACAGCAGTTATTTCAGTGATTGATTCTGAAATTAAAGAGAACTGGCAAACTAAATACCAGAATCTCTCAGATTAGAAAATGGAAAGCTTTAGACAGCATGGAACATATGGAAATCCTGAAATGTGGCAAAATCCTGAGGCTGGGACAGAGAACACACTCATGGGCAAGCACCTGATGAGATTTTCCTCATCTTTGAAATAAATAAATAACAAAAAAAGCCAAAATAGCCTAGAACAACAGCAAGACCAACTTCAGCAAAACATTAAAAAAACAAATAGAGCTGAGACACAAAACCATCAAAAATCAAATTGCTGCTGGTCAGCTGTTATCACATCTAAGCTTCTCAGTGTTGATGAATTTGTGGAAGGAGAGGCAGTGACTGGGAGATCCAAAGAAATGAAGAAGGTTTCCTTCAGTGTGTTACCTGGGGAAGCTGCCACCACTGTCAGGAACTCTGCAAATAGCCAAAAATAGGCAATTCTTATGCTGTGATCCTTCATGTGATTAACTCAGAGTTGATTGCCCTCGGTTTGGGCACTGCCACCAACCCAAAGCGAGCCACTGGCAACTCTCGTGGGGTGTTTTCATCCTAGGGAGGGGTTGGCATCACACCCACAGAGCCAATAGAAATGATACAGATGTATAAAACCAGGGGAAAAACCCCATATTTGTGTAATCTTAGGGTTGTGACAATCTAAAAAGTACCATTAACAACCCCCAAACTTGCAGATATCAGTGGTTGACTCCCTTGTTCTTCCTTTGGACCTCGTGTGGGCAATGAAAATTCAGCCCTAATGTGATAATGGTAAAGCTACAACATCCCCCTTCTTGAATTATGTATTTTCTTTGAAACACAGATTTTATTTTGACATCTGTAAGCAGCTGTGTAATGTTGCAGACACAATCCATTTTCTGCTTAGTGGACTAAGGGGCAAATTAGGTTCTAAAATAGCAGCGTTCTCATCATTAAATTATCATAAAAACTTCTCTCTCAGCTTTTGTTGTGCCCTCTGAAGTGAAACCCTTCCTGATCTATATCTCCAGATCATTTTTGGAGCCAACTTTCTGATTTATCATAAAGTTTTAAGGACTGAAAAGCACATTCATATTATAAAAAAAAAAAAAATAAATTACAGCTGTAGTCAAGGTATAACCTCCCTCCCAACTGGATGGATAACTCAGTTTGTATGAATAAGTTATAATTACTTTTTTGGACATTTGGGTGAACATTGGTGACTAACAGTAAAGATTTTCCAAGGAATACAATTATTGCTATCATTAAGATTGATGTAAGGAGCAGTCTGGTGTGAAAAATGATATAATTTTGTGATATTTAACTCCATTTTTATCATTACAGGTATGCTACAGCACACTATTTAAGATAAATATGAATAGGCTCTGTAAATTATAAGCATAATTTGATTTTTTTCCCCTCAAAGGTGGAAGCAAAATGGCACAGATATTGATCTTACCATGAGTTATCACTACAGGTTGGTTGGAGGCAGCTTGGCAATCAATAACCCACATAAAAATCAGGATATTGGAACATACCAGTGTTTGGCCACAAATTCATTTGGAACAATTCTGAGCAGGAAGGCAAAGCTTCAATTTGCATGTAAGTTGGGAAGCTCATATTTATTAGAGCATTATTTTCCTATTAATTCTGCACATGGATGGTAATTTATTGGGTAATTAAAATATCATGGGGGACTCTGTTCAAAAGGTTTCACTGACTTCTGCACTGTTTTTTCTAAAAAAACCCCCAACATTCCTGGTAAATATTAATAACAAAACCAGACATCTGATGGTTGCTTTCCTCAGGAACAAGAATAAAAAATCTGAAAATTGAAAGGTCAAGAAAGATGAGCACAATTATTCTCACTTAATAAAGGTGTTCCCACTCTTTAGGACAGTGGGTTTATTGTCATCCTGCAGGTGGTTACAACTGGGGGGGGGAGGAATGCTGCAAAAATTAGGTTTTGAGTTTTTTATAGTTAATGAGGTGTGATTAAGGCATAAAAACATAACCAACAGTGATAGTTGGCTATATTAACAGAGAAACCCTCTTTTTCCTTCCCCAGTGTGTAAAACTGAGGGGGCCACGCTCTGAAACATCTCATCTTTGAGCTCTGAAAAATCAGCTCTGAAATATTTCCCATTTCAGCCCCATCAGGTCGAGCACGTTGTGCCTTGAGATGATTTTAAATTGATTTTATCTTTGTTCCCCGTTTCACAACTTCACAATCTTTTTTTCCTCAACGTTTATAGGCAGTGACCGAGTTCTGTCGATGCCCTGGGGAGGAGGGGGAACAACAGCAACAACCAAAAAAACCCAAATATTCTCTTTTTTTTTTTCCCCCCACTCTAAAGCTCTGAGCAGTCTGTTGCAATTGTTTTCAAATCTCATTAATAAAACATGTGTCTAAAGCCAACTTCGTGTCGCTGCTTCAGACACCAGCAAACGTATTAATTATTAATCTTGTTCCATTTCTCCCAGCAAACCTCGTGTCACGGGGTTATCCAAAGGAGACAGTGGAGGTCAGGCTGGTTCACAGACTCTCTTTCAGCAGAGCTGATCAAAAGGTGTATCACCAGTACCCCATTTAATAATGTTTTACCCTGAATTTCTCCAAAGAGCTTTGATTTCCCAGAGCTGGTCAAATGTAAAAAAAAAAAAAAAAATTAAAAAAAAAAAATCGATTCATTATTTTCCCACTTTTTTTGTGAAACAGCTTTTCCAGCCAAACTTCCTGTGTGGGAAATTATTGCAAGATATTTGGAGGTGAAAATTGTTTAGTGACAGAACAAATCCTGTTTTTAAATGAAGCAAGGATAGGTGGCCACCTCAAAATTGTCTGTGGAGTCTGTAATCCCCAAAGGAACCAGGACAGGAATGGAGCTGGGAAAAGACTTAAAGAAAAGGAATATCCTTAAAGGAAGGCACAAAGGAGGTATAAAATATCTTTTAAAAAGGGTGAGAGGAAGTAAAAACAGGAATATCTGTGAAAGAATGAAGGCTCTGATGATGGTTCAGAATATCACAATAACCAATGATTTAATCTTTTTTTTTCTGGAAAATTCAACCCCTCATTCAAACTCCTGGGAGCACTTTGGGTTTGGGAATTGGTCAGGAATTGATCCTTCAGAAGTTTCCCTAGGAGAGAAAAGGGGAGCTGCTCACCACAATTCCCAGCTTTCTGTGTGAGACTTTTTTTTTTCTGTGTGAGTTTTCCAAGGATCTAAAGAGGGGTGTGAACCTTCCCATGGAGAGGGGGTTCTGCAGAGCCCAGTCCTCACCTCCCACTCCTGGGGACAATGTTGAATTCCTGGCCTGTCTGAGGCAAAGCTCCTCCCAGCTAGACCCAGCTGATGCCACTTGGCTGCTGAAGGCCCCGTTTGCCAGAAAATGGACTTTCTTGATGGGATTAAGTATTTTCAGCTGTTAAAACACCGGTTCTTTAATAACACTCAGTGCAGGTGCCCTTTCCCTCTGAAACACTTAACTCACTAATAGCTGGAAGTCTCATGCCAGTATAAAACAATCCAAATGGGCTCAATATCAAGCAGTTCCTTTATTTAGGCTTCAAACCCCACCAGGACACTTCCCAGAGTTCTGCAGGGAGCAGGTCACAACAGAGCTGGGGCTGGTTTGCCCACAGCAGCCATCCTGCTTCAACCCTCCAGCTCTTAACAACCCTACAACGCTAAATATATCCCACAATCAAGCAACACACTCCTTTTTCATTAGTGGTGACAGATATTTATGTCCTTTCCCACAGAGAAGAGAGAGGACAGACAAATCAAAGCCTGTTATTTACAGTGACAAACACAAACTTAGAGGAAAATGCTTCAGTTTAGCAGCATCACTGTGAAACTGTGAGTTTTAAGTTGTCTTACAATAGGGAAAAAAACCACCTCAAGTACATGGAAAATGTCATAATGACCTGATGAGAATGGTGGAACAAATTACCTTGAAACACTTATTTCACAGTTAACACTTCCTTGTTTCTTGTTTTCGTGTTGCCATCCAATTTTCTCCTTTGTTTCAACCAATACTTCAGGCTATATCTTAAAATCCAGGCAGGCGTGTTGTTGTTATGACACTTCCATTCAACACCTACAAACTGGGACTCTTCCCTGGGCTGGAATTCTTGGCATATTATTGCAAACCCCACGATAACAAATTGAATCGAGCCTATTATCCAAGTAACAGGGTTTATGTGCATTTGTCTTTTTACTACAAGGTAACTAGCTCTGAGTTTGAGTTTGAATTAATGATACCTCCAGAAACCTATTGTAGGTGTCAACTTAATATGTGAGGAACACTTTTTGCTCTGTTCAAGATAGCGAGTTCTCCGCCAAGCAAAATAAATGCGGGGCGAGATTAGAAATATGTCTCCGGCTTCAGCTGGAGTTTCATGCTTATCCTCTATTAAAAACAGAGCTGTCAAAGGAAAGCTGCAGGAGGAATATTGTTCAGAAGGCAGTGGCATAGATTATTAAAGCTACAAGCTGAAAATGAGCGGCAGCATCAGGGAGAGAGAGCGGAGAGAGAGTGCGTAAATGCGTGAGTGGGATGCAGGGGCTGGCAGTCCTGTGGCATCCCTGCTTCCTTCAGAAGGTTTGTTTTGTCATAAATAAACTTGAAAGCTCCCCATAAATCCTGCATGTCTCTTGCTGCCCAGCAAGCAGCACATTGTGAACAGCTGAAGTGTGTTCTGCAGGAGCTGGAGCTGTTGATGTGGAACTTGTTAAAAAGCTTTGGTGGCAGAGCCTGACACAGGCACAGGGATCTTCATCCAGGGTGGAGTTTGGAGTCATGACCTGCCACCCACACAGGGCTTTCCCTGCTCCAAGTCCAGCGTTGACTCCAGCACAAGGTCACCCAGAAAACTCCAGCTCTCCAAGTCAGAGGAGTTTGTCTCTGTGAACTACTCAAGAGATTTAGCCCGAAGAAAGATGTGAGGCCACGGATTTCCTTCAGCTTTTACACAGCTCACAGAATCACCAAGGTTGGAAAACCCCTCCAAGCTCACCAAGTCCAACCAAGCCCACCATTCCCACTAAACCCTGTCACAAAATGCCACCTCTACTCAATTTTTGAACACTTCCAGGGATGGTGACTCCACCACTGCCCTGAGCAGCCTGTTCTGATGCCTGGCCACTCTTCCAGTGATAAAATTTTTCCCAAGGCATTTTTCTTAAGGCATTTTATGCCTTAAAAAAAAAAATAAATAAAAAAGACAAACAAAAACCTGTTAGAGAAAATGCTCCGATGCAGCTTCAACCAGAATTTTCTCCCAAGGCACGCAGGGGATTTGTTTTAATTATTTCCTCAGTTTTAAGCAAAAATAACTGTGTGCAAACAACTGGTCTTGAGGGAAATCCCCATAAGTAGCTGCAGTGAAACAGCCTGTCCAGGCCTGTTAGTTGTTCTTTTAGTCCTTATCACCTCTATAACAGAGACATTAAGAGATGTGCAAGAGAAATTGGACAAACAAACTAAAATAAAAAAGTACCCCACCACGAAAAAGAATCATGTTTGCACCTAATTCATAATTATGCAGGGCATAAACCCAGAGAATTCAGTATTAATTGAAAGCATATTGTTGCCTGGGGATCTTAAAACAGATTCCCAGTCAAATTGTTCTCCCACCACTGGTAGAAGTTGCCACGATTGTGGCTTTCTCAGACCTTAGGTCCCCATTACTAACCATGAATTCTGAGAAACAATGACAAACATTTCAATTCATGCCTAGAATTAGTCATTTTGCCCTGAACCACCCAGGATGACACACAGTGGAGCCACCAGACCACGTGTTTTAATTCTCTCCACAATGCTACAGACCAGCAAGGATTTCCCCTTGGAGTTTTTGGGCTCCAACCACATTCTCGTGTTTTCTAAGTGGTGCTCAAGGGTTTTGCTTGATGCTTATTCTCAACAGCATTTTTCTAATCCTCACATCCTCCCTCCTCTTGGCCAGTGATGATGTGCTCATAGCAGTGGGGATGAGAGTGCTGGAGCACTTGGAACAAAACCTCCAGCTCCCAAGAGCTCTCACTTGCTTTTTGTTGTAGACAGAAGACACAGTTCTGCTGAAACAACAAACTAGAGGCAATAATTCCTCCAGGACAGAGTTTTTGCCATTCTGAAACAAAAAAAAATAATTAGCATTTAACCATTTGAGGGGGAAATATATTAAAACCAATCAAATCCATTTAGTGTTTGCTGGATGGTGACAGGCTGAGCATTAGCAGAGCCCTGTTAGAGGGATGTCTGGGAGATGCTCAGCCAGCATGAAAGCCCACTTTTCATCTGATTACTTCATCATGTTATTTACCTTCCACTGCACACAAATTACAGCAACATCACAAAGCAATCCAGCAATGCCTCCACGTGTCATAACCCTTTTCACTCCCACTATATGCTTTGAAACAGAAAATGGAAAAATCAATGAGCTTAGATCAGATACTCTGAATTTGCAAAGGCTGGACTTGCATGAATTTGAGGCTAAAAACCACTCCTGGACTGGTTGTGTTGTGGAGCTGTGTGTGTGTCCAGAAATCCCTGTGTAACAATTGTGTTTGATTAAAAGGTGTGCTGGAGGTTGTAACTACCACCTTGAGGAAAAGCTCTCGGGGTCTTTAGGCTGGTTGTTAATTCATCAGCAGGGTGAGGGCTGGCATACTGATCACCTGGCAGCCAGGGGGGCAAGAGCCAGCCCTGGAAATATCTTGCTTTTTTCAAAAGGAGGCATAAACTGCTCAGTTCAGTGTTCAACAAGCACTCAGGGGTGACCAGCTGATAACAAGAGCAAACAGGAGGAAGAGCTCAGCTTGGCAGTGCCACCAGCAGGTCCATCAAAGGCACATCCCCCGGTTTTACACCATTTACTGCATTCCCTCATCCTCTTTAGGATAAGTTTAAAGCCATATTGAATCACAGAGTGGTTTGGGTTGGAAGGGACCTTAAAGCCCATCCAGTGCCACCCCCTGCCATGGGCAGGGACACCTTCCACTAGCCCAGGTTGCTCCAAGCCCCGTCCAACCTGGCCTGGGACACTTCCAGGGATCCAGGGGCAGCCACAGCTTCTCTGGGCAACCTGTGCCAGGGCCTCCCCACTCTCACAGGGAAGGATTTCTTCCCAACACCCAGTCTAAACCAACTGTCTTTTATGAAGCCATTCCCCCTTGTCCTGTCCCTCCATCCCTTGCAAACAGTCTCTCTCCATCTTTCCTGTCAGCTCCTTCAGGCACCAGGAGGCCACATTAGGTCACCCTGGAGCCTTCTCTTCTCCAGGCTGAACAATTCCAAATCTCTCACCCTCTGTACCCTTTCTAACATCATTCTATACCCTACACATGCCAAATAATGCACTAACCCTACCTCTCTGTTTTGAAAGGGCTACTTATATATAATCCCAGAATGGTTTGAGTTGGAAGGGACTTAGAAGCTCATCTTGTTTCAATCCCACTGCCATGGGCAGGGACACCTTCCCCTAATGCAGAAACACATCTCAGCTTGCAGATCTATGCAGAATAAGCTACTAAAGTCTCCTTTCCAGGCTCTGCACAGCCTCCTGATGATCCTGGCAGCTCCTCACAGTTGGAATCTTCCCGTGAGCAGGTGAGGACAAAATGCAACCCATAGTAGGAACCCTCACTGCAGATCGATCCTGTCTGGAGGGTGGAAATGCTGCTGTCACCTCTCCATATGTCACTAAATAGACTTACAGCTCTCAAAATTGCCTTTTGGGCTTCTAACTGCAGGTACAGAATCCAATCTAACTGCAGCAGCAGCAGCCACCCTCCCTGGGTTTGGGGAGCTGGAGCACAAGGTTCTGAAGGGAATGAGTTCCAGGAATATACCTGGAAATCTGTTTGTTACTTGGAAATAAACCCCGTGTTTTGACAAACTTCTGCCTGGAGTAAAAAGAAAGAGAACTCCCATTTATCAGTTCTGATTGCTAGGGACACTTTGTGCCAATGCTCCACCTCTCTCTGCAGCAGTTCCCATGGTGGGGAGTCCACAGCAAGGTCTTTGCTTAATGGATGCTCTCCATGGAGCAGACCCAGCAGCCTCAGGCATATTTTCCTTTTTCTCCCCTGTTTTTCACAATGTTTCCATGTGAAAACACGGTGAGAACCTGCCATGCATTGCTGGAGGGGGTCTGTACCCTGCTCTGCCCACTCTGAAGTGGGACACTGCGCCCTTCAAGGCCACTTTGAGCTGAACATTTGCAGAGAACCACCGAAGTGATGCAGCTCAATCACTCAAAGACCTCACTACACTCAGCTTATCTTTCTGTATCGCCGTTGAGCTCCCCGGGATTTATTTACTTGCAGAATTCCATGCACGCAGAGGCTCTCGTGGGAACAGCAGGAACATCCCCCTCCCTGGTGCCGAGGCTGGAAGGGTTTCACCTGCTCGCTGACAGGACAAGGGAGGGTGATAATAGTTTCTATTTTAAAGCTCAGATAGCACAAGAATAGGATTATGCAAATCTCCTGGCGTCCCTGAAGACCGAAAGAACAGCCTGGAGTCTTAAAACCAGAAGATATGGCTTCATAATAAAGGGGGTTTGCTTTTTCCATCAGTCCCTAAAAGTTTGAATCTTCTCTGTATTCTGAGAGCCCACAACACTGAATGCAGTCACAGCTTCCTGTCTGTTGTTAAACACACAACCTGCAGCTCGTGGTGACAACACTCCCCATTTATTTTATGTCCTAGCAGCCCAAGCAGCATCAGAAACTACATTTTTCTGTCTCTCAGATGGTTTAAACATCTCTCTCTCTCGGGGGGTTTAACCACTGAGTTCAAGGCAATGCTGTATCAGGACGCTTGGTTAAAGCTGCTTTATTCCATAGGTTAGTTGCTTAAACTTATTATAAAAGGAAGGGTTTTATCTATGGAGATAAGTAATGCATCTATCCATTATAGAGATGTTGTAAGGAGCATTACAGATAAAGTAGTAATAGGGAACATATAAGTCTTTCCAGATTATCTCTGAGTTCTATATTACTTACCCTTCCATAGTTCCTTTAAAAGTGTTTATCCTAAATCAACCCACTGCAGGCTGTATTGAAAAAGCAATATATGTGATTGAGATATGGTGGGTAACAAACCCTCCACAGGTCCTGCAGCTGCCAGATCCTGATTGATAAAATGCAATATTTTGGAAGGATAAACTAAGACTGTGTTTGCAGTCTGGGTGATTTTCTTTTTTATCTACTCTGCTTTCATTGCAGACAATATGACACAGATTCCAAGAAATTATTGAGTGAAATGTCCACGATGTTCACACGAGCTTCCTCATTCTTTGGAATGACAAAAAAAACTTACAGTGGAGGTTTTGAGGGGGAAAAAATACTTTAATATTTGGAATAAAAGATCGGCTTTTTCGAATAAAAATAATGAAATTAATCAATTATTTTTGCAGTGGAGGTTGGTCCTGTGTAATGCAAAGGGCTCAGGGTACAAAATGAACTTCTCTGTTCTGAAGCTTACGTTGAAGAAGGGGGAACAAAGTGTCACTGGGACTTTCCATGGAGTGAAGGGATGAGGTCATGGGCATCGCTTTTCTCAGCAGGCAAACCACAGCTGGCCCAGGGAATGCCCCAAGCTGTAAATATCCATTTCTAAATGCTCCTGAAACAACAACAAAAAAATGTACAATACACCTGAAATCCCACTTACAAGATTCACAGTCAAAAATCCTCTGCATCATTCACTCGGGGAAATCTGGAAATTCCCTCTGGAAGGATTCCTGTGAGGGCTTTGCAGCTGGAACCAGGGAGATAAAGCTGGAGGTCACACAGGGTGATTCTGCAAGAAGTAATTCTGTGCTGGATCAAGATCTCCAAAGGGCTGGGCAGGAATTTGGAAAGGGCTGGGCTATGCACAGGCATCCTTGTTACACACTTGTGTGTAACAGCCCTCTCTTCCTTGGCTATTTTTATTGTATGTATTGTTATCTTGTTGGTACAAGTTTTATAAAAAGAATTAGCAGCCTGAAATGGGCCTGTGACCATCAGAACCTTGGATATGCAGGCAAGAGGTTCTTCCTGCAGGACCAGGGTACAGCTCCTCACTGCCAACAACCAGGTCAAGGTCCAAGGGAAGGGAATATCCATGACTCATCTCCAGGTACTCAAAGAACAGGTGGGAGCAGGGGAAATGTAAAGGAAAGAAAGTTTTGGATAAGAATTAACATCCAAGTTGACATTTGAGCCAGGGCCATCTCCTGTGTAAGGCAGCCAAAGGGGTGCAGCTCTGGCAGGGATAAATCTGGCCCTGGAGGTTCAGCCCAGGCAGAGAAATCCGCTTTTAAGAGCTCTCCAATCTGGAGCAAACTCCTGCAGACAGCAAAGTGACTGTGCTGCTGACAAGTGACAAGTGAACTGTGCCGTGACAAGTGAGAAAACTCCTCAGGACTATCAAATATTAAAAATGTATTCCTTACATCCCCCTCCCTCGGAGAGGGGCAGCTCCTCAGCTGTGCCCCTGGCCTGCAGATGGGCTTTGGAGCAGGAGCCCTAAGGCTGCATCAACACTTGCTGCTCAGTGCAAGTCCTGGGCTCAGTTCACAAGAGAACTTTAATATTTTATGCTGCTAACTCTGTAAAAGGGGGGGAAAATATAACAAAAACCAGATGTAGACCAGCTCCGTGCTCTGAGTTTCTTGGTGCATGAACAAAAAATCAAGCCAGCTTAAGGTTTATTTTTCCCCCCCACATCACCCTCCCTGTTTAATTTAATTGTGACCTTCCATTTTTTCCTCTAGAGAAGCTTGATATTACTTTGTAAAGGGCATTTTCACTCTTTAATTGAAAAAGACAATCAGGCTATGGCAGAAATTATTGTTCCCCACCTTGAAAATTAGTGCCTGGATTGGCCATTCATGTCATTTAAGCTGAATTGAAGACCCAGGGCCCGTGTGCATCCTAATGTGGAAATTACAGGTCCTCTCCCTTAGAAGCTCCAAAGCAATTTAACTAAATAAAGAAGCACTGATGAAGGTCCTTGGCTGATTACACAGCTTTGGAGAAGGACAAGACCTGGTGATTGTGCTTTTCCCTCTTGTTTTAGAAAGCTGCTCCATCAGGTTGAGAGGAGCAGGGCTTGGGGGGACGGGGCAGCTTTCTCTTTTAACCAGGGTAGGATGCAGCGTTCACCTAAGGTGGAAAATGAGAACAAAAGTGGGAATTACAGTTGATTTTTAACCTGGCCCGGTGAAAGGAGACACTCAGGGATTGCCCAGGCTGATTGAGCTTCAAATCCTACAGATCTGAGGTGCCACAAGGCTCAAAGAGGGGAAGGAGCAGGAGAACTCAGCAGGTGTTGAGTGGAAAGTGCAAGTGTTTGAAAAGGAGGAAATGGGAGATGCTAAGCGGCTTTCAGACACCTTAATTAGAGATAACACCCCTCTTAATCTCAGAATTGAACTCATAGAAAATCAATTAGAACATTTGAAGAAATTGAGATTAGATGCTAACGGGAAAAGATTAATGTATTGACAGTATTATCCAGACAAAGGAACTGTTCAGAGGGTTTGTTTAGCGAGTTTTGAGAGCTGGAAAGGAGAATTTACTTTCCAGTGAAAGTTGTAGGAGATGAGATTAGCCATTCCTTTGGGAGATGTATGGAGAAAGAAGGATATTTCCATAACACAGCCTATAATAACCAGTCTGGTCCCCTACAAAGTAATTGAGTACAACACTGAGGGGAAGCAAGAGACAGGGCTTGATGCTCAGGAGATTTTCTGGGGTGAACAGGCACAGTTTGTGTATAAAAGGGCTTTAGTGCCAACATTTTTGGGACTTCCTGTATGTGAAAGAAGAAAAAACAAACCCAAAATCTGGAATCTAGAATTTGAGATAATTTATAAGACCCAGTGAGCTTCAGTTTTTCTCTTCGTGGTTATAACTGACCTAAATTCTCTGAATTAGGCATCAAATTCAAACCCACAATGGGTTTCCTAATTCATCCCAGTGACAGCAAATGAAGGTGACTAATTGTCAGCTGATAACACAGGTGCTAGAAATGCTTATAGCAAATCACAGCCATGAAATTCCTTGGAAAACTGTGGAGGTTGGAGTTTTAATCCCACTTCCCTGTGAGAAAATTCCTGTTGTGATCCATCACTGGCAGTAACCCCACTCATGTTGTGCAATAGCCCACAGGCAACAAGGGACAGGGGAAAAACTGGAATAGAAGTGATGGATCCCAGTTTGCCCCAGCCACATGGAATGGGAGCAATGGTATGGATTTGGATAATCTGTAAAGAGCTCTCCCTCCTGGTGCTTTAACATTCACTGCACATTTCAATCCCGAGTAATTACAACTGGAATATTTGGGATTAGGGAACGACGAAACATTCATGAGGGGGAAAAAAAAATCAAAAGTTCAAGAAAGCATGAAATTGCATTAATTCAGATGAACTGTTGTAATTATGCAAGGTGATAAATTGGAGTTTCTCTAATTGTCTGTAACAATTTCATGTATTAAAACACCCAAGTTTCCTTTTTTTTTGCTCCTCAGTAGCACAGAGCTGTCCTATGTTCCTTCTTAAGGTGGCCTGGTTTGGAAGTGCTACTGAGGAAGCTCAGGAATTTCAAACACGTGATTTTGAGGTTGAAATGAATGAGTTGCTACTTTTGTTTAGGTTTTTGTTCCTATCAGACATATTTAAGAAGCAGCTCCCCCAATCCCAGGGAAATTGGTTGTATCTTCAGGCATTCTGTTGGGTAGTTAAATTTGCCACTCTAACACCTGCAGGGCAGTTTTATATCAAAAAAAAGTTTATAAAAGGAACCCAGATGTGTGTAATAGTGGTGGTGGTGAAATTAGAATAAATATATTAATGATACAGTCAGCAATTGGACAAGGCTTGGAGCAACCTGGGCTAGTGGAAGGTGTCCCTGCCCATGGTATGGGGTTAGAACAAGATGATTTTAAGGTCCTTTCCAACCCAAACCATCCTGGGATTCCATAATAACATCCTTGACCCCACTGAAGTACAGTTGGATTACACCTTCTCCCCGTTTCCTCCCTTCATCCTGAAAACCTCCTTCACTTTGAGTATTCCCACTTTTATCAGAGAAAGTCCTGCCACTCCCTAACCCCATTCCCACAAAATGCCATGTGTTTTGGGTGTTCTCAGCACAGCCCTTCCTCACTCAGCTCTGTGAAAGTTCCCATCCTTGAGTCCATAATTGCCACCCTTCTCCAGGAAAGAATCCTGTGCATCTGAGCCCTTTGCTCAGCCTGACCTCGTTATCACACCCAGATGATTAATTGTTCTGTTCCAACAGTCTGCCAACACGAACAGACCTGGAAATAAAAAAAAAAAAAAAAAAAAAAGTTGTTTTTTTGTTAAAACTCGCAGCTGAGAGAGCAACGGGGTGTGAGGGAACTCGTTGTTCTTCAAGTGAGATAAACACAGACAAAGAATGAAAGGAATTATGTAGGAACTAGGTGATAATTTATTTATAGACCTCTGCAGAAACACCGAAGTTAGCAAATATACCATCTGTTAAATAGTCAGCCTATTCCTGAGTGCATATTAGCAACCTAAATGTGTGCCAAACACCTGATCTTAGAGCTCTTATTTGATACTCTTCTTGACAAGCAACATTATGCTTTATTAGATTATGTCATGTCATGTTATAAAGTTGTGCTAGGTAACAGGAGAACACTGGTTGTGCTCTGTTGGGGTAAATTCCCACCCAGGGCAAAGAGAAGTGGTTTTGAGAGCAGTCAGAATTTCAGAATAACAAGAAAAAAAAAATAGAATATCTACATTTGTATTCATCCTCAGGTAATTTTTTTATATCTACTTAACACATCTTAGCTTGTAAGTAACAACTGAAAATACACACAACCCCATAGGGGAGAAAATGGATGAAGAAATCTTTGGACAAAATAGAAACTTTATCCCCCTGGACTGCATAACAAAGGGACACAATTTTATAACTCATTACTGAACCCATCTGAATGAGGTATCATAATAATCCATGGGAGATGCTGCCTGCCTGGAGAAAGAGTCCAATAAAGATAAAGAAACACCAAGGAACTATTTTTACTTTATTTTCCTTTGTTTTGCTCTCTTGGAGGTTTTTTTGTTAATTCTATTCTGCAATGATTCTTTATTGCAGAGACAGACACTGAATAAACTCACTTTGTACAATTATCTGTCAAAATCAACTTCACATAGGGAAAAAAAATCATTTCTGTTTAAACCTATGAAATTTTGGGGGGTGAGAGTTTGTAAAAATGGGGTGTGATGAAGACCTCAGAGTCAAGCACTGGAATGGATTGTCTAAAGAAAATTTCCATCCCTGGAAGTCTTTAAAAATGGGTTAAATAAAGACATCAGGTGGTTGTACCTGTCATGGGGGAGATGAATAGATTAAATGATGATTTATGTCATCATTTCTTATATTTGTGATTCATTAAGGGATGAAAATCTTCTCTCCAGCACTGGAAAATCCAAGATGGTTTGTAGAACTAAACTACAAATGTGCTGTGGAAGAGCTCAGACACCTGCATAGGGTTTTTGATACTCAAGGTTGAAAAGTGGAGATTAAAAAGGCAAAATCAACTTTTTCCCCATGTGGCTTTAAACTGAGGGTGGGATTAGGTTGGATATTAGGAAGGAATTCTTGGCTGGGAGGGTTGTGAGGCCCTGGCACAGGTTGCCCAGAGAAGCTGTGGCTGCCCCTGGATCCCTGGAAGTGTCCAAGGCTTGGATGGGGATGGGGCTTGGAGCAATGGGGTGGGACTGGATGAGCTTTAATGTCCCCTCCAACCCAAACCATTCCATGATTCTATGATATAACCAAAAGTAGTCCTGCTACCTATAAAACAGTGGATCCCCTCAGAGATCTACTGCTTTTTAATTATTCAAGTCAGGGCCACTTGTCATGGTTTTAATGGAGAAACACAGACAGGTGACACCACCTAAAATTAGAGTAAAAATGATAACATGACATATTGTGTCATTAAACTAAAAATTGCTACCAGCAACTCATTACTTTCCAAACTCTATTCCAATTTCAGATTCAAGTATTACATAGTTAATTCTCAATTGTCATGAAAACCTTTTCCTGCTCCTGCACAGCACCTTTTCCCCCCCTCCCCTCCTTTCTGGGGTGTCTCATAAATGAAATTTTGTCCTCAGCAATAAAATAGGCCTGATTTTCCATAGTGAAAAGTATTGGAAAGCATTATTTAGGCTGCACAGATTTTCCATACTTCTCAAGAGTTTTTTGGGGTGTTTTTTAACTCAAATTTTGAGTAGAAATTGCAGTTTGTGTTGTACTAGCAGCTCAAGGAAAGTGATGGTAAAAGCAGACATGACCCTTCCTGTTAGTGCCTGAATCCTAAAGAATCTGAATGTTTTGCACCTTCCCGATATTTTTTTTTATGTAATATAAAAATAGGATAATTTGAGGGTCTTTTTACCCCTTCTCCCAGAGCACAAAGCCTCAGAGCAGCCATCCCAAACAAATCCTCATCTAAAGCCTTTGACAGTTGTCCCAGGGACCACTTTTCCACACCAATATTTTGTGCTTTTCCTTCTCAGAAAACACTGAACCCCCCAGGAAAGAAAAGAATGAGATGGTAAATTTTTATCAGAATGAATTTTTCAAAACAGATAAATAAATCCACATATTCAGAGGCAGGACCAGGAAGTACCTTCTAGGTATGAAACCAAACTCCAATTAGTCATATTCCAGATTTCTCTTTTAATTAATATTACAGGGTGGATTACAACTAAAGAAATTATTTTCCCCCCTATTTTTCTTGGTCTTTCTTGTCTTTTTTCCCTTCCTTTGATTACTCAGAGTGCAAGGCAGAGAACTATCCAGCAGGCAATTAAAAGAACATCAGAGTTTCAACCACTTTCCCAGTGTATTGACAGGAACCATCTATTGTGGCTGTGACAGCACAAGGAGGGGCTACACCTGGTTAATTCAATTCAGTCCCCTCTGAGGAGACAAAGTCTTCATAGGAGACCAATATCCAGGAGATGAAGAGGAGAAAAAGAAAAATTAACTGGGTAAAGTTCAACTAAGGGGGAGAAAATTGATATATTGACATAAATAGCTGAGCCTGGACAGGTAGAAATCGTTATTGCCTTGACCAACGAGAGCTGTTCCTCTCTGCTGAACTCTGGATCAGGGTGTTGTTCAGCTGATGAAAAATGGAACAATTGTTTGAAACAAGAATCTGCAGCAAGGTAAATAAAATAAGCTCAGGGCAAGCAGTTTGTGCCACTGTGGTATAAAGAGATTTAAGGGGAAGCAGATATTTGTTGTGTTAAAGCATATTTTGAATGCATTTCAAGCAATCGTTTCCCAAATGACTCTGACAAATAAGGGAATGTTTCTCATTAGGGTGAGAACTGGATCAAAAAGGAAATAATCACTTTTTTTTAAACTACATCTATTGTGTCATGTTTTGTGATTGAATTAGTTAAAGAGAATCGGACCAATAATTCTTCAGCATCTCAGTGAAAGGTGAGAAAGCAGAAGAGATTGAGTGTGGTGTTAAATTTGTTAAAAAAATAGCCCTTAACAGCCATAAAAAATCACTCATGGGACATGGCCATAGACACATTTATACAGGAGATTTCCCTAAAGCATCACATGATTTCCTACTGAAAGTACCTTCTTTGTCCCCTTTAAAAGCAGTGCTAAATTTCAAGTCAACTAAAATCCATCCAGGTGCTGCAGCCAGTTTAGGACAGAGCAGACTCATCAAGAAGACAACACACCTTTATCATCCCTTAAACATCCACTCTGTGGGAGTCCTGATGAGGTTTAATTATCACTTGCACATACAGAGGAACACACCTGCTTCTTATTTCTATACAAAAGGAAACACCACAAAATGCATTATTTTTTTTTCCCAGCTCCTGTAGTTTAAGAGTCTTGTAAGTTCCAAAAAAAATGATGCTGGAAAAAGTAATGGAATAATGCCCTGGCTTGGCAAGGAGAAATCATAAATACAGACTCCTGGGGTTAGAGTAGAACTGATTTATGAAGTATCTTGGGAATACCAAAGGACTGGATGATCCTGGAGGTCTTTTCCAACCTTAACAATTCCATGATAAGAGGTTGGATGAGCTATTTTTCTGTGCAGTATTTCAATTCACAGACTGATATTATGCCATGTTATTGAACATATGAATCTGTTACTTTGATGGATTTATCAGGATGGAATTAACAGTAAATCTAATAACCAGGTTTTGTTTTCTCCTTCTCTTTCAAGATCTGGAAAACTTTGAAACCAGGACAAGGAGCACAGTGTCAGTGAGAGAAGGACAAGGAGTGGTCCTGCTCTGTGGGCCTCCCCCACACCATGGAGGTATGATGGATAACCCTACACTGCCTGATTAGCACTGGAGTTTATTTGTGCGTGAACTATCCGGGTTCACAACAAATTTGGATTTTATTTCTTTAAAAGACTCTTCTTAGAAGTCCTTTTTTAATTGTTCTGTGGTTCCTTGAGGGACTAGAACGTGTCATTGTTCTTCGGGTGTGAAGTGGCAAAGAAAGCAGGAAGGCCTCAAAGACCATCTGTGACACATCTCAGCTCCTTCACACCCATGGAATGGCAGAGGAGAAGCCATCAGCTATTCCTTCTGCACCAAAACCACTTCAGGTCTGCATGGAAAGGCTTTTTTAGTGCTTGTCACTTCAAGGCTCTAACTGGAATCCCACATTATACACATTAGATTTGTCTTCTGCTCTTGAATACCTGTTTTTCTCCTTCCTGATCATCATAGAAAAATTTACATTGAAAGGGGTTTCTGGAGAGATAAAGTGCCTGATTAAAGGAGAGTTGATTAGATCAGCTTTCTTGATATTTTTCAGTGCTTCAGATAGAGAATGAAAAGGAGTTTTCTGAGGAACTGATTTGGGGGTGCCTTACATCTGTCACCATTACCTGCTGCTGCTTCCTCACCATAAGACCCCTGAGACCTTCCTTTCTGTGTGAGGTAAAGTCCAGGTGACACAAAATGAACCAGGGATGGCCTGAGCACAGCATTCCAAAGTTTTCATCTGAGGCAACCCTAAGTATGGGGCGGAAATTTCCTTTTCCCCCTTTTTATAGCTCTATTATCACCTCCAACATCAGCATTTACAGAGCAATACAAAGGCTTGAGCACGTGTGGGATTTTTTCTTAGCATTTTTTGCACCTACCAGAAGTGAGAGGCCCTTGAGTGATCTTTTGAGACTTAATTTTCCCCCTCCTGGCAGTGACTTCCAAAAGTTTTGAACCACATACCTTCACAAATCTCCTTGTGGGGTGTTAGAACCCACAACAAAACAGTTTCAAACCTTTTGAAGTCTGGAATAAGAACTTTGTTTTCCTAACAGAACTACCTGAAGAGGATGGGAAATTTGGAACAGCAAACGTATATTAATAAAGGGGAAATATTAATAACACAGTCACCAAATTGCCTTGTCCTGGACTTAAAGAATAACCAGTTTTTTGATGACTTATGTCCTGCTTTTGGCAGTGACTACACACCCACAGGAGCTGCGGTTTTCCATGTGCCAGTTCCAAAATCCTCAATTCTTCTTAAAGAAACAGTTATAATTCCCAGGAAAAGGTAAATAATGATCTGTAAAGAGGATATAGGATATTAGAGAGGGAGAGAAAGCCATCAATCAGTTCAAAGGCCTCAAGTGCTGAAGAGAGAGGCAGTGTCAGCTCACTGGGTGTTCACAGCCATGTGGAAGGAGGGTATAATCCAGGAGATGAAGGGAAAGCTGGCCCTTAAGGGCAGAAAAGGCTTGGAAGAGTTCCTGAAATGTATCAGTGGGACAGACAGAAAGACAACACATCCATCCTTGAGCCACTGAACCACATATTTTTTCCTCTTGCTATAGGGGAAAATTATGATTTGGCAAATAGGACCGAGTAGAAGAAAACATTCAGACCAAACAAATAGTTACCAGGTGAGTTGTCCCACATTAATTGAGCTGACAAAGTGCTGTCCATGAACAAAGCCTTTAGCACAGGGTTCCTGGAGCTGCTCACCAACAGGCCTGGAAAATGCATTATTTGAAATAACAAGTCTCTAAAGAACAGAAACCGAGTTCTTTGGTCATCCATAAACACTGTCTTTAGGACTCAAAATTATATACCACGGGGAGGAAGTACATGGTGTAAACTCTGACAAGTCATATGCTATCTCAGGATGCTTGGGAAGTTGTTTTTATTGGAAAGATTGTATATTTAGGTCTTTCATTTAATTGGAAGCCTTGCCTGACTCACAATACCTGCAGGAGAAAGGATTGCTGGCTGTGCTTACAGCTCCCACTGCAAGCATTCTGTACAGTACTTTAAATTTGGCAGGAATTAGATGTCAAGGAATTTGGAAGATAAACCACAGCAGCAGGAAAAGAGTTGCCTTTCCTATAATCTAATGACTTGAAGGAAGACAGAAAACCTCTGTGCAGCAGTTGTTTGAAGCAGCTGTTATTAATGTAGTTATTTCGAAATAAGACACACTAAGTAAAAACTCCTGCCAACCTAAAAACAAAAAAAGTCAGTACCTGCCTCCTCTAACTTTAGAAGTGACAGAAAGGCAGGAGGCCAAAAAAAAAAACAAGGAGGTTTCACTAATTGAAGTTTCCTCCCATGTAACATCAAGAAGTAGGAATAGGCAGGTGGAAGAAGAGCTCAAGAAGTTTTTCTGCTGTCTCTGGTCTCTAGAGAAGTGTTTCACTTCTCTTTCTACCCCTCTCTGCAGAGATCAGGCTTATCTAGTCCTCCACCAGAGCAGCCTGCAGTTAAACTCCCTGCTGAGCTCACAGCAAAGCTCAGCAGATGTTGGGTCACTCAGCTGTTAAAGTGCTTTCCACGATCAAAAAATATCTCAACTATCTAAAGCTTCTGTGTCATTAAACTCAGTTTTCCGATGCAGTTGACAAGGGAAGATGTGCTACTTCTTTTTTGTACACATTTCATGACTGAGACTGCATTGATATAGAAGAGAAATTCTTGATTATAGAAGAGAAATGAGTTATTTCAATTGAAGAGAGAAGGAAGAATATATTAGTCAGCTAAAAAAAATAAAATTAAGAAAAAAAATACAAAAGGGCTGCTCCAGCAGTTTTCTTGTCAGCTTTAGACCTTTAACTACCACTTAGAGAAAAAAACTTTGCAGAACTGTACTAAAACTAATCTTAAACTTGTACTAAAACAACCCTTAAACCAAGAGAACCTGTGTTATATTATTGTGAACAAATATTAGGACAAGCATGAAAGAAAAAAGACCCACCTACGTTTGTATCTTAGATCAATTAAGACATTAAAAATTGGTTACAGCTAATGAGCTAAAAATCAGAGCCTGTAATTAACTTTCAAAAGCCAGAGCAAAGCTGCCCCAGGTTACCTGATCCAACCTAAACCCTCCCTCCCCTCACCTATTCGTGCCTCAGCCTCTGCTGTTGTTATTTATGAGGCTCATTAACACACCTTACAGAGTTCAACGTGTGACATCCCTCTGCTTGTTAGGGAGGCTCAGGAGTGCAGGGCTGGGCAAGGAAATTGTATTTTTTTCCCGAAACATCTCCACTTCTCTGGCTTAAGTTCTTCAGGTCAGCTGGTTTTCCCTGCATAACCAACACACAGCAATATTTTACAGTTGAAAAATAGTGTTTTATACAGAGCTGTGAGGCAGAGGAAGCTGGAGGAAGCCTTAATTTCTGCAGCTACTCACGAGCCTGACCTGACTCTGATGAAGAAGCTGCTGCCTAAATGGTAATACTTGACACCAGACTATGGGGTGGACTGTTGTTCATTTATTTTCTTAGAAGTGAAGGCTGATCTAAAGCCTGTTCCCTTCAAGCTGGCTCCCCGCAGAGCTTTAAGGAAGTTGCTAATCTTGTTAGGAGCAGCGGGATCACTCCTGCATTTGCATTTATTTGTGCAGAAGAGCTGGGAGCTGAGGCTGTGGGATTTCTCTGTGCTGACACCGCCGTATTGAGGCTGCCTTAGAAAAATAAAACACTCTTAAGGAAGTAGGAGCCCTGTGGACCTGCTTGGAGGGGGGATGTGCCAAATCCTCAGCCAGCCAAGGCTGGGGAAGGAGGTGCACGTGGAACTGGGTGTGTGCAGAGGATGAGATGAGATGTAAAAAGGTCTTTGATTTCTGCATTTTACGTGAAACGCTGCACTTGAGAAAATGCATAATCTGAGAAGGTTTGAAGTGTCTCTCCCTTTACAAACTGAGTGCCTCAGTCATGGGCCGAGAGACCCTTTCTCTCTGCTCCCGTGAATCTTTAATCCAGCTTTCCCGCAGCTCCGGAGGGAGGGAAGGGAGGGTCTCCTCGCTGAGCCCAGCCTGGAGCTGCTCTGCTGCACAAGGAGCAGCATTGATTTGGGTTTGCTGGGGCTGAGGGAAGCACTGAAATGTTCTGTGCCCAGCCCAGTGTATCAGCAGTGATTATCAGCTCTCTTTGCCGGCTGTGCTCTGCAGGAAAGGCTCAGAGCTGCCGGGTGATGCTCTCCTGCCTGCCCCACTCAGGACCTGCCCACCTGGGAGAGATGCAGTTCACCTGCTTTTGGGGGTCTTTGGGCTCAGAAAGGAGACTGACACCACGGTCACTGGCCTTGGATGAAAAAAAAGCCTAAAACACATCTTAATATTGCAACACCATAAAGTAGCTTCTGCTCTGGCACATCCATGACAAAGTTTGGGATGCTGTGATTAATTATCCCTCCACTAACATGTAGCCCCTTTGATCTAAAAGCAGTTCTGTGCCCACCAAGAGTCTCACAGAATCAACACCACCATTGGGATCACTGTCTCTTGAGAGAAAACATCATTTGTGATGTTTGAGCATTAACATATTTGAGCATTCAGGGCTCAAATATGTTAATTTGGGCTGAGTCCCATCAGCTAACTACGTGGAAAGGATCATGTGCTATTGATTGTCCCATAGCCACAGAGAATTTTAAAAATTAAGTACCTGACTAATGTTTTTGAAGCCCATCTTGGAAAACACCTTGTTAGCACATAAGTGTTTATTTCTATCCTCAGTTTTTTACTTGATATTAATAACTTTATTATTAGTTTGTGGGAACTAAATCCTGAAACTTTTCAGAATGCTCTGATATTTATAGTGTCATTTTTTATAGGTCTGGTTATCAGAGGGATTCTCTCTGGCTATAAATCAGACTTTTTTTTACCTAAGGATAAATCATAGTTTGTCTTTGGAACCAGCTCAACTTTTACTGTGAACAATTTCCTTCAAAATTTTTGGAAACCACCCCACAATCTGGGACCAAATTCTAAAGCACCACTGAGTAAGGACTCATCCAAAGTTACTCCAGTGTGCTTTTCTCCACACAAAGTGGTCAGTGAACATCTCTGGAAGGCCTCCCTTCTCCAGCATCTTCTCCCACTGTGCAGCTTTACCTCACATATTTATTTTTTCTAAACCATCCCACAGAGAAAAGAGCAGTAGGAAAACTGGGATAATTCATCTGTACAGAAAAACTTGCTTCGGGCATCTTCAAAATCATATGAAAAGTGGTGACTCCAGAGGGAAAGTTACAGCCAAAAAAAAAAAGAAAAGAAAAATGAAACAGAGGAAAAAAAGCCCCCAGAATCTTTGGTGTTGCTAATGGTTACCTTGTGTAAGCCCTTTTATGCTGAAGCCCTTTCCTGGTGGTCTCTGAAATTCAATAATTCTGGGACTGTCATGGGCATGAAGTGTGATCCCAGCTGCTGCCCATCCCAGAAATCCTGTGGCTAGATGGAAAGTGAAGAACAAACTAAAAAATAATAGTAACTATGGTTGTTTTCCCATCAAACAGCTGGCAGGAAGGATTTCCAAGTTCTTTTAAGCTCCTTCATTAGCAGGTTGTGATCTCTTTGTCAGGTCCCCTCTTTGCCTCCTCCCTCTCCTGCTCAGCACCACCTGCCCCAGCTCTGATTTACTCATGGAGATGAATGTGACCCTAAAAGTGACACCATGGGACTTTTGGTCCTTTCTTTTGCTCATTTGATGGATGTGCTACAATCTGAATTCTTCAGATCGACCCCAAATGGAAAAGTTTAAGTTATAGTAACTCCTTTTATGGTGCAGCATTGGATTTTCTAATCTGTTACCTGTTGATTTAACTTCCTAAGAAAAGACACTGTGAAAGGGATTGCTGGTATTATGCCTTAAAAGAGAGGAAGAAAAGTTCCATCTCCAAAGTTTAGTTCCTTTCTCTTGAGATCTCATCCAACTCCCACTGAAGTTAATTAAAATTAGGGTTTCTACAGAGTTTGGTGGAGCTGAATTAGGCTCTAGGCAAACATGGCCTAGGGATGGGTGAGGATGAACCTGCAGTTAGGAGAGAGACAGTGTTTATATCCCTTAGACTGGGGGGAAAAGGGATTGAAATATGAAAAGGAGGGGTCTATGCTTATTCTCAGTTAATGGGAAAATTCATCAGTAGGCCCTAAAGCAATGGTGGAGCACAGACAGGGAGAGAGTCACAGCAACTTTGGAAAATGAAGTCAGCTGGAACCCCCTGAGAACTGAAATCAGGACACAAAAGGTTTGGTTCTCCTTTGCTGATTAATTAATTCACAGATTGACCTCCTGAAAAAATGTCTGCACAGCACAAAGTTGGGTTTAATAGAGTTTTATTATAATCTGTCCTGCACAGAGAATTCAGCTGCATCACCAGGTCCTACAGCAGGAATCTGCAGGTCTGTGTGAGGAGGAAAACAGGGGTTCCAGCTGGCGGGGAAAGTTCTCAGGGTGAGATCTGAGGAGATGGCAGATCCAGGGTGTTTGTTCCACACAAAACCCAAGCTGACAGCACACTGTTTAATTGAACACCCATTAAAGAATTTACCTTGCAAATCTTCAGCATTTTCTGTAGAGTGCCCAACTTGCAGTTTAGAGATCTTCAAAGAATGAGTTGAAATCAGAGTTTTGCCCACACCAGTCACTTTGTCTGTTTGTCCAGACAAACTATGGTCAGCAAACTTTGTGCCTGAGACAGGCAAACAGTCTGTATATCTCTGGAAGACATATCAGCTCGTGGTTACATCACTTATTTCTAGCTGAAAATTCCTCTCTTCTGTAAATAGATGCTTTAACCAGGAACCTGAAAGTACATGGGCATTAAAAGTGAAAACAGGGGGGTTTATCCTGTGTATGAGCACATGTTCATGTGCACATGTGCTGTGTTACACTGAATTAATTGTTTCATCCTCCAGGTTTACTGTAGACCACAAAAAAGGTTTAAGCTGTAATAAAACAGTGCCTGTTGCAGGATTTAGCCAAGTATAGAAAGAGTCATTGATTGCTCCCTGGAGGTGCATCATTTCTAATGAGACTCCTAAAATGTTGGAAGCTGATAACATAAAACTCCACGGAACTAGTGGAGTTTGCAGACTTATTACCATCCTGTTCCCAGGCTGGAACTGAGGGGGGGGAAAGGAACGTAAATAATCTTTTCCGAATGGGGTTGTTGATGGGGGAAATGTGGAAAAATGAAGCTGTTGGCACAACACTGCTGGCTTATGAATTATGCATTTAATTAAGGAAGGCTAAACTGGTAGATTTTGAAACTTCTGATTTACTGTGGCTTCTACAAGGCAGGATTTCAGCCCTGCTCCTGCTGGTGGGTGTTGCAGCGATGTGGAGCAGCAGCACAGCAGGGCTGGCAGGACACTTTGGATGCACCCACCTTGCAGCAGCTCAGGGATGAGCTCTGAACCTGCTCCTCAGTCCCCAAGCCTTGGCCAAAATTTCTTGCCCAAAAGCAAGGATATTGGAGAGATATCTGCCTTTCCAGGGTGGGATAGTCAAATAAATCAGTTTATGTAGCCTGGACTGTAAATACACATTATTGAGGTTTGCATTGTGAAATATTGTATGAAAAAAGGTGGCAGAAAAAGGCCAGGAAGTGAGAATAGGACAAGAACTGTGGAGTAGAATTAAGTATGGAAGATAAGGAGACAGGATCACATACAAAGTAATCACCAAAATACTTCTGTGCAGCTGAGCTCTCCACTTCATGAAAATCTAATGACAAAGCTCCATGGTCCCAGTTTCACTTTTCCATATTCAGAGTGAGGAAAGGAGCTGTAGCACTGCCCCCTGGATTTTCAGAGGAGAGTGTTATAAGCAGAAATAATTCCCCAAAGCATCTTTCTAATGCCATTGCAGCGCTGCCATTCCTGCTTAGAAACAGGCCAAGTGGGGAAATGAAAAATAGCAGGGGCCAAAAACTCCTGTGACCTCCTGAAGTGGCTTGAAACAAGTTTAAAACCAAAGCAATGCTTACCTTGCCTTTGCTAATTTGTGCATCCCTGGTGGTTTGCCCCGTGGTGCCTTGTTCTTCAGGGAAGCAGGTGATGCTGGGAGAGGGAATTTATGTGGAATTTGTGTGGATGCTGGGCTTGATCCCTCCTTTGGTGCAGCTGTTAAACTGCAAAGACCAGGAAGTATTGCTTCAAACAGGACATGCCCTGGGCAATATATATAAGAAGCAAATAGAGCATGATAAAAAAGTGATTTTTGAAGTTTTGGCTCCCCTGGCAGAAAATGATGTCACTAAACTGCAGCTGGTTGAAGCAGGTGTGGTGTTTTCCAGGCTTGTCCTACACGTGGATATTCAACAACGACACCTTGGACCTTGGGGAAGACGGCCGACGCTTTGTCTCCCAGGAAACAGGGAATCTGTACCTGGCCAAGGTGGAGCCCTGGGATGTGGGGAATTACACCTGCGTGGTGACCAACAGGGAGGCACAGCAGAGTGCCAGGGGACCTCCCACCCCCCTCACCCTCCGCAGCGACGGTAAGAGCCTGAGGGGTCTGTCTGCCTAAAAACAGGCAGCGGAGCCATAAAACCTACATTCCATAAGTTTTAGGATGACTTGCTGGCCCCTTTAGCTTGTTAGTACCTTTGGACAAAAAACTCCTAAAGTGCTGTATCATCATTCTTTGTGAAGCTTCAACAGAACCAGGCGAAGGTTTTCTGGCTGTAAAAACACCCTGAGGAAGAGAAGTAACACCTGATTTAGTCAAAGTTACTCGGGGGCTTTAAAACCATCCCAGAAGGTGTGATACTGCACCAAAGGAGAGGAAGAGAAGGTGAAAATGGGGTCTTTTTGGGACCTCTGACTCAAATTTGGGAGGCATGTCAGGGGTGTAGCAAGGGAGGTGCTGTGGGAGGGATGGTTTTGGAAGTGGGTGTAACAGATGAGGGAACGTCCAAATATTGTAATTGGAAGCTGAATATTGTAGTTAGAATTTTAATATTGCACTTAGAATTTGAATATTGTAATTAGGATCTGAATACTGTAATTAAATCATGGTATAAAGTTGTAAAGCCTATGCAACTCGGGGTGTGCAAAATAGTCCTGTGCACCCTCAGCACCATAATATAGGAGAGATTTTTGCCTTTTAATACTCAAAAATAGTCCAGAGAATTATTCCTCCTGTTTTAAGGCATCAGCTGCACAAAAACAACTGGTCATGCTCTGGTTGTTGGGAATTCACACCCCTGAACATCCCTATAGAGGTAACAGGCTCCCAGGAAAGGTTGTGCATCAGGGCACGATCCCACAACATGTGCTGGGCTGAAGGGAGATTTGAAGTGTCAGGACAGGGCTGATGAGATAAACACATGCAAAGGAAGCAGTGCTCAGTGTCACTGAAAAGCAGCCAGAGGATGTCACATGGTACATTAATATTTCTCATCTCAAGCCTGTGTCGAGGTTTAAATCCGACAAAGCTTCCTAAATTTATAATCTAACTATAGCTCAAATATCAGCCCCAGAAAGCTGCTTCCAAATGAGTCACTGAGGTGAGGAACTCACCTGCACATGTACAAATACCTCTCTGGCAACACTTTGTAATGAAATGTTCACAGTGAGGAATACAGACGTGGGAAATCTTTACATAAAGTTTGTTTTGTAAATTTGCCCACCTAAATTTCAATATACTTGTGCTGTTTGCAAAGCAGCGGTGACAATCAGGAACGAAACTCTGCAGGGAGTTGGATTTCCAGGATAAATAAATCTCAACAGTGCATTATGGAATAATACTTTCACTGTGACACTCTGCTGTTCTGTAATAGTCAGATCACACAAAGCAAAGTCGTAATTCCCCAACTCAAAAGTTAATAATTTGGTACAGATTGTGATCGTAAATTCTGAACATCTTTTCTGACTCTTTTTTTTTATTTTCATCACCCTATTCCTTTTCTCAGGCTCCTTCTATCAGTCCCTTTATCTTCTCCCATTCACTTTGGTGGCCTCTGGGTTGGGTCCAAAGCTGGCAGCAACAGTGGAAATGTGCAACATTACCCAGATCCCCGTTAAAAATTAAATAAAAAATAATATAAATAAGAATATAAAATAAGAACTGGTTCATCTTCAATGTGGGGTCTGGGCAAAGACACTGTGCAGGAAAAGAACTGATTTATATTCATCCCTGCTGTTGCAACGAGTTCCACTGCAAGATGCATAAAAGACATTTAAGAAGTTCAGCTCGAAGTTTAGTTTCCCAAATCAATCCCCAAATCTGCTGCAAAATTAAATGCCCTAAATTGATACTGGATTATCTGGGCTTTATCAGATGTTCAGCCAGATTTTCAGATGCGATAATTCCATCTAATTACACCAGCCTTTCTCGAGTCTGCAGCTCACATTTGGGTGTTTTAAAGAAGTTCAAAGTGTTTTGAAAGTATTTTGGACTGAGAATTCTGTAATTCTCTTGCACCCAGAATCTATTTATTGTCCTGAGCAGTGACTAAGGTTAAAGGCATTGCTTGTTAACACCTCTTGGCAAGAGATGTGAACTCTAAATTACCTCTGAAACACTAATCACTAAATTCTTTTACATGTATATATATATATATATATATATACACTAAATTCTTTTTACTTGTATAAAGTCATGTTCCTCAACTCCTAAATGTAGGGAACTCACAGATTTCCCAGAAGTTTCCAGCATGGGGTTGAATTCCACCCGGAAGGTTCAATCTGCTCCGTCCTGTGCCGATTGCCACGGGTGGAATGTGAGGCTCTGACATGATTAATGCCACCCCTTTCTTTCACACCGAAATTCTGTTGTGCTAGACAGGTCTGGGGCTCAACTGGAGTGAGATGTTTTGATGTTCAACAGGTGTGATGGGGGAGTATGAACCAAAGATTGAAGTCCGTTTTCCAGAAACCACGTACGCGGCGAAGGGCTCGTCCGTCAGACTGGAATGCTTTGCCCTTGGAAAGTAAGAGTTTTCTCTTTTATTAAAATGGGGGTTTTGACACTCTCCTACAAGGAGAAATATTGGCTTTCTTGAATTTGCCCCTTAGAATTTTTTTGGTCAGAGTGTGACTCCGTGAAACTTATTTTTTTAACCTTGGTTTGATGGTTTCTGTGCAATGTGTTGGCAAGGAAATGAGAAAGAAAACTGCACTGTAACTGAAGCTCACTGGATTGCAGCCTGAAACAGGGGGAGGAGGTCTGGGAAGGGGAGGGAAACCAGAACAAAGATTATATTCCTTGAGAGCAGTTTTAACTCTGAGATGAGACCTGACTCCAGGTGACAGTGTTCAGTGTGACTGCACAGTCACATCTGATATGCAGCAAAATAGGATTTCTTTCTGTTTGTGTGACATCATAGAATGATAGAGAGGTTTGGATCAGAAGGGACCTTAAGGATGATCTTGTTCCACCCCCTACCATGGGCAGGGACACCTTCCACCAGCCCAGGTTGCTCCAACCTGGCCTTGGACACTTCCAGGGATGGGGCAGCCACAGCTTCTCTGGGCAACCTGTGCCAGGGCCTCCCCACCCTCACAGGGGAGAATTGCTTCCCGATATCCCATCTAAACTCACTCCCTGTCAATCTGAAGCTATTCCCCTTTGTCCTGTCCTTCCAGGCCCTTGTAAACAGTTTCTCTCCATCCTTCTTGTTGGCTCCTCCAGGCACTGGAATGCCACAGTTAGCTCACCCTGAAGCTTGTCTTCTCCAGGCTGGACAACCCCAACTCTCCCAGCCTTCCCTGCCAGCAGAGCTGCTCCAGCCCTCTGATCATCCTGGAGCCTCCTCTGGACTCGCTCATTGCTCACAATTAAATGTAGGGAAGCAGGTTATGTTTCAAGAGCACATGGACTCTGTAGGATGGATCCAACAGATCCTTCAGGCACCCTTGTCTCCACAATGGAGCTGAGGAGCTCTGGGAAGCTCTAACAGCAGCCTTTCCTTCTATAAATCCACTTTCCTTGCAGTACTTTTCCAAGTTTACTCATCCTACTGTCCCCATTCCCTGTGTTCAAGGAGCAGGTGGTGAACTGAATCAGTGGAACCAGCCCACCAAAACCAGTCTTTCCAGTGAACATCCCTTTTCCCTGGAAAAGCCAAAACAACCCCCAGATTGTTGGCCTCTATTTAGTTTAAGTTCACTTTGACAATCCCTTTTAAGGCTGTGAGCTTTTAAAGTGGTTAGAGCTTTCCCAGAGGTTAAAAGCCTGACTTGCAGACAGCACAAATTAATCAAACGTTCCTCTGGAACCTACGCTGGGAAGGAGAAAAATAAAGCAAATAAAAAGTTAATAAGATCGAAATGGCCTCACCTTTCAGATGAGATTTCTATATAAACTAATTTTGCAGCTAATTTTTATTAAAGGTATGTGCATTTTTTGGCCCAAAACAAGTACCAGACTGGAGCACTCCTGCTGAAGCTGATTTTCTTTTCCAAATACTGTCAAGCTACTTCTCTTTAAATACCTCCTTAATTGTGTGTTAGTCCGTGCAGGCTTTACATTTCAAGTTGTCATTTCATATTCCCATCTGTTGCATGGGAAGCAGGGAACAATGAGACATTGGCTGCAGAAAAGTGTTTAAAAAACAGAGTAAATGAGATGTACAAAACAGTGATACCTTATTGAAGGGGTAAAGATGGGTTATGTTAATATGATGCACAGATTTTACCATTTTAAGAACATCTTAAGGACAAAAAAGTGAACTGTAAGGACACATAGACAATGAGATCCCTCAGGGAGCACAGTATTTTCTGTGCAGTGCTTAGAAATGGAATGCCTGAGAGGGTTAATGCAGCCTTAGAGTATTTTTTATTCTTCTTATATATATTTTTCTTCTTCACTGCTGCAAGCAGTGCTGCCATACTTCCCTGGAGTTCTACTGCCTAAACACCAGTGATCCATGGGCCAAAATCCATCATCCACAAACTCTTTTGTATCCAAGGCTGATGTGCACCGTGTGTTTGAGGGGCTGTTTGTGAGCAGAGGCTCTTCAGTGGCATCACTGGAGAACTTCTCCTGCTGGATTTTAAATTTTACAGTTTGGCTGTCTCATATAGAAATGTGTTTTCTCTCTTTTCCTGCTTTTTTTTTCTCCCTGAACACAGCCCTGAACCACATTTGCACCAACACATCGACGTGTGCAAAAGGCTTTATTTTTAAATAAAGCTTTATTTTTAAATAAAGCGTTTCTATGTGAATCAAGCAAGAGGAACAGATTGCAGGTGAAATGCTCTTAACTTATTAGACAAGGAGAGATTTCTCCAGGTATGTAGGTGATTAGTGGCATTGTGAAAAGCTGGAAGTTTCCTGCCTCCAGCTGTTTGCAGTCACAGTCAGACCCATCCAAACGCAGCAGCACCTTTGGATGCTGAAATTCCACTAAAACTGGTCCCTGCTATTGTCTGTTTATGTTAAAATCAATTCAGCCCAGCATTTGTTGAGCTGTACCTCTGATCTGCCACGAGCACTGAGGGTTATTATCTCACTCAGCTTTCAGAACTGCTTTCCCATTATCCATAATTTTCTATATTCCCACTGTTAGTCCGGTGGTTCAGACAATGCTGTGGCTGCTGCTCCCTGTGTTCCGTGAATAACAGAAATCTTTCACGTTAAAGGCAGATTATAGACAACCCGCTGGGGCTTTGGGCTCCAAAAGTCTTAAATGCGAGTAGTTTTACGGTATTTAGAGAAATAGCATCTCTTTTCTATATGGAACAGCAAATCACACCTATTGGACTCTGCTCAAAAGGCACTTCCTCGTTTAAAATGCAGGTACAAGAGGCCAGAGTTTAAAACTCGGTTTAAAACACCTTAAAGATGCCTTATTTTTTTTTTTCCCCTGAGGGAACTCAAAGTCTCCTTCAACCTGGCCGTGGGGCACCCTGGGGCAGGGACATTCCACAAAGATCTTTTTGCATTTTACATTAAAATGTCATTCCTGATTTTCACAAATCAGCCCCCCATAAACTCTTGTTTTGAGGGAAATAAGTATAAAAGGGTTAAAGACTCAGTATTTATCCCTGGGATGAGGGTTTGGAGGGATGGATCCCAAATGTGCTTGGGCCACTTCTTGCCTCTGAACCTGATTTTGTAGAACAGACACCACGAATAGAGAAGGGCAGATTTTGCAAAGTAAATTAGTCCTCACTGGGATGGAAATACAATTGGGTAAAAAATTCTCTAATTAGAGTGCAACTATCAGATGACCTAAACAAGCAAACAAATGCCTCTTGCAGTTAATTCTTTAAAAGAGGGAAAACTGAAATATGAAATAGTGGCTTCACTATTTCGAATCCTGCAGCCTGTGGCAGTTTAATACAAGAGATGAGACTTTGTGTTCTGCACCAATATTCATTATGTTGACAGTGTTTAATATTATGCCAGTATTAAAAGTCCTGCTTTGGATCAAGCTGCATTAATCATGTCATATATCCAAATTATTGTTCCCTGTGTCTTTCAGGGGATTGAGCACCATGGAAAGAATTATGTTCAGTTGAGTTCCTGTGCTTCTATCAGTAGATTTCTCCCAAAATAACTTTTTTTTTTTTTTCTGTTGCACAAATGAGAACAGTTCCTGCAATGAAAAAAAGCACAGTACTTTCCATGTCTGGTGCACATATTTATTAAACTCTGTCTGTGGTTTATGTTTTCCTTCATTCCCCTCTCGAAGGTAGGGAAATAATCTGTTCAAAATCCCTGCAGATGGGCTGTTGCCAGCTAAGGTTGTAAAAAGCATATGTGAATAACATAAAACAAGATTTCTTTCAACCCAGAATATTCATTTTTCATGGGAAGGCCCCACTTATTCCTCTAAATGTATTCATGGCAGGGTTTTTCTAGTGGTTGTTGTTACAAGGAGATAATCACAGAGCTACAGGGGGGTTCCAATAACCATCTTTACTAAATTTACATAAAAAGATCAGTCTTCACCTCTGGGGTATTCTCAAGTTGTTTATGTAGGAAGTTATAAAAGGATCTATTACAGGATTTGAAAATCATATCTATGTGAAGGACTTTTGCCAACACAAGTGAAGTTTGCTGCTTTCATCCCACATAAAACTAATGCCTGAAGGGTTGTGTTTTCAGGGCTCAGCAGATCCTCTCTCACATAGCTGGGGTGAGTAACTTGTGCCTCCAGGAGGATGAGCCACAACACCAGGTCTAGGAGAACTTTGCTGTTTCCCAGCTAAAACATGAAAATAATTCAAAATTGAGTGTTCTAATCACAGTGCTCCTTGGATCCCAACCCTTCCCCGTGCCAGCAGCGCTGCAGACGCCAGAGCAGCTTTCAAACCTCAGCTTTGTCTCATTTGTCTGACAAACCATGGGCTTCATTACTGAAACTGTAGATTTAATTTCGTTTTGAAGGGCCCCCAGATGCACAGGACAAAGGATGAGGCACAGTCTCAATGCATCATCTGCCTGCAAAAAGGTGGCACCTCCATCACCGTGGGCTCTAATGCTGCAGACAAATTAATTCCGTGTTCACTCTGACAACACTTGTCACCAACCACAAAATATTTTCCATCTCCTTTTCTCTCCGAGTTAGTAACTTATGGTTTCGTGATTCTGCTGCCTGTATGGTGGAATATAAATTAAATTAGTCCTCCTAGATGCTCTGAAGGTTTCCAACAAACTGCAGATTTATGTACAAAGACATTCTCATATTTATGAGCTGTTTTCTTATTTACTCAGGTGAAAGCCAGACTTTGGCTATGAAGTGTAATAAATTTGAGAAGTGCATCCATTGTTTCTTTATATATTCCAAAACTTTTTAGCCCCGAGCAGTTATTTGTTTTAATCTGGTTATTGGTAGTGACTAAAGAAAAAAAAGACCCACCAGTGGCAGGAACACTCCAAATCTGCATGGGAAGATACTGGTCTGTGTTGCAATGTCAGACACTGGTCTTCAAAGCAAATGATTGTGGAGCATAATCCTACAAAAACCACAAGGCTATATTTATTGAACTATTTTTTTAATATATATTTACCTACACCTAAAGGACAGTTTCACTTCTTAAAGCATCAACTTCTAAATAGATCAGTTGTTCCAAAACCCAGTGTAGTGAATCTAAATTTTAAATAGAAATTCAGAGGTTTGCTGGGTTGGGGTTTTTTTGGATTTTTGTTTTACCTTGAAAGGTTTCACATGGCCTGGAGTAAGAGATGTGAAAAAGAAATTTGGTTATAAAGATGTGAAGGAGCATCAGAAAAAGGTGAAACCAACCCCAAAAGCCTGATTTCTGCAAAATACACTGACTGAAGATGCTGGGAAGTGTGTGATAACGAGGTACCAAGGAAGAAAAGGCCTGTAGAGAAGGTCCTTGCCACGGGTGGTGGCAGTGGCTGAGCTGGGGACGCTCCCACACTGCTCCTTTAACCTGGAGCTGGGGCAGATGAGGAGCTGCTGCCCTGACCAACAACTTCCTTCTCCTGATAAACTTGGGGCACTCAGGGCCAGGCTGCCTGGCAGGACAGCAAAGAGCTGATAACTATTTATTCCAGCTGTGCCTTTAGACACAGCCAAGGTGATGAACCAAACTGAGGGTTTCCTGGCCTCCTGCTGCAGCTGAAATTCAGAGAGCGCCTTTCAAACACCGGCGTGTTCGGCCAAAAACGAGCCAAAGAGCCCAGCTCGCCTTGAAACATCCCCAAGGATGTCATTAGAAGTCTGTGGCGTGGATAAGGAAAACAGGACAGTGCCTTCAGCTCAGACCTTGCTAAACCTGACTTGACAAGTTGACAGAAGGGGCCTTTTCCCACCAAGCACTGCCTCTGGCCTTGGTGTCAGCACAGACTCCCCTCATTTATGAATAGTCAGAGCTGAGAGAAAACAAAGGGCTGAGAGAACAGGAAACAGTGAGATGAAGAACTTTCAGGTAGCAGAGAATGTATGAATGCATCTAATTATTGTTTTACTTCTCCCGTGTGGCTGTTAGCTTCCTTTATACAAAAAAAAAAAAAAAAATTAAAATCCAGAAGAGATGCCTTTAGAGGAAGTAGTTAAATGCTTCTGGCATTCTGAAGTTCTCCAGGAGCTGCTCACCCACTGTTTAATATGCAGGAGGATTTGAAAAGCCAGCCATGCTCCTCTTCATGTCATCAACAGTCTGTATCAATCCAACACAAGGCTGCAAAAGCTCCTCTGGCTGTTTTTCCTGCCTGGAGCATGACAATCATGAGATAGACCTAGTCTGGAGCTGTGCTCCTTTTAAATAACTAAAGGTATCTTGCTTTATAAATAACTAACTCACTTTGCAAAAAATTCTGCATGAATAATGTCATGCAAGATTAGTCTGGACAAGTTTGCATCTGAAATAGCTTTTGGTCTCTCAGTAAAGGGCAATTAATAAAGGTGGTAATGACAACAGCTCTTGGCCAGAAAGAACTGAAATTTAAACAACTCTTGAGGTCTTGAACCAAAATGGAGAAGAGAAGAATAAAATCTTGATTATTCTTCCCAGCTCTTTCACTGGTTAATGGGGCCTGACATGTCCCACTCTCACTTGTAGTAAATTGTTGAGATGATATAAGAGTCAGAACATGTGTGCATGTACATGAGAGTTATCCACACCTGTAGTGATCCATACAGATATATTTCTGTTGATTTGACATCTGCAGTTACTCTGTTAACACCTGCCCAGCTGTTCAATCCCTGGCATTTGCTGAGCACTCACATTTCTCTCAAATTCTGGTTCTTGCTTTGGGTTAAATCACAGCCACACCAACTCCAAAGGCACAAATCAGGCCCAAACTTACTGAAATATTAAATAATTAATCCATTCTATGTCTGTGACTTGATTTCTTTGTCCAACAAGCAAGGATTTGCATTTAAATAATTTAAGGTGTGAGCTGTTACAGTCTCTGCTAAAAAGGAACAAATGCTTTGTAAGTCAGCACTGCAGGCAGAGACCTTGGAGACTGGTCACAAGGACTTTTAATCTCCATGAAAGTTGTCTTTTCCATCACTGTTCATGTTATTCCAAAGGAAAAGAAGTCAGCAATTAGCCAAAGCCTCTGGAAAAAGCTGTTCAAAATCTAAGTTGTTAGAAAAAGCAACTTAGTTCAGTTTGCAGAAACAGAAACTGTGAAATCCGAGACTGTTAATATTTTAAAGTGTTTTGGTGACATAATAGATCATGAAAGTGAGGCTTGGATGGTTTGGGATATTATCAGAAATCCAGGAAATATTTATAACTGCCTTCAAACTTCACTATGGTTTGTTGTTTTACAGGATGCATTAATCCAAATATAAATGAAAATGATAGAAAGCTATAAAAAACCACGAAAAAATAAATATTCCCTTTTGTCTCTATCTCCTCTCAGCCTCAGTGTCTTGTGCTTTCCTCTTCTCACTCAGATTTATTGTTATTTTTAGATCCTTTGAATTCTTGGCCAGTACTTCCTATTTTGGGGAGTGAAAATACCTCTAATGCTGCAGGGAATTAGTTTGCTGTGAGAACCAGTCAATAATTCAGTGCCTCTGTGCTGTTCCTGTGGCTTGTAAAGTTGTTCCTTCGGTGTCACAGAGTTTAAAAGAAGGTTTGAGCCCTCAGTAAGTTCCTAAGGGGAAAATACAAATTGGCCTAAGAAGAAATTATAGAATTGACTGTGCATTTCATCTCACTGTTGGACTTGTGCTCCTAAATAAATTGAACAGGTTAGAACACCTCTGACTTATGAATTATGCTTAGAAACAGAAATTACATCTTTTTAAAAATATTATTACTCTCAAAGAAGGCTTTCACATTCTTTTTTCTCTGCTGTAACCACTGTTCTCTGTTTTTCCCTAATGAAACACAATTATTCAGCCCTGTCCCAAGTATTAGCTGGAGGAGGTCCGATGGAAATTCCTTGACAAAGAAAATTCAACCCAACAAAACCAAAGGAGTTCTTGAAATCCCCAATGTTCAGCAGGAAGATGAAGGTTCTTATGAGTGTGTTGCAGGAAACAGCCGAGGAATAAACATTGCAAGAGGTCAATTATTTGTCTATGGTAAGCAGATTAATTTTATTTTCGTTCTTTTTAAAGAGCAGGGTGAGGTTCTGTTGGGTGTTGCAGATGAGGTCCTATTAGCCCCTCACTGGAGGTGTAAAATGCAGGGCAGGTTAAGCTGATTAAAAACTGTTTGGAGTGACCTTCACTGAGCTACAGCCTCAGCAAATAAAGATATTTTGCATTAAAACTCAGGTTGGAAGCGTGGGCTGTGCCATGAGGAAGTTGGAAAGGTTAATAAAAGGCAGGAAGGAAGCCCTGGTACATTCACATGGAACGTTAAAGGCAGAGATTCCCTCTCAGCAGCAGAATTTGTGCTGCCCCAGATGCAGATCAGGGGAGGATTCAGGAGTTTTATCCCTGGCAGTGGAGGTCATTTCACCTCCTATTCAAGCTCAGCTCCATAAACAGATGAGGGTAAAGCAGGAGAAACTCATTCCATTCCTCCCTCTCCTTCCTGCTGGCTAAAAGTAGAGAATAATAGATCTGGAAAAGAGTTCTCCCTTCAAAAGTAGAGAATAATATTCCTGGGAGTCTGTTCCCCCTCCCCTTTTCACTTCCCACGTGCATTAATTTCCTGTGATCACAGTCCCACGTGCTGCTCCCTCAGAGCCAAGGTGAATTATATGTTCTTTAGTCCCATTGTTAATACCCAGGGAAAGCAACATATTTTGACAGCAATAAGAGTTGAGATTTTTTTTTTGCCTTTACCTCATAAATCTTTCAAAGGAAAAGGAAAAAAAAAATTAAACATTACAGCAGTAAGAAAAATCACAGAAAGAGAGACTGAGCCTGCAATTAACATCCATTGAGAAGACTTTGGCAAGTATTTTTCTTTTTATTTTTTTTTTTTATAAAGTAAATCTCTTTTAATGAAGAGATGTAGCTTTGCTGATAAGCCACCAGCCTCCTGCAGCCATGGCTAATATCAAGATATATGCCAGGAATAGAACAGTCTGCTGCTTGTGTGAATATTTAATTATTTCTTGGCTTTTAAGGGGTTATTTTTGCTCTCATTGCACACTAATTTTTTTCCCAACACCCATCAAGCAGTTCCATTAAAATGAAGTTCAGTGGATTACCTGGACGTGATTGAGAACAGCACAGGCAATTACAAAATTATGATCAGTTAATTCAATCTAAAACAATGTGCTTATTAAATGTGCTTTCTACATTAATTAATAGCTGCTCATTACGAAATACACAAACAGGGCTCATGAAGCTTTTACACGAGATTTTTTTTTGTCCTTTTAGGAGTGGGCTGGTGTGTTATCTACATAATTGATTTCATTCCTCTGCTGAGGTGTTTTTCCTCCATAGGCAGTTTGTCTCCAAGAAATAGGGTTCCTTTCCTGGACACTTTCTGCTGCTTCATATGTGATGCCTCCAGTCTGTGCTTTGGGCTCTGAGAGCAATAAAAAAGACATATAATTAAAATTATTGTTAGGTATGCTGAGCCCTACCTTTACAGTACCTTATAAAACCTTCCAGAGCCTGACCTTTATAGTACTTTATAAACCTTCCAGTACCTAAAGGGGCAAAAAGAGAACTGGAGAGGGACTTGGGACAAGAGGTGGAGAGACAGGACAAGGGAAAATGGCTTCTAGCTGACAGAGAACAGGGTTAGATGGGATATTGGGAAGGAATTCTTCCCTGTGAGGGTGGGGAGGCCCTGGCACAGGATCCCAGAGAAGCTGGGGCTGCCCCATCCCTGGAAGTGTCCAAGGCCAGGTTGGAGCAACCTGGGCTGGTGGAAGGTGTCCCTGCCTATGGCAGGGGGTGGAATGAGATGATCTTTAAGGTCCTTCCCACCCAATCCATTCTGGGATCCTCTCCCAGACACTTTCCTGCTCTGGGAAGCAGCTCACTGGCAGTGCATTAACCTGGGGCTGGACATCTCAAGGTACTTTGTGGGGTAGAGTCAGGAGCTCCTCCCAGATCCAAGCTCCAGAGGGAGGCTGGTTTTGCTGGTCACAAGGGATAATAATTCTCCTCCTAAAATAAACTACTCTATGTAAGAACTAGAATTGTGCCTGTATATATTTATATATTTATTTATATAGAGACTGCAGTATTATGATTTCTTAACCCAACCAAAAACTTCTCATGGCACGTTAACACACCAGCCACTTGTGCCAGAGGCAGAGGGATGCATCTCCTTCCCTGTGGCTTTGATCTACCCTAAATTTAGGTGGATATTAATTACTCTCCATGGCTCTCATATTTCCCTTTGTCTTGACAACTCTTCTAAATGTCAGCCTGCCTCGAGATAATCCCTGCTCAGCTCAGTCCTGGGCTCTTGGGTGTTTACAGAGCTGGGATGTGATTCCTTTTACACTGCAGTGGATTGATGTCAGTGTTCCATGAGTGTCCAGGAGGGGTTTTTCTACTCTGAGTAGCCCTAATTCCTCTGTGTAGTATCTGTGGTGTAAATTACAACCTGAGAACTCAAGCTCTGATCCCACTGTCTCAGGTATGTGGGCAAAACAGGGAGGTAATTTTTACAATCTATGATTTTATTACCTGCTGACCAAAGATTTTGATATATTCCTGGTGCAAATATTCAAGTGCATTTAGAGAAAGTTTGTTTTTCAGAAATTAGGGACCTCAAGAATATCTTGAATTTCAGACATCTAAAAGCATTGTTTCTGTAAATTTTGGCCAAAAAAATGGACAATTTCTTAACCAAACTCCCTTCCCCCTGGTCACTTGATCTCTAACAGTTTCCTAAGCTTGTCCTAAAATTTAATGCCATGGAATTGTTGTGCAGAATTCACTTGTAGCATAATAAGAATGTGTTGGACAGGTATTAATTAGCCTTGCTCAGTTCATTAATTAATGGCAACATACCTCAAGCAAAATCACTTTTCTCCTGCTTAAATGATTTGCATATTCTTTTCAGCACCCCCTGAATGGGATAAAAAAATCCAAAATGCCTTTCTGTCTCTCTATGACAGTTTATATTGGGAATGTAAGGCAAAAGGAAAACCAAACCCTTCCTACAGCTGGTTAAAAAATGGCCAGCCCCTGGTGTCAGAGGTAAGATTCCTCTTGTCTTCTTGGCTTTTTTCCTCATTTTTTTGCCATTTTTTCATGATTTAGTCATAAAATTCATTTCACAGCACATTAATTTAGTTTCAAAAAGTAGGTGAGGATTAATATATCAAAATAAATGTAATAGCACAAACTCTTTGTAACATAAAGCCTTGATTCTCGAGGTTCATCCTTGTTGCAAATGTATGATGTAGTTTAGATAGAAACAACAGTTTCTTGGTGTAATTTATCTTACAGAGCATCTAATTGCTCCAAGATATGGCAGTAGGTTAAAAATATCAATTATAATTGCTGAAAGAAGGGCTGAAGAAACACTAAATACATTTGTAGACTTAATCTGTAAATTGGGGAACTGGGAGGATGCCAACGGACTGGAAGAGCTTTTCAGAGCTGGAATTGCAAAATGATCAGCATTAAATTGCACTTTTCTTCTGTTTCTGTTCTGAGTCTGTAGCTGGGTGGACCTTTGGTCCCCTGTAGTATGGCTGCTCCCATGCTGTGCTAATCCCTAAACTTAATTAATCAGTCAGCTCTGAAAATCAGTGAATATTGAGGGTAGTATTTTCTGGTGCTGTGTAGAGGGACAATAGACTAAAGAAAGCCACATAAAGTCATAATGAAAAGATGAATAAGTGCAAAATCTCACTTCAAAGCAAACCAAGGACTAAGTGGAAAGGGAATTAGTGAAGTGGTGGCAGTGTGGAAGGAGAGGGGAAGTCAATTGGAGCTCAAACGCTTCAGAAACAAGATCAGATCCTTAATTAGCCAGATCTTTGGGAGCCCAGCTTCCAGGCACAATAATTCTATTTCTGTGGTGGCCAAGCTTTGGCACATCCATCCTCCAGCCCTCAGTTGTTGGCAACCTCCTGGAGACTGACTTTTGTGACAATTGCTGGGTTTGCACTTTGTGAAGTTTTCATAAAGAAGCTTTCCCTTCTTTATTAAACATCCAACCAGCATCTCTTGGGCACAGAATGGCAGGACTTACCTGTGATGCATTTTTACCTGGTTGGAAAAAACAATATTGTGATTCATTTCTGTTTAGCAAGAACAGGTACAGAATAATTTCCAAAACATATGGGACAAATTAGCACCTGCTGGGTGGCAGAACCAGCACTCATTGGATTTAGCAGTAATTATTTGGAGAAGCTGGAGTGGCATTCAACTTTCCATGGATTAGTTGAACGGACCCAACCTTCATCTGAGGAAAATAGCCAGGATTTCCTTGGACTGCAGTTTTCCTGAGTCTGATCACTCTGCTCATTGTCACCTCTGCCTAGGCAAGATTCTCCAGTTTCTCTCTCTTTAAAGGGAGCAATATTTAGAATCTGTCACTCTTCAATTGCATCGCTTCAATAAAGGAGAATAAAATGCTCTGTGGACACATTTTCAGGCAACATTTTCCCAGTACTTACAGTGTGCTGTAAATGCAATACTTCAGGCAAGAAAATGCTGGGTGTTATTGCTCAGTGGACAAAAATGGACAGTTTGGAGGTGAAAGGACAAGAGAGGTGTAATAAAATATTCAGTTTGTCACAGCACCTGCTTGTTGGAATCCTCACAGGAAGAATAACTCCAGATGCTTTGCACCTTGGGGCTGGTTCTGAGCATATTTTTCACCCTTTGTCAAACCTTTCTGCCCCACCACCTCCCTGGTCATCCCAGCATTATTCCTGCTTGTGTACACGGGGTGCTTTATTCTTCTCTTTGAATGCACAGCTCCAAAGAGCCTGCAGAGAACAGTGGGGAATTTGGGATACGTGTGGAACACTAGTGTGCTTCAGAGGGGGGTTTATATTCAAAGGATGTTTGTAAAAATAGAATGCATGGAGAGGATAACAAACAGCCTGGAGGTAAAACTAAGTGTGCAGAAGATATCTGGAGTGAGAGGTTCAAAAAAGCCCATTATCAGTGGCTAAGTAATGTAATGTTCTTAATTAGTTTGCCACACAGCAGCCACGCAGCCCCAGGCTGTGCTCTCATCCCATTTCCAAGCTAAACAAGGTTGGGCTGGGTCACCTCGTGGTTGGGAGGCCTCCAAGAAAAAGCTGGAGTGTTGGAAAACAGAGCTCCAGGGCTCAATATGTGGCGTTTCCCCCCCTGCAGGAGGCAGAGGAATTCCCCCGGCAGGTTGTGGAACTGCCGTGTCTGGGGCAGCTCAGCGAGCTGGGGGTGAACAGATGAGAGCAACCCTGGGGAGAAGGACTTGGGGGTGTTGGTGGGTGAGAGACTGGACATGACCCAGCCCAGAACCCTCATCCCGTGCCCTGGGCTGATCCCCCAGCATGGGCAGGGGGAGATTCTGCCCCTCTGCCTCCCTGCAGAGCTGCTCCAGCCCTGGGGAACAGCACAAGGAAGGACATGGAGCTGCTGGAGAGAGTGCAGAGGAGGTCCCAGGATGATCAGAGGGATGGAGCAGCTCTGCTGGGAGGAAAGGCTGGGAGAGTTGGGATTGTTCAGCCTGGAGATGAGAAGCTTTGGGGTGAGCTAATTGTGGCCTTGCAGGGCCTGAAGGGGCTACAAGGAACATGGGGAGAGAGTGTTTGCAAGGGATGGAGGGACAGGACAAGGGGAATGGTTTCAAACTGACAGAGAGCAGAGTTAGATGGGATATTGGGAAGGAATTCTCCCCTGTGAGGGTGGGGAGGCCCTGGCACAGGTTGCCCAGAGAAGCTGTGGCTGCCCCATCCCTGGAAGTGTCCAAGGCCAGGTTGGAGCAACCTGGGCTAGTGGAAGGTGTCCCTGCCATGGCAGGACATGGAGCTGAATGAGCTTTAGGGTCCCTTCCAACCCAAACCATTCTGGGGTATCTATGACATAAGTTTAGCAGTTCACAAATACATTTGAGATGCTTGGAGCTGCCCATCAGAGACTGCACTGCGTACTCTAAAAACGTACTCAGTGCTCCTCCACTCCTGCTTCCAAGGCAGAAGAGCCAGACTAAAGGAGCAGCATAATCATACCAGTAATATCTGTTGTTCAGGCTTGCAGTTGGTGATGGAATTTATGCTCCCTGTGGGTTTCTTCCAAAGTCATCTGTTTTGGGGAATGTTGGGGGTTTTTTCTCTTTCTCAGTGCTACACTTTGCAGCAGAACTATTATTGTCCCCAGAGGGTAGTAATTGTAAAATCACAAAATATTTAGCTTTAAGTTATGATTGCAGCATGAAACAGGCAATCTCACATTAGGTTGAGATGTGTCATGGTTTGAGATAGCCCCAAAATCCAATTCCCTAGCTCCATTCCCCCCTCCCACATCTCAACCTAATGTGAGATGGGTTTTTCCAGACAAAACACACCAGACTCAAAGTGGGGGAAAGGGAATATATTACAATGACTGTACAAATAAATACCATATCACATTATACACATGATCACAACTATCTCTACCATGACATATGTATTTACAATGGACCAGATCTCTTCTCCCCTCCAAATAAAAGTCCAGGAGGGAAAGAAGGACAGATCCCTTCCAGTCCTTAAGCAGCAGCTCCTCTTCTGTCCTCCATGCAGCAGTAACTGGGTTGTTGTAGCTGGATCTCTGTTCAACATACACAAGGGGGTCTCCAAGCCCCTCGGCTCTCCTTCGGTCCAAGCGAAGGCCTCACCTGTGGACTGCCAGCAGGGACAAGACTCGCATCACCACAGGCATATCACGAAATGCCGGGGCATCTTCGTGAAAGTCCCTTCCTCAGGGGATTCAAGTTCCCGTTTGCAGAGCTCCGTGCTCTGTCTCTCAGGCTGCCACCGCGGCAGCAGTGCAAGGGGGGGAAGCCAAGGTCAACTCCCCCCGCATTCCATCTGGCCGTCCCGGTCCAGCTCCCGGGACGCTCTGAGCTTCTCAGCTCCTCTCTCTCTCCGGTGCTGCATACTCCAAGGCTCCTCTAAAATAGGAGTCCATGTCCCTCTTCTCCAAGAGGGTCTCCAAGGGAGTTTTGGGGGATCTGGTACAGTCTCTTACCCCAAACTCTGTCTCTCTGCTGCTCTCTTCTTCTCCTCCCTTTCCAGGAGTCTTCTCTCCGGTGCTGCATGTTGTTTCTGCTGCTTCTTCAGTTCAGGTCTTATCTCTCTGGCTTTCTGCCACCGTTCCTCTGGTCAGTCCCGGCTGCTGTCTGTACCCATGGAGAAAAACGTCTCCCGGCATAACTACAGGCACCTAGCCCAGCTTTATGCTGTTCCAGGTCCCTGCAGCCCCCAGCCAGAGGCTGGGAGGCCCCAGAGGGCCCGAGGGGCTTAGAACCCCTTCCTCGTGGCTCACAACATGGCCACCTCTCCTACAACAACCAAACTACAACCCTTCTCTTCCGGTGAGTTTGTGAGATGTTGACATTTCTGCAGGAGCGCCCATTGGGTAGAATTTCAAAACTTCTAGGGGTTTCCACCCCTTGGGGTCTACCACTTTTCTCAGCCTCTGGGGGAAAACAAGGTCCAAACCACGACACTTCTGTTTTCCAAAGTAGAGCAAATAAAACTTCTTTTAATACAGCAAACTCCAAGCTCTGCTCCAAATTTACCTACTGTGCAGTTCCCTCTATTTCAGCAGAATTGCACCGAGGAAAGTTGGTGTGCTTAGAAATTCAAGCTTTGAGGAGAAAGCTCTCCCTGTGCCCTGAGGGGCTTCCTGTGGGTCTCTAATTGGAATTTAAGTGTTGGCTTCCAGTAGAGCTTTTCCAGTGGCTCATTTTTCTGTGACTCCTCGGTCTGGAGACATTTGAAATGTCCCCATTACTGGAGCACCTCTGTCTCCTGTAGAGCTTTTTTGATCGTCTCTGATCATCATTATCAGATCATCTGGTGGGTGAGGGAGGTGGTGATGCTTCACCCCCAGACAGGGATGGGGTGTTGAGAGCCCTGTAGAAGATGCTCCCAGTGAGGAACAGCTGTGCCTGCCCTGAGGCAGCTCCTTCTGTGTCATCTTCCTGGTGAAGCACAACCCCGGATTCACAGCTCAGCAGTGCAGGGAAAACACGTGGACAGCTGGAACATCTGGGCAAACCTGCCCAAAGCAATTACTGCAACGTGTGCCTGGATTTCTTGAAGAGTTTGAAGAGCTGAGAGGGCTCAAAACACACCCACCATCACACAGGAAGGTGTAAATCATATTTCTGGCATATTCATCCACGTTGCTTCCAAGAAAACAACATTCCTGCTTCTGAATTACAATCAGGTGCATTACTGTGATAATAAAAAAAAGCTTTGGTTTGTACACTCAGTGTTTTGCCTTGTTTTTCTTTTGTCAGGAGAGAATCCAAATAGAAAATGGGACTCTTATCATCCCTGTGCTGAATATGTCAGACTCTGGCCTCTATCAGTGCGTGGCAGAAAACCAGCACGATACGATTTATGCCAGCGCTGAGCTGAGGGTGATGGGTGAGTAAATGTCACTAAAATGAGTCTAAAGGACACTCTGAAAAAAAAATCTGAATTTAAGAATAGATGAAACTCCACCTGGCAGCTCAAGGCTGTTGATATTTCTTTGCTGTTTGCTCTTCACCCACGTGCAAACGTGGGGTTTTTTTAGTTTAATTTCACGACTCGTTTGGGGGAAGAATCTAATCTGGGTGTGGTCTTTTTTTATCACATGCACACGAGTTTAATGAATGCTGCTTCTTGCTTATTTTGAGTTCTTAATAGTTATTCTGCAAGTTTAAAAGTCATTTTAGGAAGTGGAAAAAGTAGTTTTAGCTATAAACAAAGAGCATATGGCAAATATGTACATAAAGAAATAACATGTAACAAGGAATCTCATTAACGTTTGCCAGAGATGCACATGAAATGGAATTTGCTCTTGTAAAAGTCTTCTGATCTAGATATCCAAACATAAAGTTTGCTCAACAGCCAAATATTGTGAAACCAGTAAAATACAGACTTTAAGAGCACCCAACTGTTGCACAGGTCTTGTGTTTTCTTCTTCACCAGGAGTGAATTTTCACAGAAACTACTGGGAAAATAAACATATTTTCAGGAAACAGTGGATGTTTGTGAAAAGAAAGCCATAGTAAAGCTCTGTTTGTAATGGAATATTCTCTGCAGATGAATAAAGGTGTCTGGATCAGGAGTGTGATCTTTATCCTGCTCGGGAACCTCATTCTTCATCACAGACCTGTTCTCCCAGTCTCCAGATAACCCTCAGGAAAGATTGCCACCCAGTTTCTAGTTTAGAAACAGCATTAATAAAGTCACTAAATAAGATACAATGATTTTAAATCTTTGTTTCTTAAAGACATTTTTCATGGTAGATTTGTATGTATTTTGCAGGAACCCCAAAAGCAAAGCAATTATTGACTTCACCTGCCGTGTAACTCAAAGAGAAGAATTCAAAAAGTTCATTTAGTGCCCCGTCAGCTGAATATTGTTCTGCCCTTCTTTCTTCTTCTTTCTCCATTTTCAGCTGCAGCCCCCGATTTTTCCAAAAATCCCGTGAAAAAAACGTCTGTCGTTCAAGTTGGAGGTGAAGTTACAATTGGTTGTAAACCCAGTGCTTCTCCCAGGGCTGTCATCACCTGGAGAAAGGGCTCAGAGGTTCTGCACCAGAACAAAAGGTACCGTCACAAACCAGCGCCGGGGCTGCTTTAATAACATCATTTAAACCTCACTGAAGCACAGCTGGCCTGGTATTGCTTTTGACAGCTCGTTGACAGCAAACTTTGATGCCAGAGGCCTGTTTGTCTTCAGCAGTGGCCACGGGGTTGTGTGGCTGGCAAGCTGGGGGGAACAAAGGCCGAGCGGAGCCGCGCGGGGAATCGCGCGATCCGCGCGTTCCTGTTGGGCAGCACTGCCAGGCCAGCGGGGCTGGAGGTGCCCACACACAGCTGGAGAGGGGTGTTGCCTAAAGGAGCTGAGGGAAAAAAACCTCCAAAGTGATTTAATTGAGGATGAGATAAGAAAAAGGTTTAATTTGTGCCTAGGCATGAAATACAAGCTGTGCGCACTGGCCGTGTACAGGTGTTACAATTTATAAGAGTGTCTGCCCAATCTGCCCAATCCCAAGTGTTTCCACCCCGTAGCTTTTGCCCTGGTCCACCCCCGGCCCACCCCCTGGGAATTGGGTCTGGAGTGCTTTTTGAGACCACCTCTTCTTCATCTTCATCATCTCCATCTTCTTCAGAGCATAAAGGGTACACGGTCACCCAGTTCTTGACTGTACCCTTGAGGTTCAGGCCAGGATTAGATGTCCTCAAACAGAAGAGGCCTTGCCTTGACAAAAGACTAAACATTTTCTACTGGAATTAAGGGGTAGGATTGATATGGGGAACGTAGAATGGGGTGATGGGGTAGGGGAATGTAAAAACTACTGTGCTAAAGGGTGAGGGATGTAATATAGCTACTTCTAAAATCTACTTCTACTGTAATTACTTATAAAGCTTATGAAAGTTAGAAAAATCAAAAAAAACTAAAAGGGTCTTAAGGCATCAGGGGCAGACATCAGTGGACGCTTCAGGGAAGCAAAATATGCCCCCAGGCTGTGGCAGAACTGCTCTGCTGTACAGGTTGTACAATAACCCACAGTGAAATCAGCCACCATGCTCTTGTCACTCCCATTTAGGCTGGGCTTAGCCACTGGCCCAGCACACTGGTGCACTTCTCACCAATGGGTTTGGGGTCACATGGTGTTCAGTGATGACTAACAGCTTATTTCTGAGTTGCCAGCACCATCCACATCATCATATTCCAAGGAGTGTTTGGACAATGCTTTCAGGCACATGGGGTTGTCCTGTGCAGGGCCGGGAGTTGGACTCGATGATCCCTGTGGGTCCCTCCCAACTCAGGATATTCTCTGGTTCTATGATTACAAACAATGTCAAATAAATGGTAAAATATGAAAATGAGAGTGGGTTACTGACAGAAGTTGTGAATATTCCACACAACACACAGCCCTGAGGATATTTCCACATACAAATGAAGGCAGATGGATGAAATGGGTGTCTCAGAACTGCTGAGAACAGCTGAGGAGCCTTCTCAGCATCTCCTTCAGATCACCAATATGACAACAAAGCTCTGTCACATCCTGTTGTTAGGCTTTGAAAACCCCAGTCAGTAATTCAGAAAGCTCTGGGAGCTGAACACCACATTTTACACACTGGACCAGTTGCTCAAGGAGGTCAGTTTGGGTCACATAAGACTTAAAATTATCATAATTCACTAAAATATTATCCAAAGCTGTGATACAAAGAAATCTTACTTACAGTATGCTGCAGTAATGTACAATGCAGATGAAAGTAAATCAGAGGAGTAGTTATGAAAGTGCAAATCTGAGAAGAATTTTACCTTGGTACTGGCAATGAAACGGAAAAATTTGGGTGATCAATCCATGCCAAGGGCATAGAAAACTTCCCAGTGCTTTTCCCCCTTTCAGAAGTGGCAACTTTATTTTCATTTTATCTACTCATGATGAAAAATATTTTTGTAACTAGTGTTTAGCCTAATCTTTATTTGTATTTTGATTGTATGGTCTATTCAACAGGCTGAACTAAGCCTAGATCTTCAGGTTCCAGTACTCTCATATTTCCCATCTGATTTACTTATAAAAAAATATTTACACATTACCCACAGTATTTACTTGTGCTTCTGTATTAATTTCCTAACAATAATTCTAAGCACACTGTAATTTCTGAACATCCCAGAAGGCTCCTGTGGCTCTGCAGGAGTAAACAACAGGAGCAGGATTTACAAAGGGAGACAGTGTTTAAGCTCTCTGTGTGCAAAACATTATTACCAGGGTGGCCACTGGTGCAAAGTGAAATTTATGAGGCTTTTTTTGATTGTTAAATGACAAAATAGCTAATGCTGTGGTTTAAAAGGAGGGGAAATAAATCATCTCTCCACTGTTATTCCAGAGATCTGTGACAGAAACCACAATGAAATAAGGAGTGGTGTGGCTGTAAACACATGGCTAATTAAAGTGCTCCATTTAAGTTGGTCTTTGGTCATAAAAAAGAGAAGGAACCTGCCCTGCCTTTCTCCATATATGTGATTAAACCCTGCCATGTCACATATAGATTAACTATTTTAACTAAAGTTCAGCTTATTTCTGCTCCCATTTTATTGTCCAGCAATTATCATCTTTATGGACTGCTTTAGTAGCCTTTTTTTAAATATTTGGTTGGGTTATAGATGCTAAAAAAGGGAATACCAATCCCTCCCAGCTCTGGCAGCCAAACTGGGATGGACACACTGCTAAATGAGTCAGATCACAGAACTTCTTTGGAATCATTTAGACAAATTCAATCTTTTGTTACAGAAATAGTGCAACTCAACCTATTCCACCCAAAGGGGGAAGAACATTCTTTCTTTTTCACCTTCTCCCTTTCATTTATGATAATATTTTATTCCTGATAGTCCTGAATATGTGGTGACTGCTCTCCCTGATCAGCTGAGCTCTTGACATAACAAGAGACCCCTGCTTTGTAATAAATTTAGTTGGTAGGTGTGTAAAGAGAAGAGTGCTAAATAGGAAACTCTAAAATAGATTACCCACATTAACGAAAGCACCATTAAATGTTGTTTTTATTGGATTTCCTCAGAGGTTTTTTTTTAATAGATCATTTTTAAGCTTATGAAGCTGCTGTATTTGGGCCCCTGCTATTTGAAAAAAAAAACCTTAAAATTTCTGGCCGTGTAATTTTCTGCATCTCTTGCCAGATCCAGCAGAGAAGGTCCTCAGCCCTCAATCCCCTTTTTGGGGCACTGGGAGTTTCCTCCAGCCCTATTTATCTCTCCCATCTTCTCTGCAGCTCAAATACATCATTGCCCAGATTTTCAACAGCTTGTTTGCTCTGGTTACTGTAAAATACTTTATTGCATTTGCAGCGTGCAAGTCCTCCAGAAAATGCCAAAATAAATCATTTTTTATATTAGATAGTGAAACAAAGCCTGAATATACCAGTACCAGATTTGCTTATTATTCCCAACCCTCTCCATTGAGTATTCTCCTTCAAAATTTTCAGAAATAGCTTCATTTCACCCTTACTGATATGGTTTAATCTCTGAGTATGGGGTTTATCTCTGGTCTATGCTGCTGGCCACCTTAGAGAGGGAATTCGAGGTTATCAGCTGCAGGAATCAGAAAGAAATGCTCCAGTTGGCTAATCCTGGCTGGGTTTACCTGCTCCCTCTCCACGTGATCCCCAATCAGCTCATCTGGCTCATCTGCCAGGACAGTTTCGGGTGCTCTTTTGGGCAATTAACCTCCTCCTTTGGGTCAAAGTCTTGAGAAATGGGGTTTTGTGAGCGAATGGACAACTATTTGTTTGCCCTTTGCAGAACAAATGGCTTCTCCTGGCCTGTGCTGTGGCTTTTAGCTCGATGCAGAAATGAAACGCAACAAAGAACGAGCTTTGTGCTCCCAACTCCCTCCCTGTGGAGTCTGACACACACAGCAGCTATTTTCATGTGTGTCATATTCTCACTGTGTGCAAAGGGAGTTTTTTTTCATCTCTCTTCTCACTTCTATCATCTGGTGTCCACTGAGGGAAGGAAAGACAAGAAGGGAACGATTCATATACTAAATAAACCAAATTTTCCAGTCTAGACGTTGTTCTCATCCCCAATGCCTGCCTTGGCACCTTCAGTGAATTCAGGATCAGGACCCTCATGGAAAAGTTATCTCACAAAAGCCTCTTTTTGATTGAAGCATTTCAATAACTGGGAATTGGACTGGGTTTTGCTTTGCCAGGGAGAGGTGCTATTCCCTCAGCACGGGCTGGGGCTCCCCCAGCTCTGCAGTGAATGCACATAAACATACGTGATTCACTTCACTCGGAATTCAAATGAGGGGAGCTGAGGGAAAACTGAGAAATGAGGTGGGCTGGAGGAATGCATTAGTCATATACAGCACTTTCCATGCATTAATAATCAGTAATAAGCAAATATTCATAATTTAAATTGTTTTTTGGGAGGGAATCAGTAAGATCTGCTCAATTCTTGTTGGCTCCAAGATTTGCTTGTAGGACATGGTTCAGTCCCATCTCTGTGAGGGATGGTTGTGGATTCTCTGCCATAAATAAAGCTGCTCGAGCTGGTGAATTCTCTTTGCTGTGGCACACTTGGGTTTGGTGCTTTACACTCAAGTTGCTGCCATCCCTCAAAGGCAGCAGGGCAGAATGATTGAGCACCACCATGAAAAGCTGTCTTTCAACAACCCTCTGCAAAATATTGAATTCTGCAACCAATCTTCTGCAGAGAGAGCAGATGGTGGGACTGGGTGGGGGAATTATCTGGTGATTGCTGAGTTCTTGGAGCTGCCCCTTGGAGCCTCAGACTCAGGGGGGGTTCTCCTGCTCCCAGGGGAAACACAAGGACCCAGCAGGTTTTATTACTTGAAGGGCTGGGTCTGTTCACAGCCCTGTGGTCTACCTGGGCAGGACCTTTCTCCTGCCAACCTTCTGAGTTGTCTTGGCTCCTGCCTCCCTTCTGCTGCTCCACTGTCCACAGCCAGATTCCAAAACCAGGAGAGTTCTAACACATTTAAACCTTTTTTTTTATTTTGGGGAAAAATTGTCTTGTTTCTGTGGGTGGAATTAGACAAATAGGGAGTTAAAAAAATAAGATAATTTAAACTGGAGGAGACTGAGAGACACTTCATTGGCGTCTGCAGCTTCCTCAGGAGGGGCAGCTCTGATCTCTGCTCTGTGTGAGCAGGGACAGGACCTGAAGTTGTGCCAGGGCAGGGTCAGGTTGGATCTCAGGACAAGGTTCTTCCCCCAGAGGGTGGTTGGCACTGCCCAGGCTCCCCAGGGCAGTGGGCACAGCCCCAAGGCTGCCAGAGCTCCAGGAGGGTTTGGATGATGCTCTGAGGGACAGGGTGGATTATTGGGGTGTCTGTGCAGGGCCAGGGGTTGGACTGGATGATCCTTGTGGGTCCCTTCCAGCTCAGAATATTTCATGGATCTATAATTATTAGTAAACGGGCGAAGTCCTCAATCCACTGATCAAATACAATGTATAAAATATATTGTCTGTGAAACAGCATTTCAGCTGGAGCCAATTTGAGCAGAAATGTGTCAGGGCAGTCCAGCAAACTCCAGTGAAACATTTCAATTACCAGAATGTCAGTTCTGTTGGTTCAGCTTCCACAATATCCCTTATCTTTCAAAATAAATAAAAAAAACACCTCTGCTTGGGGAGGAATCGAGACAAAATGGGTGGAAAATTCCAAAATTTGCACTAGTCTGCTAACAAAGGAGGAGATTGATGTCACTTAACTTCTCTTTAGCTGAAGTCAATATGCAGCCTAAGGGAGTTATTTACTTTTCCTTGGCAGGTGCCTCCATCTCAAATGAGACACCGAAGTTTTAGCTGAGCAAAGCTGGGGGAATGAAACTTATCCACAGTGTCTGAAAAAACCCTCTGCCTGTATTGAAGTCAAACTGATGAGCAGCACAGGCAAAGAGAAGCTTTACTTGTCAGGCTGTTTAATGCCACAAACCAAAAAATTTGGCCACCAAAAAAAAAAAAATCCTGTGCTTTGTGCATAGAAAATACTCTGGATATTTGTGTGCTGGAAGCAAATTTTGTATAGAACATATTTTTCTTATGCTATTCCAGCACTTTCCATTTTATTCCCAGCTTTCCAGGTGAATAGCAATGGGATATTAATTTGACTATTATTTTATTTTTTAAGTCTGGTCTTTGAAGCCTGGATTAACTGTATCTCTGTTTTTATCCTTCTTGCTTTCCTACCACAAGCAGTTTTGCATAGCTTTGAGGAGCTGCCTTAACCCTTCTGTCTTATCAGTGTCTGTGTGCTTGTAAAGAGGTTCATTTCCTATTTTAGTATTTAAATAGAGCACTTGAAGTGTGGGCACCAGCAATCACAGCAATTCCAGCTCTCAGACACCACTGCTGCAAGTCAACAGGAATGCAAATTAAGCTTATCTCTTGATGAAACTCTGCTTTTGCTTAGGGAACCAATGGAATTGATTCCACATCTGCTAAATTTGATTAATCACTTCAGTTCCTTTCCTTACTGACAAATAGATGGACAGAAATCAAAAGCACAGATTTACCTGCCTGCTCTCAGGGCTTGCTCTGAACTTCCATGTTCAGATGTTAAAACTCCTGTAAAACCTGAGATTGCTGTTTAGAGTTGGTTTTCATCTACAGCATGTTTGGTTCTAACCAGACAAACCCCACCATTACACCCGTCCTGAGGGAATTCCTGAGAAGGAATATTTTGTGTTCTAGCTAAAAATATCCCCTGCTCAGATTACAGTGGTCTCAATTTCAGACAATGTGGTGCAAAAGACCAGTGAGGCAGCTCTAATGTATTTATTGAGTATTTATTTGCTCTCAGCAGTGGTGTTTTTCTGGTTTGGGCATTTGTAGGCATCTGCCTGTGCTTCCTTTGGAATAATGTCACTGAATCTACAGGAGGAACATCCCTCACAGGAATATTTGGTGATCCAGCAAAACTAGTGAGATTGGCATAAGAAAAGTTTTACGACCAAAGAGTTGGTAGAAAACACCTCAGACTGGCCTGAAGTACCTTCAGTCTTCCCTTCTTTTCCACATTTCCAGGTATTTCTGTCTTCTCCCCCACGCTGGGGGTGAAGGCAGAGGAATGGAAAACATGAGTGAAACGTGAGGAGGGAGAAATAAAGAGAAGGAAGAATGAGGCCAGATGAGGGGAAGAAAAAGACAATATTTTATTTTTCCTCCTTTATCTTGTTTCCCTTTGTTTTCCCCCTCTCTCTGTTCTCTTTGCATTCGAAATGAACCCACTGCAGAGACACAAGGAGGCAGGAGGGGACCCCCATTTATACCTGACCCCCCAAAACGCTGGCAGGCAGCAGGCAGTGTGTCAGTGCAGTGGAAGGCACAAGAAAAGGGCTTTGCCTTTCTTTTCTCTCTCCTTGGAGAGTTTCACAATGGAACCAGCCAATAAACCTAATTTCTTTGTTTATTGCTGACTACTCAGAGCAAGTTTAGCACATGAGAGAGTGTGAGCATGGGGGCAGCAGACAAACCATATGTTCTACGTGTGAGAAAGAACAAAACCCTGCCTGAGACTGGGTTTATTACAGCTCCCCTCTGCGTGGCACCTCTCTAATACAATTCTAAATTGTTCCCACTCATCCTGGGAACCTTGCTAAGGTGAGCCTTTCCAGAGGCTGTCCTGCATGCCAAGATGTCCCAGGCAATCTGTCACTCTTCCATCTCACACGGAGCTGCAATAACCCAAGCCCAGTGAGTGGCAGTGCTGTGCCCTCCCTCCCTTCGAGCTCCTGTCCTGTCCCTGCCTCATGCACATGTTCTGATTGATGTTCAGGACTTCATCCAAAGCCAGATAATCTCCTTGGAGTTTTTCCATTGACTTCAGTGGGCTGGGAATCAAGGTTCCTAATTAGGAGCTTGCACAAAAAAATAATGAGAGAATGCAACCTTCTGTGCTTCTCTTCCAGTCCAAGTTGTCCTGCCATGCACATCATTACTGCTGAACTCTTCTGGAGCGTGTTGCTGTAGCATACAAAAATACCAGGATTGGGTGGAAAATGTGTTGCACAGGCACCAAAGAAAAGATTTTGATGCCAAATTTTTCAAACAGAACGTAATTTGGAGGTAACAGATCAGGGTATGTTGAGTGATATGTGATTTATGAGATATAAAATGAGATACCGATTCACGTAGAATCAATATCCTGAGTTGGAAGGGACCCACAAGGATCATCAGAGTCCAACTCCTGGCCCTGCACAGGACAAACATGGACTGGGAATGATGAACAAAGAGTCTTCCAGGGAGGAGTTTCTGGAATCATTTGGGGTGTGAAGTGACAGCCCAGAAACAGCACCTGGAACAAGAGGCTGATGTTGGGCCAACACGAAGCCGAGCACCAACCACAAAGCCATGAAGTTTGCAGGAGGATACCAACAGCTCTGCTTTAGCCACAGGGTTTTATCACAAAGAAATACTTTTCTGTGAGAACTAAAACCCTTCTCAGATTTTCACTGAAAGGGAAATCTGAGAAAGGAGAGGAAAAGCTTAAGGGACACACACAAGTGACAGAACGTGACTCACACATTAAGAAGACAAAAAATTTCTGTGCTATTTTGAGCAAGGATGTGGGTCCAAGTGAACTATATATGGTGCCTATAATTGTGTCTCAAATCAGGTATAAATTCACTAGCCCAGGGAGGGTTTTCTGCAAGCCAGGGAAGGTGTCCCTGGAAGGGAGTGGAACAAGATGAGCTTTAAGGTCCTTTCCAACCCAACCCATCGTGGGATTTTCTGATTCTGTTTTGTGGGTGAGTTTCCAGGATTTCTGAAATGAGGGCAGTACCACACTGGTGTCAGCTCCTGGCTTGTACAGAATCCTTTCAACTTCACAGCAGGTTTTATTGTGCTTTTCCTTTTGAAACTGGTTCTGACAAGCAGATAGGGAAGAAGCTTCCTGTAACTGAATTAAACTCCCTTGCAGAGGGTAATTCAGAGCCTTATGTACTGTTTAAATTCCACTTAAGTCCCATATTAAGGGCTTAGTTTTACATCTGGAGCGAATTTGGCTCTATGAGTGGCTGTGTCTGAACTCCTAATGGTGTCTGGATCATCAAAATGAAGATTAATGGTGGATTAGAACAGTGGTAGTTTGGCCAGACCATCCTGTGCTGAAAGAACTTCTGCCTGATGTAGTGGAGTTGCAAAGATTTCATAAAACCAGCAGAACTTGTTGGAAGACAGAAATTTGCCAACTGATTTATTTGGCAATTCAGTTCATTTTCTATTTTTCTTCCCCACACACACAGAGGTGCTGTCGCCCCGTATTTCCTGGCTGCAAGTTCTGAGATGTGTTACTACAATAGATTTAGGCACATCTCTACAAATATGGTATTTTTGTCACTTTTTTTTTCTTTGGTCATCACATAAAAACCTCTGCCTTGCTTTTAATCCTTGAGTATGTTAAAGACAGGGCAAAACAATGTTTGCTGTTTTGTGTTAAAGGCAGTTGCAGCTCCTAAAACTACTGGATTTTCTCTGGAAGCCTTGTGAGGGAGTGTAGCTCAGTTCAGATGTCTGTATGTATTTACATAAATAAATATTTGTGGTCCCAAATTGCAGAGATTTGATGCAAAAGTAATTCTGTTTTTAGGAAGAGAGGGGAATTTCTAGAAATAGGAAGGAACAGTGTTATAGCATCACCTTCTATAAATTCTAATAGTACTCTTTTCTCAAATATTTTAATAAGACTATTCAGCAAGACTGTGTAATGTTGTTTTGATCCAAATAGTTAAAAGATTATAATGGCATTTATTTTATTTCCAGTTAATTGTCAGTCAACCCTGAAGCTCATTTATGTCAGCATGCAGATAAGGAAAATCTTTTAAGCATACTTTATTAAATGGCAATACTATTAGCATACAAATTACCCTCAGAATAGAATAAACAGGTACAAAGATCATTAACATATGATACAGACAGTCAGATCTCAGATGGGACTCAGTGGGACCTTTTCAAAAATACCAGGGCTGTCATCAGCAGGGACAAGTCATTCACTCAGTCAAACTTTACTCACATTTCCATCTGCATAAATCACTGTAATTCTGAGCCTCTTGGGAGCTGGGCTGTTTCTACCCCTCACTCTCTTTCTTCCCTTTGTAGTTTTTAATTCAGCCTCTCTCCTGCCTCTCAATCTTTGTAAAATTAGACAAGTCAGATATTGTCTCAGTGCCTGCTGGTGTGTCTGCCGAAATTTATAAACAATATATCTTTGCCCAGCCTGGAAAGCAGGAGTGGGTTTGCTCTCAAGCAGCAAAAAGGGGCTGAGGAGACACGGTTTCAAATAGGATTTTACAGATAATAAAAATTACTTTGCCTCTGATTTCATCAGATCCAGATTCCTCCCTTTTATCTGCTCAGTGCCACGAATGGCTTCACCAGCCTCAGGAGGTGTCAGATGGTAGAGGCAGCCAGGAGACCAGGAGAGGGATCTTCACAGGAAGTATCAGGGTTTTCCTTTCTTTGGGAAGGAATTGTGCCCTTGGAGAGATCAGTGCCCTCCTGGCAGTGCTGGAATCTGGGGCTCCATTCACCCCCAGTTTTACACCAACCCACCTCAACCAGTTTGGGTGGGGATTTCAAAGGCATTTTCTGGACTGGATCCATGCACTTCACATCCACGAATTAACATCCCACCCCTCCCAAAACCAGCTTGGCTGAACAATCCAGCAGTGCACAATCCTACCCCTGCTGCACTTTCAAATCTAATAACCTGCCACCTCTTTCTTTCCTCGGATTTTATTGTTCTATCAGCCTTGTTAAACACATATTATTCTTTCATGCTCTTAAGATCAAAGCAAATAGCCATCAACAATCTTTTGTTCACGTGAGACAACACATGGGGAGCTGGTTTGTTTGGCCTGGTTAATTAAAAGCTGTACCTATCATCCCTGCTTGATTTCTCGAGTTCTTTGCTTAAAAACTATGTGTGACAATTTTAATGAGCTCTCACTTCATCCCAGCCTCGTGTCTTCTGCACTAACTTTGCAAACTCCTCTTTTTGAACATCACACAGAGTTCTGACTCCAGCAGGTCCTGGCTGGGCTGTTTGTTTTCCCTTCCTGCTCATGATGTTCATCCATCCTGCTGGTGGAGTCACTCAGAGGGGATTTTCAATACTTGTGTGTAATATTTTTGAACTAAAAGAGGGTGATTTAGAATAAATATAAGGAAGAAGATATAAGGAAGAAGTTTTTTACAATGACAATGGTAAAATACTGGCACAGGTTGCCCAGAGAAGCTGTGGCTGCCCCATCCCTGGAAGTGTCCAGGGCCAGGTTGGAGCAATCTTGACTAGTGGAAGGTGTCCCTGCTCATGGCAGGGGGTGAGACTGGATAATCTTTAAAGTCCCTTCCAACCCAAACCATCCTGGGACTCTACATGGAATGATATTTCTGGGTATTCCTAATTTACCCTCGTGGGCAGAAACTTGTTATGAATTTAGAGAAGTGGATTTTTCTCTCTCCTTTTCCTCTCAGCAGCTTTGTTAGATGAGCTGTTCCCCAGAGGCAGCCCCTGTGTGACTCAGGCAGGAGCACAAGGCACCAGCACAACTCTGATAAGAATTTAAGCACTTTGTAAGTCAGAGATGCCAGCCTAGACTCAGGCTTATGCTTAAGCAATCCCTTGCTGCATCAGGGCTTTATGAACAGCTGTGTCCTGAGTTCTTCCTTCTCCTTTCACAGGGATGCATTCATTAGATCTGCTTCAAATCTGCTTTTCGTCCCTCCACAGGCACTTATTTATTTATAGAGAGAAGTCCAGTTTTCCTGGCAGACAAAATACTCTCCTTGCATTGTATTGGACAAGTTCAGCTTTTCTGTCGTGGAATTACCTCGTCTTCTGATGCAGCTGCTAAGAATTGTTATCTATAGCCTTCACACAGCCTAAAATGTTGTGAAAAGTGCTGGTTTTCAGCAAGCCTTTCAGCAGGTGAGACAGCATTTCACAGCTTCTTTTTAAGTCATTTGTTAGAGCTTGATCCAAAGCCCATTAAAGGAAGTATTCCCATGTCCTGCTGCATCCCAGCTCCCTTATTTGAAAGACAAATGGAAGAGGACAAAGTGCAGCCCCTCTGAACCCAGCCAGGGTGGAAAGTCGTGGCTCTGAGGGAGTTGATGGCGATTTTGTTGTTCATGGCAAGCGGGGCAGTTTTTCACATGGATTTTTTTTTTGTCTTGCATCTGAAATGTATCATCCTGATTTTTGGCCGGGCTCTGTTTCTCATCCCTCTCCTGACCCAGACCTCAGGACAGCTGGAAATGTCTCACTTTTTTTTTTTTTCTATTTTCTATTTTCTTTAATCCCCTTCCCCACTAAACTAATTACTCTGGAGCTCTTTGTGCTCTTAAATAAACTCTGCCTGAGTGTCTTATTTACTGCTCATCCCTATTTGTTGTTAGGTAGCCTGACCTGTTTCAAAGAGCTCTCAGGCTTTCCTTAGCACGTGGTTTCTCTCTGCTAAGCTCTGTTTTTGATCCATTGAAAGACCATTCCACCCTCAGCCTGCCCAGCCATTGAAATATTGTTTCAGAACAGCATTTCTTCAGATCAAACATCACCTTTGTCAGCCCTTGAGTGGGTACAAACCACTCTCAGTGGATAAATTAGAAAAATGGGAATTATTCAGGGCTCAAATCCACATGAAGGATGGAGGGGAAAAATCTGAGTGAGACATGACTAAACTTCTGACTGAAGCTGCAGTCAGAGCCTGTGCCTTCAAAGCTTGTCCCCTTTGCTATTCTACATTTCACAGCCCATTTTTCTTCTGTATTTATCTACATTGAAGCCTTTTGGGGCCTGAGATTCTCTTTTCTTTTTGCCTCGTGCTCACTTTCGGATTCTAATTTGCACCTAAGAGCTTTTAGGTGCAGCTACAGTAAAAATAACAGGTCATCAATATTTGATGGAGAGAAAGACACCACAGTGGCTTGTTATAACTTATGATTCAGGTATCCAATTTATGAACATTTGCTGATTCACACTCAAATCTCTTTGGAGGCTGTTTGATGAACACCATATGTTACCCAACCACTCAGTTGCATCCACTGTTTTATCACCAGCAGTTCCTACTGATGATGTTTTCTGGTGGCTGGTGAAAGCTGATGGGAAGAAATGCATCATTAATGCAAAAAATAGGGCAGAGGCAGAGTGGAACACTTGAATTTCTTCATATTTAAACCTGCCTTTGGAATAGTGTCTCCCTGTGTGTCCCCTGCCAAGAGGGAGAGACACCCACGGGTGCTGTTTCGATGCAGAGTTGTCACAGCAGCAGAAAGGTTCATGTTATAGAATCACAGGATCACAGAGCATCCTGACTTGGAAGGCATCCACAAGGATCATCAAATCCAACTCCTGACCCCAACAGTCCCACACTGTCTCTGAGAGGATCATCCAAACCCTCCTGGAGCTCTGACAGCCTTGGGGCTGTGCCCACTGCCCTGGGGAGCCTGGGCAGTGCCAACCACCCTCTGGGGGAAGAACCTTTCCCTGAGATCCAACCTGACCCTGCCCTGGCACAGCTTCATTCATCCTTCCTTATCCAAAAAATGTCATTTAGTTGATACATCAGTTGATCGAAGAGTGTATTTTTTTTTTTTCTTCCTATTTTGCTCTGCTCAAGTTTATTATGGATCTACAATGGATTTTTAAACCTGAACTTATTTCCTCACCGTTCTACAAATGTTAAACTAACAGCTGCTGCAGTACCTGGTGATTATTGCCAAGGAAACAAAGATTTTTCATTGAAGCCTAAATCCCTTTCCCTCTCAGCTCCACACCCCAGTCCCAGCATGCCCAGAACCACGGGAACATCTCAGCCTCTCTCCTTCCTAAATCCACCTTGCCCTGCTCAGGGGCAGATCCTTCAGCAGGGTAAGGTCAGATGGGTGTGGGGGACATGAAACTGGGGGGATTTAAGTGAAAAGTTCACCAGAAATCCCAGTCTAGTGCTTCTCTTCCCCCCTGAGAGGCTGGAAGTGTGTGCTGGGAAGCAGGACAAGGTCTGATGCATGTTCCTCGTGTAGCTACAAGTGTATAATCCCAGAGAGGAAAGCAGGGAGACACTGTGATGGTTTTTTTGTGTGTTTAATGGTTCTGATTCTACTTCCAGCTCCGACTTCTGCTCCTGTGATTGTTCATTTCCTTTAATAATTCATTACATCACCCAATCTTATGCTGTTAGTAATAAATATTAAATACCCAAACTGTGATGCATGAATGAGATATCTTCTATTTTATAAAAGGATCCTTGGTTTAGAGTTAAATGTCAATTAAAAGAGGAATATAAAAAATGATGCAGTGCTGCTGTGAGTGCTGGAATGAATGAAGCCTGGTTTCCTATGGATTTGTGGCTGGATTCTGACAGGTGTAAGGAAGGCATTTGAAGGCAGCTTTTTCTGTGGTTGGGGGCAGATTTTTTTATGCCTATTAAGGAGTGTGTTTAGTGCCAAGAGAAGCTGAGATCCTGAATCCATTTTTATAAAACTTCCAGGAGCTTCATGTCTCAAATTTCTTCTGAACTCAGAAAAAATTTGGTCAAGAACTTCCTCACCTATCAGGTGCTACATGTAGATGAGGAACTGAGAAAAACAGTAACAAACCATCACAGGGTGATATTTTCTGTGCAAAAATTCATTGCTTACTTAATCCAGTTTTCATTTTAAAATTTTCTACTTTAAGATATGTGTTCTGTGTGTTCTGAAGAAGATCCCAAAATCCTGAAGTACTTTGTGTGTAACAGCTGGAAGTTGCCAGGCATGAACTGAGAGTTTATCCCAGGAAATCATATTCCAATCTCTGTTCTGACTTACATCCTAAAGCATCTCCTGGACTTGAAGAATCATATGAACAAGATTAAAAATTAATTTTGTCCATAAAACCCAGGAGTGGTCCTGAAATTACTATTATATGTGATTTCCCCAATATTCTGCAAAGTGCTGCAAACAACTTGGTGACTGATAAGGGGGTTTGGGGACCTTGTGAGAAAATCATGTATTTTATTTGGCTCCTTGCCTTGTGAGGTGGCATTTCAACATTTCAGCCAGTCAGTTAATATCTTTTAATTTAATAATAATCCTGACAACTGGGCTCAGACACAACCTTAGTAAGGCTTAGGAGCATTGGGATCTGAAAAAAAAATGCCCCCTTGGTAAAATAAAGCACAATTAAATAACAAGTTGAGTCTTCCTTCTTTCTCTGGAGACTCTGGATTTTGCTGCTCAAAAGCCAGCTGGAACAGTTAGTGGCCAATCCCAGCATGTCAATATAACATTGCTAATACAGAAATCAATAATAAGCAGAGGTGAAAATTGGTTGATACATATTCAGCTGGCTGGAGGAGAGAAAAAAAATGGAAACATTTTGATATTAAAAGTACTGTGACATTTTCATCTAAGAGAAGTCTGGTTTTTTACTCTGGTTTTCTATTGTTGCCCAGATAATTTGTAGTTTCCACATCTCTGGAAGTGTCCAAGGCCAGGTTGGATGAGCTTGGAGCAATCTGGGATAGTGGAAGGTGTCCCTGCCCATGGCAGGGGGTGGAATGAGATGGACTTTAAGGTCCCTTCCAACCCAGACCATGCTGTGAATCCATGGTTCTCCTCTCTCTGTTTTCCCCAGGGTGGTGTTCCTGGAGGATGGCAGCCTCAGGCTCTCCAACATCACCAGGGCAGACGCTGGAGTGTTCACCTGTGTGGCAACAAACCAGTTTGGAGCTGCCAGGAATTCAGGGAACCTCGTCGTGAAAGGTACTTTGGGATTTTCTTTTGAGCTTTAAGGTCCCTTCCATCCCAAACCACTCTGTGATTCGAACTTATAACTCTCTTTTTTCCTTAATGTTCTTGTTTTCAGTGCTCTCAGAGTCACTGTAGCCTGCAGGGGTGACCTCCTCCCCAGCCTGCTGCATCTGGTGATGGGAAATCTTTTCCATACTCATCTTCTGAAAGATCAGTTAGCACTGATGCAGCACAAGGGGTGATCTGAGATGATGCCACAGCACAGCCAACAATGAATAAACCAAGAAGTTTAGGGTTTAGGCAGCTCTTTGTTAAGGTTCTGTACCCTTTCACATGTCACATACATTGGAGCGATATGGGAAAATCACATTAAAACATGAAAAAAGAAATATTTAGTTTGGCATTTATGAAGTTTATTAAAACACTGAGTAACAACATGGTATAAAAATGATCTTGTTTGCAGGGAACATTTGTTTTTGTTTCCCCTCTGGAGAAGTTTTGGCTGTTCAATTATAGGCCTCATTGCTTCAGCATTATTTTCAACTGAAATGTCAGAACTTGGAAAAGCATATCTAATGTGCAAATTAAGTTTATTGCTGCTCATTGAGTTGTTTGTTCTTTGTGGAAGAAGTCTTTATTACACCTCCAGCACTCACAACATCTTCTCTCTTTTCTCCTCTGGAATGGGATTTGCCTTATAATGCATATCTGCTGTTGCTAAGCAAGATAGATAACACAGAACCAAGAGCTTTTAAGAAGATTTTAAAAGTATTTGAGGTGGAAGTCTTGGAGACAAATCCATAAAAGAAGCAGAAAATATCCCAGAAGTGAACACTGCATCAGTGGGATCACTGAGTGTGAGGAGGATGAACAAGAGCTACAAGAAGATGATAATACCATCAATAAAATTAATGTTTCCCCTCTAAGTGTCATTTATGCAGTTCTTTTTCAGCTGTGGGAATAAGAAGTACAAGAGGACAAGCAAGAAGAGAAAACTTTGTGGAGGTTTCTCTGGAGTTCCCAGATACTTTTCAAAATTATGTATTCAAAGTTCCCTGCACTCCTCAGTGGAATTACTACATCGGAGATTTATGGAGCTGAGTTTTTTGCCAGCATGTGCTGAAATCAGTGGAGTTGTGCCAACAGAGAGAAAACCTGGCCCTGGAATCATCTGGAATTTATGGCATGTGACACACTGCTCCCAGGGAGAGGAAGAGGTCTCTCCAAATTAATGATGGAGTATCTTTAAGGCAATCCTCTTAGGCCACAGCATCTCTGCAGACCTTGTCCTCGGCTCCTGGTGGAGATGCCACAGTGAGGACAAGGCTGTGAAGAGCAATCAGAGTGTGCAGAGAAATCTGGGTGTTCCAAGTCTGAGCTTCACAAGGGGAACCTCAGACACTCTCTGGATGACACCAAAAACCCCAAACTAATTTGTCCCTAATAATACAAATCAGACAAATTCTTTCTTTGTTTCCCTTGGAAAATGTTTCTTGATGAGTGCATCAAGTATATCTCTGCTATATCACTGAATGTCACCAAACTAGTAAGATCCTGTTCTGTTTTTAAAATTAGAAGAAAATGCAACATTCTCCCTTGTTTCTACTCACCCCCTGCCATCCAGTCCCTCACCCAGTGACCAGAGCAGCCCAGATCCTGGGAAGGAACCCTGCAAGTTTCCACCTCCACTCACACACTAATCTGTGACCTCAAAGTTGGGGACAGTGTGATTGAAAAGAGGTTTGAAGGTCAGGGGTTGGATCCCCTTCCTGCCCCAACCCTTTGGAACCACAGCCTTGGGAAAACCAGACTCCTGAGGCCCTGGCACAGGTTGCCCAGAGGAGCTGTGGCTGCCCCATCCCTGGAATGTCCAAGGCTGGGTTGGAGCAACCTGGGCTGGTGGAAGGTGTCCCTGAGGTGGAACTGGATGAGCTTTAAGATCCTTTCTAACCCAACCCAGCCTAGGATTTGAGGATTTCTGACACAGAGTTAAGCTGTGATGACACTGAACTAATACAGCTCGTGCACATTTTCTTCTCCCCCTCTCACATTATTTTCAGAACAAATTAATATTGTTGAAAGGATTCTGCTCTCATTTCATACAGGTGTCTAAATTCTCCCTATTTTATAACACTTTCACACACAAAAGCTTTATCCAAGGGAATTGCTTACAACAAAGTGGTTGTTATCTCTAATCTGCCTGCCAGTCATATCAACACAAGTGAAGCCATATAAACCCATTTCTTTCCCCTTCAGCGAGTTAATACTTCCCTTAATAAGAGCTGCAAGCTTGTTTCTCAGTGTAATGGGTTAAAAATGATCCAAAAAATAGTTTTCTTGCCTGGGAAAGTATCTTTGAAGCTGTAACCTAAGCAGTGCTGTGCAGTAATGCACCACTAACATTAATATAGATTAAGGATGGCCATGTATAAAGGAGGTGAAGATGAACAGCAATTTTGCTTTTGCTGCAGTTTCTGCTCAGGAGAGATTTTCAAGTTTGAAGATGTTTTTAAGAGTCTTAATGAAGTCATTACTTTTTGAGCTGAAATCATAACTATCGATTATGGGCTATGCAAAGTAAAATATGACTAATTTAGAATGTTGCCCTGGACATCTGCTCACTCTTAGAGGCACACAGGGCTCCTTGGGTTGGTACTACCAAAGCAGTGGGCTACCCACAGGCAGGAGTGTTCTGACATCATCATTGTATCAGATATAATTTCCTTTGTTATGGAACGTTTGGGCCAGTTGGAAATCATTTCAGCAATGGGACAAAACTCCTTCAAGATCTATTATTTTTATAAACATTTTAATCAAAATGATCTGTTTTTTGTCTGCAGAAAGGACTGTGATCACTATTCCACCCTCTGACACGGATGCAACAGTTGGAGAAAGCATAGTCCTGCCCTGCCAGGTGTCCCACGACCCCTCCCTTGCCGTGGTGTTCACGTGGTCATTCAATGGCCAGAGAATTGAGCTGAGTAGAGGAATAAATCACTTTGAAAGGATTGGAAGGGTAAGTTTCCCAAACTCCTCGATGAAACCCTTTGCCACACTCTTCAGACCACACAAATGTTCACCATAATTCTCCCATCGCTGTTTACATGCCTGGCAAATCACTGTTTCTTTACAGGGGCTGCAACCATTTATTTCTCTTCCCTAAATTTCAGAAAAGCGCTTGAGTTATTTGTGGAGCCATAATAAAAATGTCCACATGAAAGAAACTGATGAGAGCTATGAATATTTTAATTTAAAAGCTGAATTTTTTATTAATATTGAGCAATTTATAAAAATGCCCAGAACGAAAAGCACGTTGTGAGGGTTTAGTTTACTTTTTTTATTTTTTTTTTGGTATCTCCAGGAATCTGCTGGGGATTTGATGATAAGAAATATTCAGCTCCATCATTCTGGGAAATATGTGTGCATGGTGCAAACAACTCTAGACAGTCAATCTGCAACAGCAGATATCATTGTGAGAGGTATGTCTGTTAAATGGGGACACATATATCTTCTGGAAGAATCCCAAATTCCTACCATCAGCTCCTGTTTGAATGATCCCAATATCAATTCAACGTTTCAATAGTTAAATGCTTTATATCTTGTACTCTTGGAACCAAAATTGATTTAGATTTTGGCCAACATGGTCCTGGTGTTCACCCAACCCTGGTCTGCCGTGGGCTTTTTGGAAGGCAACGTTTTCTGGCCACACAGGTCCATGTGGTCCCCTAATTTCACTTCCTTCAGGCATCTCTGGGTCCCTGTGCAGGTGGGGAAAATCAAGAGGCCTCATTCCTTTCCTCTGTTTGGAGATAATATGAAAAATATTTTCTATGGGCAACTAACTCAGCTTTTAGTTCCAGCAGGGAGGGAAATGCTGGGATGGGGTAGACCTTCTAAACCCTCAGAGAAATCAGAAATCTGTGTAGTGCCCCATCCTTCATTCTTCCTAAACCTCAGTTTGAATTCAATAGGAATTCTGAGGATGCTGGATGGTTCAACAACAGACACATTGAGTAACTTCCTTTGCCAGACAAAAAAACCCCCCACTTTCCTTTGTTTGCAGTTTTCATGTTAGCAACCTAAACACATTCATTTTCCTGATTCACACACCCTCATTCCCTATAAAAATGTAATACAGGCAAGGAGCCATCACTTAGAGATTGTGCTGCTTCTATGCCACTGCAGCTTCATGAATAATTCCACTGGCTTGGGAAAGTAAGACCTGCCCAACCCATTCCAGCAACGAATCTTCTCTTCCCAATACCTTCCTCTTAAAATGCTGATCATATCAGGCCCCCCAGGTCCACCAGAAGATGTTAAAGTTGAACATGTTTCTAGCACTACTGCTGTGTTATCCTGGAAGCCTGGAGTAGAGAATAACAGTCCAGTCCAGATCTACAGTGTCCAGACCAGGACTCCGTTCTCGGTGGGATGGCAGGCGGTTTCCACAGGTGAGAAATGGGGGAGTTGCCTGGAATTCTTTTTCCTATACCATCAATTTGTACCTCAAAAATCCCCTGTCGTTGTCATGTTTGTTTTTTTTAGCTCCTGAAGTCATTAATGGCAGGACTCACAAGGCCACGGTGGTTGATTTGAGCCCTTGGGTTGAGTACGAGTTCCGTGTGGTCGCCAGCAACAGCGTTGGGATTGGGGAGCCAAGCAGACCATCAGCTCTCCTGAAAACCAAAGCAGCAGGTAAATCCCTGCTTTCTGCCAGTTTTTTCCACCCAGACACATTGTCAGGTCCCAGGTGTGGGAATTTCTCTGCAGCAGAGCTACTCATTCCTACAGGATTATTTCCCATGGGCAGGGAACTTCCCCTAGAGAACATTACTGGACAGGGCTCTGAGCACCCTGGGCTAGTGGAAAGTGTCCCTGCCCATGGCAGGGGTGGAACTAGAGGTCTTTAAGGTCCCTTCCAACCCAAACCATTCTGTACTAAAGGCTGGAGCTGGCCCATGCTTCTTCCCTTTGCCATGTCCCAAAATATATCTAATCCCTAACCCGAACACAACCTTTCACTCAAGTAATTGAGGAACAACATTTGTGTTTTTCCAATTAAAACCAAGCTTATCCCTTGCTCAGGGACCTGCATATGAAACAGCTGACATAACCCAGCACAAGAAATCAAACACCTCTGTTTGATATCTGAGCATCAGGAGGAGCAGGATATTGGCTTTAACTGGAGGAAATGACTTACAGCATCCAAATCCCGCTGGCTCCAGGGTGAGATCCTTACTATCTGTCTAACCTCTACCCATTTATCTTCTGAAACCTGGCAACTCATGGGAAGTAGACTCATTCTTGGGTGACTGACAGGGTCAGTCCTTTGACCCGCTCAGTTTGGTACAATTTATCTGAAGCCCAAACCTTTGGTCTGTTTAATGTTTCTCCAGCCCCCTGCTTATCAACCCTCTCCCACCTCTAAAATCAGTGTTTATAGGGTTGAAAGCAGTAAAATGGAAGCAGCTTTTACAATCCACTTTTTCTTCTCTGTTTCTCTCATTTGCCAAGCTCTGAAGTTTGCATTTCAGGACAGGACTCAAAATGGAGTATTGTACCTTATACAGAAGAAAACACATTTTCCTTAGAAAAGGGGATCTATTTGTTTCTCAGAGTAGAGTCATAGAATGGTTTGGGTTGGAAGAGACCTTAAAAACCATCTTGTTCCAGCCCATTGCCATGGGCAGGGCCACCTTCCAGAGGGGTCAGATTTCTTAAGTTTCCCAACAGATTATCACAGACATATATTCTCCATCACATGAAGCCCAAATTAGTCTTTCTTGCTGTTACCAGGGGCTTTGTAAAATGTGATATTCAAAACCAGCTACAAAGTCAGTAAAAGCTTTCAACTTTTAAAGCTTTTCTTAATGTATTTATTTTTTATTAGAGGGATTCACAGGGTTAGGGCTACAAAGAGAAAGAAACAACAAAATTAGTATTATTTATCATGGCAATAACACAAGGAACATTATTTCCTTACAGTGTAACACTGTCTGAAGTTTAACAAAAGGAAGAACAAGCCTCTCTTCAGGTTTTAGTTGCTTAACCCCTTCACTGCTGTAAATAACTCTGTCTCAAACCATTGCTGTGCAATTATCTTATTTTTTTACTCGGAACAGGAGACTGAAAGCAGTAGGACAGTGGGGACAGCAAACAGCTGGCCAGGAAAGGGTGAATTTGAGCTTCACTGTTGTAATAACAATTTTGCCAGCTGAAATCGGAGCATTAGTAGATTTGTGGATGCAAATGAGCCACTGTTCATTTCATTAAAATGGAGCTGTGAATTAATTGAGCCTCTGCCAGTGCATTCAGCTGTGAATTTTCATCTGTTTCTCAACTCTGACCCAGTTGAGGCTCCACTGAGCAGTGGCACAAAATTTCCCCCATGCAAATGTAGTAAGTACTGAACACATTTAACACATGAGCTAATTGAGCATCAGTTGGATCATGAAACAGGGAAACACAAGGCTTGAAAGTCTGTTTTGCCTTTTTAATGCAGCTCTTGTCAGTCTGAGATTATTTGCCTCTGACGTGCACAAAGACATTGACTGTGAGTGACAAAACCCTCCAGGAGAGCCCAGACTGTTTGCACTTGCACTCCCTTTTATGGCTGCACAGCAAAACTATCCTGAAATCCCTGCATTTCTAGAGAGGGGGAAATCAGATAAAGTTTTACATGTGGAATCAGGAATTTGTGGAAACTGGAATCTAGAATGCTAGCGGGTTGATATCACTTTCTGTGAGCTTCGGGTGCTGTTGGTTTTGTTGTCACCCCTGGAGCTGGGCTGACACCGGGTGGATGGAAGGGAAAGACAAGCAGATATGGCCAAACTTGCCAAAATCTCTGAAAAAGCTTCAGAGGCACAAATATCCCACCTATTTCTGCCCCATCCTCAGCCCTGCCTCGACACATCAGGTTTTTAGACGGTGAGAGCTGAATAAAGGGAATGACAGAACAATCGTGGAATTTCTAAAGGCAGCACCAAGGCTTTGGAGATGGCACCAGTCCAAATGGCTCATGGAGGGTTTCTGTCTCTGCCAGCTCCAGGGTTGTCCTCTTTTTTCATACTTCTCTAGCAGGTGACAATAAACATGATATCATAGAATCACAAAATCATATCATGGTTTGGGTTGGAAGGGACCGTAAAGATCATCCAGTTCCAACTCCCTGCCATGGGCAGGGACACCTCTCACCAGCCCAGGTTGCTCAGAGCTCCATCCACCCTGGGCTTGAACTCTCCCAGGGAAGAGCAAGAGGCAGGAAATGCTGAGAGTCTGTTTGTCCCTCCACCAAGAGCCTTTGGAGCGATGAGAAGCCCCTTCAGCCTCCAACACCAACACAGAGCCTGATCTCAAGCCTGTACCTCTGGTGCCAAACACCTAGGGCAGTGCTGGGGAGATCAAGCTCTAAACAACCAACTTTGTGTCACTTACAGTCTCGGGAGAAGGAAAAAGCAAAGTGTGAGCTTTGAATTTCCTAAGAAAAGCATCCAGCCAATTAAAAAAAATTAATATATTGCTCCAACAACGTGTTTACCGAACAAATGCATAATTAGTAAATCAGTAGTGTTGCAGCTACAGTCTGAATGGAACATCATTTTGCCAATTAGTTGATGAGGCATAATAATGTCAGATACTTGATGCTCCAAGCTTCTTTAATTAATTTTTTGAACCAGGGTACTCATGTATCAAATACATCTGTGGCTTCAGCCTTAGAAACTTGAAAATGTGTAAACATAATTTCAGTTCATTTAAAACAGGCTGTTATGCAGTGGAATTCCTGTTCTACCTGTTGGAAGGTGGAATAGCTGCATGTGAGCTGGGAAAGGCTCTGATCATCCAGCTGGAAAGACCTCCAGAATCATCCAGTCCAACCTTTGACTGGTCACCACCTTGTCCAGAGCACAGCACTGAGGTGTGGCCTCAGCACAGAGGGACAATCCCTGCCCTGCTCCTGCTGCCACACAGTTCCTGATCCAGGCCAGGTGCCATTGGCCTTATTGCCCACCTGGGCTCATGTTCAGCTGCTGGTGACCAGCACCCCCACCAGATCCTGTCCCAGCTTTCCACCCTCTCTTCCCTAAACCTGGAGTGCTCCATGGGGCTGTTGGGATGCAAGTGCTGGACCTTGTGGAATCTCAGACCACTGGTCTTATTCCATGGATCCAGCCTGTCCAGATCCCTCTGCAGAGCCTTCCTGCCCTCCAGCAGAGCAACACTCCCACTCAGCTTAGTGCCACCTGTAAATCACTGAGGGTGCACTCGACCCCTTTGTCCAGACTATCCATAAAGATATTAAACATGGCTGGTCCCAGTCCTGAGCCTTGGGGAACCAGATCATCCATAAAGTTATTAAACAGGACCAGCCCCAGTCCTGAGCCTTGGGGAACCAGTCACAAGCACCAACATCTTTTCTCCTCCAGTTCCTGTGGTGGCACCAACAAACATCAGTGGAGGAGGAGGGAGCCGCTCCGAGCTGGTCATCACATGGGAGGTAATTAGCTCAATTAACCTAAGCTGGCTAATGGGGGAGAATCCGTGGGTGAAATCACAGCCCTGCTGAAATCCAAAGGCTTTTCTGGTCACTGGCTGTGGCTGAGCTTGGATTTCCCCCTGCATGTGGAGAGAAAGCAGCCTGTAAGATATACAGCAAGTTTGCTGCTTTAGAGCCAACAATTTATTAAAATAAACAGTTTAAGGGGCATGTTGTAAAGATGTTTAGAAGTCTGTATAACCCTCTTATCTCCATTGTACAGGAGGTGCTTAACACACTAATCTGCTTGGCCATTTTCTGCATTTACATTTTTCCTACTTTTGTTTACATGTTTCCCATTCTGGAACACTGTGCTGACAAGACATATCCTATTATGTGTTAAAGGAGATGAGCCCTTTAATTCTCCAGCACTCCAGTGAGAGGAAAGAATACACATTTTTAGAACCTTTAATACCATACAAGTTGCAAAGGGTGAACACAGGTCATTTCAGAGGGTGCAAAGTGAGTGGTGTGGGAAGGAACCCTCCTTGTCCAGCCACCCAGCAGCTCCCACAGGAGTGGGGATGAAGGCAGGCAGCCTCTGTGAGCTGATGGGGCAGGTGCTTGGTCAAACAGAAAAAAATCAGATCAAAAGAAAAAATAATCCCCACTAGATAAATGTCACTGCCAATGTTTTCCCCTCCCCACATGCTGCAAACAGTGAAACTTCACTTTTCCTGCATTAAGTTCTCCTCCATCTGCATCTTTCACTCTTTTTTGTTTTTTCCATTTTCTCCTCTACTGATTTACTCTTTGGGAGCAAAAGAACATGAAAATCAAAAACAGCCTGAGAGATCTCAATCAAATTATCCTGTTGGACTCCACAGTGTGTCACGAAAAATAGTCAGAAGAAATACTAATTATGCCCAGCTAACAACGCTGAACACGACTCTCAGCTTTCTGTGATGCACTCACTAAGCATCTTGATTAAATCCGAGGTCACAGAAGCCTCAGAAACAAATTAAATGCTCTAGAAAGTAGCTTGAACTCTTATAAATCCCCAGGGCACCATCCTCCCTCACACTTAACTCTCTCAGGGCTGGAAAAGAGATGGAAAAGAGTATATCGGGGAAATTAATGTTTGTAAAACACTTAAGGAAAGACACGTGTGTTATGTGTGAGTTGTTATTAGAATTAGAAGGAAATTATGGAGAAAAGAATAAAATAATTGCTCTGAAAACTTCTGAGGTTCTTACCTCATTCCTGCTCCCAGGAGTTTCTCTGAAGGAGAAGGGGTTGGAGACAAAAACCAGGCTCTGCCCCTCTGTCTTCCTCTCTTTTTTGCACCATTTTCCATGCCTGCTTTTCCATGCCCCTCACTCTGATGCAAGCATCTGAAGTAAATGAAGTTTTACTGAGAAACTCTGCTGGCTTTGTTTCATAAACGTTCCCTTGCTTTGGGAAGCCAATGTGGAAGTATTTTTGTCTCATGCAAACAATGAAGCTCATGCTGGACACGGTGTTGATGTAATTGCCTGTTCAGCAGGAGATATTCCTACATATCTTGACATGAGGTTTTATTAATAGAAACATTAATTTTGCCATGTTGACTTGCAGTAACATTTCTGTTCTAAAAACTTAAGTAAGAATGTGGCCCTGCACTTGAGACTTTCTCTTTGCTAAAAAAAAAGACATAAGTGCTGTACTCATATGCAGCAATTATACAGCTGACACATATTTCTGTGTGTACATTTGCTCCTTTCCCAATTCTTTTTTGCCTCTAAAATAATTTATTTAAAATTAAAATTCCTATACTCCTTTGGGGGGGAAAAAAACCCCCAGCTTCAACTTGTACTGAGTAAAATGCTTTTAATTTTGCAAACTTCATGCCTGAAAGAGAATCGCTTTAAAGGAGCTGATCAGATCTTTTGTTTCTGAATTGATTGCCTCGATAGATTTATAATTTTGATTTTTGTTTCAATATTACATTGACTGATGGAGCAAACATTATTATCTTCTCTGAGGCACAGTCAACTAAATCAATACTGGGAAAATATAGTCAGAGAATGAAGATTCAATTAAAACAGTGAATAATTGCAAACATTTATTGACTGCCCACCTTGTCACCGCAGCCGGTTTCGGAGGAGCTCCAGAACGGGGAAGGTTTTGGCTACATCGTCATGTTCCGGCCCCTGGGCTCTGCCACCTGGACAAAAGCAGCCGTGGCCTCGGTGGAATCCAGCAAATATGTTTATAGGAACGAGAGCATCACACCTCTGTTTCCTTTCGAAGTGAAAGTTGGTGTCTACAACGACGAGGGAGAAGGGACCCTGAGCTCCGTATCCATCATCTACTCGGGAGAAGATGGTAATGTGTTACTCCAATTAGTAATGGTTGTGTAGCACCAGTGGGTCCCAGACGTGATCAGGGATTTAAGGAGCCTGTTTAAGCCTGCTTATTGAATATTGACAAGAGACATGAAACAGAAGATGGGAAATGGAAGTAAAAAAAGCCATGGGCAGATTTTCAGGATCATTGGCAGCAGAGGGCATGTCTCAATGATTTGTCCCCAGGGTGCTCCTGCTGAATGTGCTGCAAAAATCAGACCTTCAAAGGTGTAGCTCTCAGAGGGTCTAGTTTTTCAGACCACTCAGTGCAGCTGATTTTCATCTCCTCTGAAAATCTGTCCCAGCAGGGGGGTAAAGACCAACTTTAAACCCAGGTTTTGTCGATGTTCCACGATAAGTAGAGAATTGCACCAGGCTTCCTGAGCCTCTGCCTGCTGCTCCCCAACACCTCTTCCTGTTGTATTGACTCTCCCTCCCTTTAACACCACCCATGTCCCACCAGCTGTGTTCTCCCCGTGTCCCAGAGCCTCAGATTGCTCCCGTGGCGGTGTCGGCGCTGAGCGTGTCGGCGGCGGAGGTGGAGGTGTCCTGGCAGCCCCTGGCGTGGAACCGGCACACGGGCAGGGTGTTGGGCTACGAGGTGAGCCTGGGCTGGGGCTGACCCCTCATACGTGGCCCTGTCCTGGCCACCTTGGCATTCTGGTCCTTCATCCCTTGCTTCCAAGCCAATGGACAGCGGAGCTCTTCCCCTGATTCTCAGTAGCAATATCTCACCTGAGATAATCAGGAGAATTTCCAGCTGCAGCTGCAGCTCTGGCCCAGAACTTCTGTCACATAAATGAAAACTTCAAGATTAATTGAAGTTTAGTATCCCATTGTGAGGGATACTACAGAAGGACTTCCTCTTGATTCCCAAATCAGAGCTCCTCTCCCAAATCCATATTGTTGTCTGAGGACCAAGGGGTGCTCAGGTATCCATCAGGTTTTATACCCTACTAGTTTTGAGTACAAAAGGTCCTGTATTCCTTGAAATCTTCCTTGTCACCATGTCTGCTTCCCAGCCACACCTCTAGTTGCTGGGAAACAATGACTTGCCTGCTCTTTGTCCTCACTTTCCAGGTTTTATACTGGACAGACGACCCCAAGGAAAGCACAGCCGGGAAAGTCAGAGTCAGCGGGAATGTAACAGCCAAAAACATCACGGGATTGAGAGCTAACACATTGTACTTTACAACAGTCAGAGCTTACAACACTGCAGGGACAGGGCCCTCCAGCCCCCCCGTGAATGTCACCACCAAAAAATCACGTGAGTACTTTAGTTGGTACAATGAGTGTCCCAAACTCCCGGGTGTGGCGGCGACATTTCAGCTCATCCCTGTCAAATGTTTCAATATCGAAGAAAACCGGATCCCAAACTTCATCATAAAATCAAACAACAAAATCCGTGGCTAAGAAATGAGTTTCCTCTTGTCCTTCCATCAGGAAGGATTTCTGTTTCCATTGGGATAGAGGAGACTTGCTTTCAGGGGATTTCAAAGTCATGCAGAGTCAATAAAGGAAAGATGTTCCACAGGTCAAACAATAAATTTGGGTGTGAGAATATGCTGGTTTGGGTTTTTTAAAGAAAACTGTTGAATGCTCCAAATCCAGAGTTTTTTTGAGACCTCTAAACTGCATTACAGAGGGCAGCATAAGGGATAAATTCATATAAATGCTATTTAATCATTATTTTTTTAAGATTTTCTGCAATTGTAGAAACAAACTTCGTGCTGTGTTTTTTTCCTTGGACTATATTTTCCCAGCAAACAATTGATCAGACATTTTGCATGAAAGGGAAATATTTCTCCCAGCTTTCACCAATTTTCCTTTTGTCTATGTGCTGTTCCAGGCTATTACTCCAAGTGCAGGACAAGAAACAACTTGTAAAATGAATTAATTGACTTTTAATTACCACAAAAACATCTTTAATGTAAATAAAATAAATCCAAATAAAGCCAGAGAAGATATTTCTTAAGGACTCAAAGAGAACTTATCCTTGGAAGTGTCCAAGGCCGGGTTGGACAGGGTTTGGAGCAGCCTTGGATAGTGGAAGGTGTCCCTGCCCATGGCAGGGGGTGGAATGAGTTGGTATTTAAGGTCCCTTCCAACCCCCAAAATTCTGTCATTTTATGAATCTTCTCACAGTCCATTTCTCAGTGAAAATAAACTCATCTCTGGAATTTTTTCTCTCTATTCCTCTGTGCATAAGAAAGACAAGTTAAAGACAAGGCAGTGGAATGACAAGACATAGAAGGAATAAATTTGCTTTTGTTTTACATCGACTTTATCTGCTGTCAAATTCGGGCTCGTGCTAATGGTTCATTTAAAAATTAAAGTCAAAATAACCTTTTTAATATTTAAATATATAGATTAAATTTTTAAGCTCTGTCTCTGCGAGATGCAAGCACTTTCAATATGAGATAATATGTCAGGAGAATACAAACAATGTGCATCTGCAGCAGGAGATGGAGCTCCAAAGTAATAGCTCTGTCTTCCTGCTCAGCCTCCAGGATCCCAACATTCTCTGCAGCCCATTATTGCAGAGACTAAGCAAAGCTGAAATGATCCTTCTTGCCAGATAGGTGCAATTCTGATTGAAACATACTTATCTAAGATCAATTTGAGGTCTAACTTGACATCCTGGTTTAAGTTAAAACTACTTAGGCAAGTGGAATTGATGTCCTTCCATGGACACACAGCTCCATTAGGAGCTGTTCCCTTCTGCTTCTTTACTTGTGGAGCTCAGAAATTCCTTTGCTTTTCCTTTTGCTTTACAAATATATACATATTTTCCTGTAATATATCTATATTTTACTGATGTTAGAGATATTTTGCCTGCATAAAGCTCAGCTCAGTGCAGCAATAAAGCCAAGTGTAACCTAAACCATGAGAGGAACTTCATTAACTTAATAAACTTAAGCAGATACTTGACACTCCTATTATTCCTTGATGATGTTGATTACAAGAAATTAATTGAGGAAATGATCTGCTAATCTTAGACCTGTTTGCTGTGGTTCTGTTTGAGGATATTACTGTGGATTTGGGGAAGTGCTGTGTTACCACTTATTCTGTTTCCTGGCTTAAAAAAGAAAGCAGGTAATTTTGTTTTGAAAATCCTCCTGCAGTGGTTTTTCAGCCCAAAGACCACGAATTAAGATGCCTTTAAATTTCTATGCTAAAGAGCTTCGACCAAGCCAATATTCCCCCATTTTGGAGTGATTTCAAGACTTCTCAGAGCACAATGAAGCATCTGACATTCTTTACCTCTTGTGATTATTTTGCTCTCCAATTCCTTATACAAAACATTCGCTGAAAGCAACGAAGAGGTTTGAAGCAACATTTAAACAAATTTGTTATTTTATCTATGTGAATGGATATAAATACCCTCAAAATGAAAAGGAATCTTTGTCCCACACTGGCAGTGTGGCTGATGGAAGGACATCCATGGATACTCACCTGGGAGCTTCACCAACACCTCCTTTCCCTTCCAGTGGGATGGATTAAACTTCTCCACCATCACGAGGCAGAGAGTTATGAACCAGCAGGCTCCACCAGTTTATTTTATGTCCATGGGAAATGAAAGAAATTGTGGAATGTTCCCAAACAGTGTTTTCTAAGTTGCATCCATAAATCATAAACTATAGGAACCACAGGGAGAAGAGAACGATTCCAGAGGTTGAGCATTTTGGAGTCAGGGCTGGGATGCTCAGAGTGTGTTTCTCCAAATCTCTCCCCCTATTTTTAATTCTGTTCAACTCCTTATTTCCTGTAACCCCATCCCCCCCCAGTGCCACCCTCCTCCCTGGCAGGTCCAGGAGGACACAGCACAGAGCAGGAGATGATGATGTTCCAAACCTGAGCTGCAGCTCAAAGGCACAGTTTCCACCTCCCATGTTCACCCGGGATTTCAGGCACTTGTAGGCAAATTTTCAAAGCCCTGGCACTTAGGCACAGAAAGCTTTTGAAAAGCTCCTCTCAGCCCATTGTGCTGAGAATTTATAAAATCCTACAATGTTTCCTGCTGGATCAGGTGGAGGCTTTAATGTGCAGCTCTTTGTAACCTCATGGCTGATGAAAATCTTGTTTGCTCTTAGTTGGAGCTTTTACTGAGACCCACAAAGCAAAACACCCTCTTGTATATTAAAGTACAGACAGGAACAACATTTTACTTCAACCAAATCCATCAAATATAACTTGAACTGTCAGACACTCTCAGGCTGTTCCTAATTTTGAAAATGAACCCTCACAGCAAATGGTTCTGTGCTATGAATAGATTTTTATTCTGAGTAACTCAAGAGCAATGATGGACTGGAAAGTGAGGGTTTCACTCTTTTAGGTTTGAATCCCCCATGCATTTGCTTCTCTCATGTCAGCAGCTCACTCAACTACACCATCAAATTATTATTCACTTGTATCTTGTGATTATCAGCATCTTTTTCTTTTAAAGCACCGAGTCAACCCCCGGCAAACATTGCCTGGAAGCTGACAAATTCCAAAATCTGCTTGAACTGGGAACATGTGAAGACAATGGAGAACGAGTCAGAGGTGTTGGGCTACAAAGTAAGTCTTTACCTCATTAAGCAGACAAGTTGTTTATAATAGCAGTAAAAACAGGGATTTGCAGTTCTGGAGCTGTCAGATGAGTTCTGGATAGAAAAGGTGTAGCAGAGTGAAGTCTTGTTTAAAGGTGTGTCCAACTTCCATATTTACAGAAGAGCACAAGTGTATTGGATAAGGATTTCCCAATCCTAATTTTAAGAAGGTCCCTCTGAGCAAACACAGGCTCTGCTGAGAGAAATTGGGGATGTCTCATCCCTGGAAGTGTCCAAGGCCAGGTTGGACAGGGCTTGGAGCAACCTGGGCTGGTGCAAGGTGTCCCTGCCCATGGCAGGGGGTGGAACTGGATTATCTTTAAGGTTCCAACCATTCTGTGAGATTTTATGAAATTTGGGATAAATGCCTGTTGTGATATCCACCAAAAAATCCTGTGGAATATATTTCCATGTTCTAAATTGCTTTTAATGCTCTTCAGGATGCTGAAAGTGCTCTGAAAACTTCGGGACATGACAGAAGAATCTCTCAAGCAAAAAAAAACAAACAAAGCCAAAACCAACATTAAAACTTAAAAATAAATTAAATAACTCTTGTTTTCCACCCCACTTCTCCTTAGATTTTGTACAGACAAAACAGACACAGCAAAGCACATATCCTGGAGACAAACAACACTTCAGCTGAACTTCTGGTCCCGTTTGAAGAAGATTATCTCATAGAAATCAGAACAGTCAGTGATGGTGGGGATGGCAGCAGCAGTGAGGAAATTAGGATTCCAAAAATATCAAGTGAGTGAGACATTTTTTTATTCCACTCTGAATGCTGTTGCATAAGAAGAAATCTGTGCCTCCAAGTACAACAGATTAACAGCCTTCCCATGGCCAGAGGTGTCCTCCCTCCTGGTGAGTCTCTGATACTCTGAGATTCAGTGGAGGAGAAATTATTTTGCACAACCCCTTGTTTTTGGTGTGGTTCTCCATCTCCCCTTGCCCGTAGTGCTCAGGGAAGGAAAAAGAAATGAGATTTCTTGCCAAATGAGAAGTCAAAACTGCAGCTTTCACACAGCTCTGGAGCTCTGCTGGGACAGAGAAGCCCAGCCCTGCTCCGTGGCTGGGGTGGGGTGGCCCAAGATCCAGCCTTTGCTCCCAGAAATACCCTATTCTTCATGAAAAATGGAGCATTTTTATATTATATATATATATTTATAATAGTTAGTTTTGCAACAAGCCCCTCCTAAAAGCAAATATTCATTATTGGAGATAATTCAAACCCTCGCTCCAAGGAAGTGCTGCTGCAACTTAATAAATAAATAAATAAATATAATATTTGTGGCCGATGTTTCATTTTGAAAATAGGACAATTATTATGGTTATGTCAGAATGCATAATAAAAAGTAATTTTTGACACAAATTTACCTCTATCTGCTTCTGTTTCTACAGGTTTAAGCTCTGGAGCAACAAAAGCATCCCAAAGGCTAAACCATATATTGGCATCTGGGACCCTGCTGTTGAGTTCTGTTCTTGTAACCCCTTTTCCTTGATGATTAAAGCAAAGCTCAGCCATGGACTTTCAACAATAAAACCTGTAGATTTTATCTTAATACTTCACCATGACCAACATTCCTGGTAAAGAACCAAGTGGGGCTGGGGGAGGGAGGTACAAGTGGTCTGTCATTAAGGAAATGTTATCAATGTGACCTGAATTTTTGAAAATAAGCTTTGAAATGACTGGATATATGTACATTCATTAATTAAATGGAGCGGTGCCAAAGGTAATTTAGGATTACAAGGAGGGTGGTCTCAAATTTTTTACAAGTAGTTCTTACTGAAACCCCATTTAATGGTGTGTCAAACATGAAAGGCTGTGCTAAGCTGCTAGAACTGAGGGAAGAAGAGAGTTGCAGTTTCTTGTGATGTGGATATTATTTATCTCCTGTTCTTCAATGTAACCTGTTAAAAAAACAACAATTTTCAATTAAATAAAAGCTATTTGTTTACTTTTTACACTCATCTGCATTAGAGAGGGTGTTGTAAAATGCATTATTTGGACTATTTTCTACAGAAATGGGAAACTTGAATGAAAAGAATCAAATGTACCAACCCAAAGCCCATTGAATTCCAGAGAAAGTCTTTCTGTGGCATCAGCAAGCCTCGAACCAGACCTGAATGAAACCTCCTTTTATAACACCCTAACCCTCCCTCCCAATATTTTTTAGAAGAATGTCTTTGAATGGGGGTGGTGATGTCCAAGCACATGAATGAGTAAAAGAAGAGAGGTTCATCTGTACATGATAATTATTCAAATAGCATAATAAATATGTTTCTTATCCCTGGGTGTGGGAGGCCAAATTGACAGGGAGAGAGTCTAAAATGTGAATTCCTAGAGGGAGCTGCCAAAACTTTGGTACCTCTTTAAGGTCCCCTCCAACCCAAACCATTTTAGGATTCTATGACCACTCACAGACCCCATAAGTTGGACTTCCAGGGGAAATGCCATAAAATAAAATGAAAAAATGATAAAAAAATTGCAAAACCACAGGAAGCAAATATCACTTCATAGAATCATGGAATCATAGAAGTACAGAATGGTTTGGGTTGGAAGGGACCTTAAAGATCACTTACACGTAATGATATTCAATAATCCCCACACTGAAGTCAATAAAATATTTTACAGAGGTGACAATTATTTGTTTGAGTTTAAAAGAGCTTTTTATATCACCCCTTCCCAGCAGGTCTGCAGCAGGACCTTTGTTCACTCACAGACCTCCTTGTGTCCATTAAGCAAAGAGTACACTTTATTTTCCTTCATTAAACTGAGCCTAAAGCTCTTGTATTTCATAACAGAACTGAAATCCTTTCCTTAAGTTTACACAAAACATCTTTTTATTCGAGTGAAAAGAGCTTTTCTGCAGAGCAGTTCCATGCAGCTGAATACAGAAGGTCTGAGAGATGCTTAATTACCGGGAGGCTCTGGAAATAAAACGCCACTTTTAGAAGCCTGTCCTCTGGGATTTCTGCAAAGATCATAATCACAGGAGTTATTAGGGAGAGGTTTAACACAGCTTTTTCAAAAGAAGAGAATGATTTAGAAAGAAGTGGATGTGGCATTAAAAATCCTGGTAATACCTTAATGAAGTAAAAACATTTTTTCCTGGCAGTGGAAGCAAACAATGAATCGCTTCTTCAGATCTGTGCTCTGTTCTCTGAGCAGCACTGAGGTTCTTTTCTCACTCTGGAGGAGCCAAATCGGGCCCTTTAACCTCATCATTTTTACATCAGGTTTGTTTTGTTACTCCCATGGGAGCAGCCCTTTGGAAAGGAAGGAATAATCGAGGAACACCAAGAACATGAGTGAAGCTCTTCCCTTGCTGAACTCCCTTCAAAAGGCCTTCCAAGTGAATATTCTGCCTCAGGAGAGGAATTCCAACCATTCTTTAGGAGAATTTAAAAAATATTTATATTTAAAATTAATATTTATATTTGTATAAATATATTTATATTTATTTTTATTTATTTATATTTTTAATTATCCTTTAAATATTGCTATAATGTCAGCCCATCCTCCCTAAATCCTCGTACCCCTCTAACTGGTGCAGGTTCATTTTCTTCCCTTCAGCTCCCCAGTTCTTTTTTGGTGCCTCACCAGGACAAACTGAGTCTGAGCTGCCCAAAGCAGTGGAATTCCAGCTTTCCATGTTAAGTGAAAATGTTATTAAAGCAGCTGATGCTGGAAGAGTTCAGATGGCTGGTAGCCTTCATTAAACAGGAAGAAAAAGGGTCAAAAAGTAGTTTTGTCAGTCATAGTTGCAGGAAAAACTGCAGAAATAGGAACAGCACAAATCCCCTCAAACCAGAAGACAAAATGAAAACTGTGGAAGAAGTCAAACAAAAAACTCTACAGAGCTCCTGATTTTTAGCAACCAGGAAGATGAATTAAACACTCCACTCAAAGGTACCCAAATTAGGAAAACTTGGGCCCAGTTCTGCCAGATTTTAGAGGCATCAGATCTAAAATCACCACACTTCAGAGGCCCCGGATCAAATCCCAGCCAAAATTTTCAAAGAGCTGGAACAGTAATACCTATTTTCTTTTGATAACCTAAGCAAAGTATCAAAAAATGAAAGAAACTCACAGTCAGAGATTTTCCTTTTAAATTTAACACATCAACAAAATATTTCTCCATGAAAAAAGCAATTTTGAGTCTATCCAAACGTTTCCCTTCACTCCAAACATGATGTTTCTTTGAGATTTATGAGCGTTTAAACTTTATTTAACGCCTTCTCCCTTTTTTATGGGGCAATTTTTGAATAGGAATGGCAAGAAACTAAATAAAATAGCCCATGTGGGCTATTGCACCAGCCCCTAAATCAACATTATCCTGAAGTGCAGAAACTCTCTGTGTTTCCAGAATTCTGCCCTGGTGACGACTTGACACCGAGCTCTAAATCACACTTAGGAATAAATGGGTTGTAAATGTGGGAAAAGATTGTATTAATATGTGAATGCACCTCAGTCACAGAGAATTCCCCCCTGGTGATTTGCAGGGCCTGTGTGGAGGGGAGAATTCACCTGCTCAGGGAGGTTTGGGGGATCTCTGCTCCCTCCTCAAGCCCCTCCGTGGGTTTTTGTCCCTTTAGGGAACACATTTCCAACCCTTTGCTTTCCCTGGTCGAAAGATAAGGCAGAACTTGTCCTGTTCTGAATAAACCAATGTTTTCATCCCCTCCAAGGATAATCCCTCACAATTTCCCTTGCAGTGGCAAAGAGCTGCTGCATCTCAGGGCTCCCCAATCTGATGTCTCAAGTGCCTGTGCAGGTGTAGCCACAATAAAAGGGAATCACAGACTGGTTTGAGTGGGAAGGGACTGTAAAGCTCATCCAGTGCCACCCCCTGCCATGGGCAGGGACACCTTCCACTAGCCCAGGTTGCTCCAAGCCCTGTCCAACCTGGCCTTGGACACTCCCAGGGATGGGGCAGCCACAGCTTCTCTGGGCAACCTGTGCCAGGGCCTCCCCACCCTCCCAGGGAAGAATTCCTTCCTAAAATCCAAGGCTGTGTTTGCCTTTGGGTGAGTGTGGATTGAGAAGTGATGATACCAACAGGGGACTGTTGAGCTGCTCCAAAGGATGAGGAGCTCTCCAAAGCACAGCTCGGGTAGGAACAGGCCCTACCCATGGTCTGAGCATTGTTGGTGTCAGGGAGTGACCCATCCCACCTCCACTGAGCTGGGACAATCCCTACGTGCCATCTTCTGCTCCTGCCTGGGAGTTAACGGAGGGGTAACACTTCCAGGATTGTTCCCAACTGAAAATGTGAAAGAGTGGCAAATGATGCATTCAGAAATGTCTCTAAAAATTTAAATAAAGTTGCAGAGACTTCATATAGAATGGCCCCTGGCCATCTGCAGAGTATATGTAAAGATTTGACATTTCTCTTGCTCTGACCATTATCTAATCCAAAAACCAGGGGGGAGGGTGGGGAAATCAAATTAAAATAGCTTGTATAAAATCTCCCTTGGACAAATTTACCACGAGGAAAAGGTCAGTTGGACATTTTGACAGCATGGTCCAGCAAGGGCCTCTAAATGGCTTCAATCATTCTGTTTTTTTTTTTAATATGAACTTTTTTCTATCAGTTCATAGGACTTAATACTTGAAAATATGCCTGACGTAGCAATTAAAATGTCATATTAATCACACTGTTATCTATTGTTTCTTTACTTAATCTATTCTGTAAGACCAATATATTTCAGTACTGAAAACCAGCTACGAACGTTCATCATCCTTAGAGGACAAATTGGAGCAATTCTGAAACACAAAAGGACACCAGAAATTTTTTATAAGACACATTTAAGGCTCTGGAATTGTGGCACTTGAGTAAATCCAGCTTCCCACAGCCAGTGTGGGAGGTGGGCCAGGTTAATTAAGGCCCTGTCGTGCCTGGCTCTGGTCCCTGCTCTGCCAGAAAGGGCTGCTGTGACCCCGACCTGCTCAGAGCACATCTATTAATTATTGCACTAAAGCTTGAAACCTCCCTTCAGCCCATCCCCACCACCTGTGCCCGTCCCTGCTGCATTCCCACTCATGTTGGGCACAGCTCCATGGCTTTCATCACCTCCTTCTTTCAGCACAACACGCTCAGACCCGCAGTGAAAAGTCCAACACAAATTTTCCAGAATTATTTCCCTGTTTTACCTCCTCGTGCTGGTTTTCCAGCCACATTCCCAGGAGCAGAGGGACAGCCTGGTGCCAGGAGTCCCATCTTCTCAGGCACAACTTGATTTTTCCCTTACAAGCCCTATGTCCCAAGGCCCTGCATTGGACTATGTTATGGTGACATGTTAAATGAAAATTGAGATGCTTTGGTGGAGGTTTTATAAGAAAAGGAGATACCTGGAGAGGCAAAACCTCCTACAGCTCTTGGGGCTGTAAAATAACCAGGTGGCAGCTCAGCTTTCCCTTTTTTTCTCTGGGCACTCCTTCCTCTTCATAGAAATCACAGAAATCACAGAAATAGAAATCACAGAAATCACAGAAATAATAGAAATCACAGAAATCACAGAAATCACAGAAATCATAGAATCACAGAGTGGTTTGGGTTGGAAGGGACCTTAATGATGATCTTGTTGCACCCCCTGCTATGGGCAGGGACACCTTCCACCAGCCCAGGTTGCTCCAAGCCCTGTCCAACCTGGCCTTGGACACTTCCAGGGATCCAGGGGCAGCCACAGCTGCTCTGGGCAACCTGTGCCAGTGTCTCACCACTTTATTCACCCTGTCTTTTCCTCCAGAGGTGCCACACAATCCCAGAAACCTCCTGTTCCAGGTAGATTTGTGTGAAAGGATATTTTCTGGAGCTCTCACTGCAGTAAACTTTGTGTGTGAGTGTGTGAGCATTACTAACATGATTTAATTACATTATTCTGCAGCCTTGCTATCCCAGAGATTTTAAAGAGAAACAGCACAAATCTTTCCTGGGTCCCACTGCCCTCAGCAGATTTAAAGCCTGTGCTGTTTGAGTGGGCTCAGAATTTATTTGAAAGCCTTCTTACACCAGGACAATTTATCCACAGAGATCAGCAGTTTACATCCTATTGATTAATGCAGTTATTGATTTATCCTGTGATTGTACTGCCTGGGTTTATACAGCCCTGGAAAGTGCTATTTTCCAGGAGTGATTGACTTCTTTCTTTATTGACTAAAATGAGCTGATAAAAATCATCCAGTGGCTGAGCTGGAAGTACTTTTTTTGTATTCCTGCTTCCAGCAGAGAAAAGTAGGAGACAAATGCTGATGCAGAGCAGAGCAAAGAAGTTACAAGGCTTAACCCCTGTGGAATTACCCTGCCTGGGTTAAATCCAGCCCCCAGCCTTAGCCAGGTAGCAGCTGGATGGCTGGGCTGGTAAAAAGGCAGTCAGGCATTTGAATTTTGAAGAGGAGGATTATTCTGATGCTCCTTCTCCTCACTCCAATGGGTGAACACATTTTTCAGAGCTCATTGCTGCTCCCAAAGCTGCTGTCACTGTCCCCTTCACCCAGCAAGGGCTTGGGAGCTGCAGTTGGGCTCCTGGGGAGGGCTCAGGGCAGCCCAGGGTCCCAAAGGACGGAATGTTGAGTTTCCTGCTGTTTTAGGGAACGTGCTCCTGCAGTTGGAGCTTTTGGGAGGTGCTGACGTGGCTTTGCAGTGCCAGGAAGTGGATACAACAGCCCTTTGTCATGGCTGTTCCAACATTTTCCCAATTAAGGAAAGAACCCCTTGACCCTAAAACATTTGGCTAATTACATCTCATCAGCTCTTAGCTGTTGTCTTGATTGAACTGCCCCAACAGGCCACCCTGGCCAAGCAAATCTCACTTTCCAACAAATACTGGAGTGAGGAACCAGATCCTTCCAACCACCCATCAAAGAATCACAGTTTCCTGTCTGGAGGATGAGACATTTTTACTCTTATTTCCTGTAATCTGTTCTGCAGGGAGTTTATAAATCAGTATTATTACATTTTTATATATATATATTTGCATATTTGCATTATCTAGTGAAATACAAAAAGTAAAATTGTTATAGATGGATAAATAGCTTTATAGAGAAGGTCTATAAACCCACACTCTCTAGTTCACAAATATTCTCTAACAGAATAATTCTGCCAGGCCACTGAGTTTTACAAGGCTTTGAAAACTTCCCTTAAAGTCTGACTCCTAGAATAGGCCTTTGCTCCTGTTTAATATACACATCCCTCTCTCCCCATAACCAAGTATCACAATTAGAAGAGAGAACCGTGTTCTGTACCTATTTTATTTTTGGCAAAAGGTGAAGTTTATTCCATTAAGTAATTTAATGCAGAGAGTAGTTTGGGTTTATGGATTTGCATTTTCACTCCTTTCCTCAGAAGGGATTTCTGTCTCCAAGGAATGAATGCACAGCTCTGAAGTGGTACCCAGTGGGAGGGGCACAAACATCTCCTGCAGCTTTACCTGCCCACCCTTGGCAAGAATAAAATTAAGAGTAAAAGTAAAAAAAGATTAAAAAGAAAAGATAGTAACTAAGTGAGCTTTACATATATATTTATATAAATATATATATACACTCACAAATATATTTATATATATGTATATATGGGGAGCAGAAAATAGAGAGCTGTGCAATGAAAATAGCACCACATTTCTTATTTTTCCTCTCTGCCTGAGACTGAAAATCATGAGAGTGATTCTGCAGTAGCAGGTAGTGTAGAGCAGACATTGCTATAATAATTTGTCTAATTCAGCTCTGGCACCACATTCCTAAGTAGGAGCTCCCAATCATTCCTCTGCATTAGACTGTGTGTTCCTTCCTCCAGTGGCTGGAAGATTCCTGCCATAAACACATCCAGCTATAAATACATCCCTGGCTCTCTCACTTATTAGTTGTTGGGAGGAAATAAAATAACAACATGCCTTGCACTTTAAAACCTTGTTTATAAAACCTCCTCATGAAGCCACTAAAAGGCACATGTGAAATAAAATCATGGCTGTTGCTCCCCATCATGCCAGCCCTACAAATTGATTCTTTTTTTTTTTTTTTTAAATTAAAGCCATCAACTACAGCAGGGCTGCTCTGTGGCACTTCACAAACTTTAAGTCAAATAAACCTGCCAGCACTTATTGACTCATTGGCACTCTGGGCTGGACTGGCACATTCCTTGGCACTTAATAAAATTAAAGTTAAAAAATAAATACAAGAATAAAGACAAAATAAAAATAAAATAAAATAAATAACTAAAGCCCAAGTGATGCCTCTGCTTTTTAGTCAGTACAAGATCAAGGCTTTCAGCATTGTTCAGGGTGGGCAGGAGGCTGGATCCATGGGCTTCTCCCAGGGGATGGGAACTGCATCATAGGCCACTTTATGGGAGATACTTGATTTTTATGGCATAGTTTGTGAGGTCTGTGTGAACTAAAACACCCAGAGATTTGCATATTTTTCCATGCAAAGTCTCCATTAAAGCAAGTTGCTTCTCTGGGCAACCTGTGCCAGGGCCTCCCCACCCTCACAGCCAGGAATTCCTTCCCAATATCCCATCTAACCCTGCCCTCTGGCAGTTTGAAGCCAATCCCCCATGTCCTATCACTACATGCTTTAATTAATAAAATTAATTAATTAATGCTTTTGCATAATATTTCTCATTCAGCTAATGCAAGACGGACATTTTAAACAAAATGTAATTTTAAAAAGAAAAGTGGGAACTTTTCTTTGGTTGGATACTAAAACATGGTTGTTTTTTCCCCCAACAATAACACATTTTCTTCTTCTTTACTCTCGTGCTCCAACTCCATTTGTGCAGGGAACAGACACTGCCAGATCCTCCTGACCAGATTTCCCCAGATTTGTCTTCACAGGGCTGTCTGAGCCAAAAGAGGCATCAAAATGTGATTTTGTGGTTCTGGTTGGTCCCTTGGGATCTTCAGGCCCTGGGTTCATCCTCCAGGGATTTGGGAGGAGCCAGGAATCACCAAACCCCCATTTGTTCCATGAGCCACATTTTGGCTGATTACCCCAAGCTGTTGTTTCTGAGCTCTACACGACAACTGTTGAGTGGAAATAATTTTCAATTAGAGAATGAAATTACCAAAAACACACTTAGAAAATTATCCACAAATATCTCCTACGATTTTTTTTTTTTTTTTAATTCTTCCAAGATTAATAGATGAGAAGAAGTGATTAATTCAAGCTTTACTTTGGAGATGATCTCTCAGGCCTAACAGCGCACACACACAGTCAATATTTTGCAAATGTTTTGATTAATAAATCTTTATATAGCCCACTGCAACTTTGTAGATTTAAATTGATGCTTGCACTGTGCATACTGATTTTGCCTGCATGGTTTCCTGACTCAGGCTCGTTAGTCCAAAGTAAAGAAAACAAAATAAACGCTGCAGAACACAAAATATTTCGTGTTCGCCACAAAACCACCTTGAGATATAAAACCCTTTGGAAGCCACTGTGCTCTAGGCAGAGGAAGGTGCCACCACCACAGCAGGTTGATGCCCTCCCCTCCATCCCAGTCTCCCCAGCATTCTCCCTGGATCTGGTCAAAATAACCTGACAGGAGGTTGTAGCCAGGGGGAGGTCAGGCTCTGCTCCCAGGGATCAAGGAACAGGACAGGAAGAAACAGCTTCAAGCTGCCCCAGAAGAGGTCCAGGATGGAAATCAGGAGGAATTTCTCCATGGAAGGGGTTATGAGGTATTGGAAAGGGCTTCCCAGGGAGGTGGTGGAACCCTAACCCTAACCCTAACCCTGGAGGTGTCCAAGGAACTGGAACCCTGTATTTGAGGAACAACTGGAGGAGGCTTTTTTTTTTTAATGAGTTTTGTTTTATGAATCAGACTTTAGGAGAAATTTTCAAAGCCTTGTGAATCTCAGTGGCCTGGCAGAATTTTTCTGATAGAGAGTATTTGTGAACTGGAACCAGGTGCTGAAGGTGTCCGAGGAACAACTGGACATGGCACTCAGAGCTCTGGGCTGGGTGACAAGGTGGGGATCCAAAGCTGGACTCGATGATCTTGGAGACCTTTTCCAGCTCAAATGGCTCTGTGGTTCTCTGCATGCTCTCACATTAAAGCTGGTCACCTTTAATGCTGGAGGATCAGTTTGCTCTTGCTCTGCTCTTTGCTCTGACTTTTGTTTAATGCCACGAGCTCAGAGCGATTCATGTTTGGAACAGCTCGAAAAGAACCTCTGAGCCCAAAGGGCTCAGCTCACCATGGGGGCCTGCTGGGAGGAACTGGGCTGCTCATCCCACCTCCTCCTGCAGGTCCAACACCTCCCACCACGCTTGGACACTCCTGTTCCATGCAGTTGTCAGAGCTACACTTAGAGAAACACCTTTACTGCAGTAAAACTCCCTCATAACAAACTTTGAGTGAGTTGAGGGATGGTGAAAGTCTTGGATACGCGTCTGTTAGGGAGAGAAACCAAGCAATAAATCTCCTTGGCAATACCCTATCACTCACAGGGAACATAACAGACAAAATAAATACAATAAAATATAAAATGAAAAGGTTTTTCTCTGGTTTCTGATGCCCATCAGGATCCAACACGGGAAGCCACTTTTCCTCCTCACAGCTCCATGTGTATCTCTCATAATCTCTAAGTCTTCTCACTTTCTTTCTTGATCACATTTTCAGTCTCCTCGTGCACTTCTCTGGACTGCTTCTTGTCTCTTGTACACGTTCATCCAGATCCACATAAACCCTCAATCTGTAATCCAGGAAATTCTCTTCTGGGATGGGGGAAGCAGGGTCCTGTTATTGATCTGCTGTGGATCTCTACTTTTTCCAATTTAGTACCTCCTTCCATCTCTCCAGACTGAAGTTTGGAGCCACACCCAGCGACTTTTTCAAGGTTTTATCTTATCCTGACTTTGGATTATGGAAATACAACAGGCACCATAATTCTACACTTAACACACCCCCAAAAGATTGAAGCCCACTCAGGCTGTACTGATGCTGCAAAAGGGGCCATATTTTATAAAAAAACTCACCATAAAAGCACTCAAGTGACAGATAGGAAGCTGAGTATCATTTTTTAATAGTAATGGAGTATATTAATGAGAAAAATTTGGACCCCAGCATTATAACTCTTCCAGCAGATATTATCATTACATGCATTTCCCATTATCACTAATTTTGCATTCAGCATAGCAGGACCATTAATTCAGCTCTAGTCTGCAGCTGAATAAGCCAGATTGCTTAAGAAAATAAACGTCTCTATTACTTTTTATAGTGCTGAAATTAATTTACAGTTCCAGTTTGTGATAACTAAAATTGAGAATTAAAACTATATTTGGTACCTGAGATTTCCCAGAGATTAGCATTCACGAGGCTGTAAAAATATTAACTGCTTTAAATAATGCTTGCAATATTTCTAGGGTTATGAAGCATCTTCTCTTAGCTCATTTTAATTTCTTTAGCATCCATCTCTTTAAGCATATTCACACCCTTGGAAGATTAGGCTGAGATCATTGCATTAAGAGAAATGGTATTTACAACAATGCCGTGTAGTATAATGTGTATTTCCAGGGGCTTGGAAAGGCATGAAAATAAACATTTTAATGGTGGATTTAAGGGCCCTCAGGTTGCCTTTGTGCTGCAGGAGAAGTCGAAGTTGAGGAGAATTTTTGAAGCAGAGTGGCATCGAGTCAAGAGGGAAGTAAATAAAACCTTCAGAGGAAAAGGGGAACTTGATAAAACACACAAAGAGACAACACTGCTTCTGATTCATCTCTGAAAAGCACAAGAGTAGAAGAGAGAGGTGGGAGAAAGGGGAAGTTGGAGCCTTCAAGCTAAACCAGTGGACACTGTAAGATCATGGAATCCCAGAATGGTTTGGGTTGGAAGGGACCTTAAAGCTCATCCAGTGCCACCCCTGCCATGGGCAGGGACACCTTCCACCAGCCCAAGTTGCTCCAAGCCCTGTCCAGCCCGGCCTTGGACACTTCCAGGGATCCAGGGGCAGTGCCAGGGCCTCTCCACCCTCACAGCCAAGAATTCCTTCCCAATATCCTCTCTAACCCCACCCTTTGTCAGTTTGAAGCCATTCCCCTTTGTTCTTTCACTCCAGGCCCTTGTAAATAGTCTCTCTCCATCTTCCACCTTCCTTCAGGTCCTGGAAGGCCATAATTAGGTCACCCCAAAGGTTCCCTTCTCCAGGCTGAACAACTCCAGTTCTCTCAGCCTTTCCTCCCAGCAGAGCTGCCCCATCACGATTTTCTGGTTGTCATTGCAGTGCCCTCCAAAAATCCAGCCCCAGCTCTGGCTCTCAGGGGGGTCTGTGCTGCTCCTCCTCACCATCCCTGAACACACCCCCTTATTTCTGGCTGAACACATTAAAAATATCACAGTTGTCACACAAAACAGGCAACAATCTTGACATTTAGATATGTGGGGCTTTCTGAGCCTCCAAGCCCTCAATCCTGTCTGTTCAGGAATTCTCTTGGAATGAATGAAAGGCTGAGCTCCTTAAACAGTTGGGTGATACAAAGCAGCTGAAGCTTAAAGAAAAACATCAAATTCCATAAGAAAATGGGATGAGCTGGATGTGGTGTCATCACAGGATTAGGCTCTAACAGTCAATAACATCTGTTCTAATATGTCCCTTGCAGGAGGAAGAAAATAGGATTTAAATTTAAATCCATAGATGGAACAAGAAGCAGAGCAGCAGAGTCCGAGTTACAAGGTGCAATATTTCCTAGGAGGTTTTGGTAAATTCTGGGTTGATTTTGGTATTTAATGATTGAATGAAATATCTGCTTCATCGTATCTGTGTGCAGAAAGCTCAGAGCAGCTGATCTGAGCTTTTCCTGGACTCTTTCAACTTTGAGTTTGATTTGAGTGGCATAAGATGGAGTAAATGGAAGGATATTTTGTTGCTGGAGCTCCTACAAAAAGCACTGTTAGGACTATGTGTGATGGTAAATTATTTTGCAAATAGCAATTTTCTAAAAAACAATTCTTTGCTTGAGCATCCTCCCATACAAACATCGTTTCCTTTGGGTACCACTGGAGAAGAAGTGATGTTCCCAACGGCTTTTTCTTTGCTTCCATTAATACTAATTTTAATTCTTTCAAATTGGAGGGGTTTCTATCAGGGATTTTAGGATGAGAGCATCTCAAGCTGAGATTTTAGCAGCTGAGCTCATACTCTGAAACACAGAAATGGCACCGCCTCAAGTTTTCATTAAAAAAAAAAAAAGAAAAGAAAAAGAAAAGAAAATATATTGTTCTTAATTCTGAAAGCTTGAACCCAAATGCCTGAGTGTGGTTTTATGAAAATTGCCCTTCCATCAGGAGTGAGTCTCCAGTGTTCCACGGCGCTGCCTCTGCAATAATGGTTTCAAATGGAAACATTTATTTTTCCCTGGTTTTTAGTAGCTCTGGAAGAAGCAGGGGGCTAATTACCAATGCTGAGCTGCAAGGGTCAGATGGAGAGGAAAAAATGAAACTAAATGTTTCAGAAAATAGGTGAAGGATCCTGCTGTGGTAAATTTGGATGATGCAGCCTTTTACCCTGCAGTCTCTAAGTCAGAGTTGGTGGTTTTAGAACATTGAGCTGGAACTGGCGAGTGCATGTGAGGAGAAACAATCAGCTCTGGGCAAAACAAGGTATTAAAAGATTGAAGAGTTATTCTACCATTAAAAACAACAGATATTTAAATTTAAATATACATTTTAAATTTAAATATACATAAAATCAGAAGAATATAGATCTATGTTTGCACTGCAGTCAGCTATTCAGCAGAGGTGATACACATTCAATTCTTAATTCTTTGATTGCAGGTGGGATGGCTGCTGCAAGAGAAGGGTCCAAAATAGGTCACTGAAAGAAGAAAAGACTGAGTCTAAAATTATTTTCTTAGTCCATTGTGCTTCCATGTCATCCTAAGATCCTGACAGGGGGAACTACGTGGGATTTCTGGATGTCACATCACTGTCTGTACAAAGGGCAAAATGGAACAATTAAATTGACTAAATGAGTCAGAGGGAGCCCTGAAAAACAGAGGTGTAAAATTGTTGAGAAGGAACACGGGGCTGTTGGAGGTGGTTTATGAGCCCAGGGCTGTCCTGGGCTGCCCCCCTGAGACCTTGGTCTCCTCTAGATCTGACAGAAATCCTGAGCTGCCCGATGAGATGGACCCTGACAGAGCCTGGAGCAGTGGCAGAAGATCAGCACAGTTGCTGCAGGACATCCAAAGCCTGGTTGCCCCCTTGGTGTTACCAGCCCTGGAGGAGAGCAAAAGAAGATGGAATTTGGCTCCAACCCTCACCTGGGAGCCCTTCACCTGCCAAGGGACAGCGACAACACACAGAAAGCTTGCTAGAAAATTCTGGGTGCTAATTTAGTTTTGTGATCCATCAGAAGGCTTGAGAACCCTCCCAGGCTCCAAAATTCACTAGTTAAGCCCTTGCAGCAGCACCCTCCTTCCTGCCAGCCAGGGAACTGAGCTTTGCCAGGGGCAAAACAAGAGCCATTTAATCACAAAAGCCACGGGCAACTACTGAGCACAAATGAGATTAAACACCCACCCACGCCAACCAACTCAAAGCAAATGGAAAATTGGAGGAAATCAGCCCCCAGGACACGCCAGAATACGGATTATTTTGGTTTTTTTTTTTCCATTCTGGCAAACACTGAGTAAAAGATCCCCTCCGTTATGATGGGTTCAAATGGAGAATCTCACCGCAGCCAGAGAAAGGCAGGCACTGAGAAGTTCTCAGAAGAGATAAAGAAGTTGAGAAAATCATTTTATTGCCTGACAGAAGGGGAGGCTGCCTTAATTTTGTTGTCACTGGGAGTCTAAATGTATAAGGACAGCTGCTGTGCTCAAGCAACAATGCAATCAGTTAATGCTTTCAGCAGGGAGACATTAGCTGCTTCTCCCTCCTGCCAGGCAGGGAGAAACAAAGTTTACCAAAAAAAAGGGAAAAAAAAAGGAAACTTTTGGACATTTTTTGCCCATTTTTTCCTGTGCTCCTGTGGGCACAGGGAGGAGAAGGCCCCACCAGGACAGGGAATGCCTTCTGAATGTTCTGTACCTTGTCCATCACATATTTTCTGAGACAACTGCAGTAAAGCCACACAGTTACAATTATTAAAGAGAATACAAGGAACAGAGAGATTGTCACCAAAGCCACTTTTGTCATTGACTAAAAAAAAGATCAAACAGCAAAATAATGTTGACTAAGAAACAAAATGAAGCCACAAAACCAGGAAGAATTTGCCCCACATAGTGATGAAATCAGCACAAGCCAAATGAAGACATTTGCTGGTTTTACATCCCAAATTTGAAAGAAAGGTAAAGGAGAACAAAGAAGAAGCTAAAACTACACGTAAAGCCAACGATGTGTTTGTGCCTCAGAGCTGCAATAACGGAGGCTCCTCCTGAAGGAACAACCCACAGCTGGTTTGGCTTTGAAAAGTTTTGAGGTGATAAAAAGGAACATCAGAGGAGCCTTGGTTTGGCATAATGAGGTGTTTTCAGGAAAAACAGGAAAAAGGGAAAGGAAAAGGAAAAGTCATTCCTGTTAGACACAACCATTGGTCCATTTAAAATAGGGACAAAGAATCATTTAGGCTGGAAAAGACCCTTAAGATCCTTGAGTCCAACTGTTAACCCAGCACTGCCAAGCCCATGGACAGGTTTAAGAGAGGGATGTCCTGGGATTTTGAGGCCCTCAGTTCCATTTTCAGATCTGCAATGGAATTTGCTGTGCTCTTTCACAATCCACTTAAAACTGGGCTCTCCAAAATGTCCAAAAGATTAGGACTGGAGAAGCTTTGAGATAGATACTTTAATTCTTCCTCTGATCGTTGTCCCTCAACACTTCCTCCCATCCAGGAATGAATCTTTCCCATGTTTTGGTTGAAGGCTGTGTGAGGCCCACAGACAGGACACAGCTGCTTATCCCCTGCTCAAGTAAGAAACCCAAAGACCTAAGGTCAGTCCTAAACCCACAGCTCAGATAAAACCACCTGAAGAACCATATTTTATAGGCAAATCAACCAGGTAGAATTTAGATCTTTCAGTCAGGGAGTCTGAAATATGATAAGAACATTAAAAAAAAAAAAGATATATTTCAATATAAAAGGGCAGCAACGATGTGGCCTTAAAGGAAACAGGAGAATGTTGATTTTGTAACTTTAATGCTCTCAGGCCATCACAGGATGAAATGAAAGAATTTCCCCTAAGTTGCTCTAAGCTCCAATCTTGATCTTACTCATAATTATTACATGTTGAAAGTTTAAATATTTCATACAGAAGAGATTAAAAGATTGCAAGAGAAACTGAATAATCTCCCCAGACTTCAGAAAGTATAAAGACCAAACCCAACCTGAAAGGAAAAGAATACTAAAACCACATTGTTAATTAAATCCCTTATGTGTAACATTTGTCTTAATTTCAAATATTTATCGAAGAAGGATTTAAATAAGATGAATTAATCTTAAGAAATGACAGATTAATCCTTTCTTTGGGACCAGTGATTATATGAAGGTGTACTGAAAACAGCAGAGAGAATGCCAGGCATGCTGGACAGAAAGCACAGCTCAGGTTAGACATTAGTCTGCCCAAGTGGATTATCAAAGTCAGGCTTAGCCATTTTCACCAGGGTTTAATTTAGTCTGGGGAACAGCAGCTACAAAGAACACACTGATGTTGTAGAGCTCAGAGAAGCCACCGGGGAGGGGAGATGGAAAACAGATCTCAAATCGCTTGAAAAGATTCAACAGCATAAAATAATCTAATTAGTTGTGCTCTTTGTCGTTTTGGGGACATCTTCAGAGCTGGGTGTTTTATCCTTCTGTGGCTTTGCTCCTCTGGCCTCACAGAAAGAGCTCTCCCTGCAGCTCAAGGCTCTGAGATGTGGCCGTGAGGGTGCCAGGAAAGGTCACCACCCAGATCAAATGAAGCCGGACAGAACGAGGCTCACCTTTAAAACCTCCTGGTAATTAAAAGACAAAAAAAAAAAAACCTGAGCCTGGTCGTGTTTCCAGTCAAGAAAAAAAGTAAGTTTTGCTGTTGTTTCAAAGGCAGCCAGGTCAGGTTTTTGCTAATATTGATCCAACCTCAAAGGCAAGAGGGTGAGGTGGTGAGTGTGAGGGGCAGGAAAGCAATAACAGTGAGGACACTGAGCAAAACCACCCCCTTTGGAGTTTGGTCTGCTGAAATAATTCAGTAAATTAATCAGGAAAGTGATCTGTGGAAACATATAATTCTTAATTTTTCTATTCTGATCATCGTAGTAAATTATTTCTTGTGTGCCAAGGGTGCTTCCTACTCTCTTCTTTGTACAGCTGAAATCCAGAGAGGGTCTGGCTTGATCCAGGCTGTTAGCCAAGAGTTCTGGATGAGCAGGGATCTGATGCGCAGGCTGGAGAAGATTAGCTTAGAGAGGCCTAAAATGAGCTGTCAGATACTTCCATTTGAGTGTTCTGGAGAGGCCTCTTAAGACATTGAGCCCTAAATACGTTGGGAAAAAAAGTAGAGCTAGATGAAGACACAAATAAATGAAATCAAGGGGCTATCTTTAATCAGAACTTGGTTTTATAGACAATAGAATAACACAAGATATTTCAATAGAATAGCACAAGGTATTTCTCTGAAAACCAGGAAAATACGTCAAATGCAGAAAGAAAATTAACTGTGACCAAGAAGAAAATACAGTCACTAACTATGAACAGGGGATATTAGATCTGAAGGCAAAATAATCTCTCGAATTCTCCTTTCTCGTGAACGAAGCTGACACACCATTTTGTCTGATAATCTGCCTTCCCAGGATGCAACTGCCTCCTAAATTAGATCACGTAATCACTTCACCCCGGTTGAAATTATGGTGTCACGTTGCTGTGAGCTGTTCAGGAGGTGCCACAGACGAGGGAACTGTCAACACTCCAATGGCAAATGAAAAGCAATCAACTTATTTTAATTAACCAAAGCTTTGTCTGATTTTTTGTGAGTTTAACATGATATAATAATTTGAGATGATGTTGCAAGCAGGAATCATCAGCAAGGCCTGTTGCAGCCTGTTTACAGAGTCTCTTGCTGCTGTTGCAGGTTCAGTTTTTCAGTGGGTGAATAAACCAAAGGTTTTTCAGTAAAGCTGCAACCTTTTTGCAGTGTTTGTTTCTAAATGGAGCCCTGAAGAGAAACAGCAGATTCCCAGACAGTGTCTGCTTCAAAGGTCAAGTGATTCCTGGGGAAAGGGACTGCAGAATGCTCTTTCTGACTTCTGCTGCTCCAGGAATGTTGTTGGTACATTAAAAAAGCAACTTACAACTAGAAATTACCCTCTGATTCCAGCAAATTTCCTAGATATTGTTACTTATTTCCAACAGCTTCAAAAAAAGAAAAAAGGGTAAATAATGGCAGAGCAGTGTTTTGAACACAAATGGAAATCTATAGTTAAAACTGGGGAGAAAATTAACAAAATGACACTTTTCCATCGTTTTTTCACCAATATTTCAGTTTTACTGAGGTTTCCCCGAGAGATTTGATTCAGATACCTTGAATTGCATCTTTAACAGAGGGTTGATGAGGTTAAAGAGGTTTAACCATTGTACTCTGGCTTTACCATTCCACTTGTGTGACCAACATCCAGATGACAGGGCAAGTCTTCATTCCTTCAGAGCTGATTTGTGGTTTTGGCAATTTCCATCTCAGTTCTGTCTCTACAAAACAACCAGATTTCTTCTTCTCCTTTCAAATAGGAGCTAAGGAATATACAAATGAGAAGATCTGCCAACTTCAGCTTCTCTCCTCTGAGGTTCTTTGAAATCATTTCCCTTGAACTTCCATCCCGAAAAAAGCAGATGCCTTTAAACAACCCTTAGAACTCCACAGAGGCAGCTGTAAAATGTTTTCTCTCAGGAAATCAAAGGCAGGAGACCTTTGTTTCTCGAATCCTATGATAAATAAGGAACTCTGACTTAAAATATATATATTTATAAACACAGGAATCATGTTAAACTCTTGTCACGCCGTAGAAAGTCGCTCTTGACTTACAGTTTGGGAAGAATTTTAGGGAATACTTCAAAGCCTGTTTGTTTTGCCAGGCTTGCCAGAAAACAAGGTTCTGAGGGGAGATTTTGTGCAGGAGAGCAGCATTTCATAAGGGTGGTTTGAGTGTTCAAGGCACAAACCTCTGAGATGTTGATCCAGGGCTGGCTCCTGACACCCATATCTGTGATAATTGTTGGATTAATCATCCCAAGGAAGGAAATGGATCATCCACTGATGAGTTCAGGGATCAGAGTCACAACAGAAGAAAGATTTTGGTCTTGGATTGAAAATATTTGAGGAATCACACCCTCAGTTGCAGTTCACTGGCACTGTTGAAGAGCTGCCCTCAAAATGGGTTTAAATAAGGGGTTTTTAGCACAGAATTTGAGGGGGGCTGCATCTCATCACATCTGAGAAAACTGACAGATACAGAAAAAAATATTTAGGATTCCCAAACCAGTATCAAAGGGACACTCAGGACTGTGCTCTATCTTCATGGATTAATTCAAATTATTTGTAGCTTTCTGTTGATTACTCCCTTTATGTTTCTCCCTCCCCCTCAGTAAGAATCCTTGTCCTGCATGAAAAACTAAATGAATGCTACTTAAAGTTTAGCCTTCTTGATTTGCATTTTATATGAGACAGTAAATGAAATTTATGCTAATGTGATACATATATTCTCCCCTGAACCATTAAAGGGGAGGTGGGGCTACACAGTGCAATAGTTTAAATAATTGTGGCTGTCACTCACAATTATTCCAACCCTTGTACAGCAAGAAAGCAAGAAATTATCCTCCAATTCTAGAAAATCTCCTCCATGTTATTATGCTGATCAAAGTTCTTAAAATATCGGATGTAAGATACAAGTTCCCCTGGAGTAGCTCGGAAAATTAGAAGCTGAAAAGTAAAACCTTTTAGTTTTAAATGGTTTTGGCAGGTTTGCTTTGTTTTCATACTTTCCAGGAAAGGTGCAGCGTGGAACTGGGAAATGACAGAATATTGTTTTCATTTATTTCATCCTCCTATAAATAAGAGCTCATCAAATCCTCCATTAACTTCCGGGAAAACTTTGTGAATTAATGATGCTTTAAAATGTGAATTAATGAGTCTGTGAGCTTCAGGACCTCTGTGTAAATCTGAGAGAAGTTCTGAGCACTCAGAGAACCAGATGCCCTGCAAAGGGGTTATTGGGGAAGTCTGTTGGGTACCTCAGCAGGAGGAATTTGGACACATCTGACCAAAAAGCTGCTCCTGGAGGGAGGTCTCCACTTGAGTGTTTCAACCTTTGTATCCTCCATGTGAGTGGTTCAAACCAGAGGAACTGGAAAGAAGGAATATATCCCTATACAGAAATGTATAAAATCATGTGACCTTGGGCTGATGTATTCTACAGCACATAACTGGACGGGAGAGTATCTATTTCACTTGTATTTTCACTCATATTCAGCTAAAATATCAATAATTTTTGGTGTGAATAAAAGAGTGTCTCTGGTATAGGTGGCATTATCTCTACAAACGAGGGGCTCTTGGAATGATGTGACAGATCCTTTGAAATGCAAAGGTAAGACCAACTTATTAAAGCTTCTTTTTTTTCCTTTTTTTTGGTATTTTTAGTCTGTGCTTGCCTTTGATTTCCAGCATGAAGTCACAATACAGGCATCACAATAGAGGTCACGGGAAAGAACAGACAAAAATCAGGTGTTAAACTGTACATGGGCTGATCCTCTGGTTCCCAATTCATCAAGCCAAAATAGTGACCTCTGGAGAGTGACAGGCAGAGATATCTGCATCCCAATCCCTCCATCCCATTCTCTGCGGGGAGGAAAGGTCTTTGTGATGACAATTGCTTGGCTGAATAAGGCTCTTCCAGCTCAGCTCTCAGACTAAACTTTTTGTGTGCTAAAGGAGACATTTCTGGAGTACTTTGCACCATTATGGTAATGCATGAATTTAAAAAAAAAAAATCGCAGGAGACGGGGATGGAAATGGGGCTGACGCCAGCACAGAATTCCCAGCTCTGAAACACTTCCAGTGGGAGTCTCTGCTCTCTCCTCCAGCTACTCTAATGATGATCCCAGTGGCCAAAAGCAGTTTTAAGCCAAACTTTTAGTCTGAATCCATTGGGACCAGTGGGCTAATGGAAAAGGAGACAATATCCTGATGTGGGGATGGGTGGAAACACTTCCAGCTGATGGGAAGGCTGCAAAGTCCACTGAGCATATCCCTGGATGCTGCAGAGCTGCAACACTAGGAGAGAGCTCAGGGCCTTAAAAGGTGTGTCAGAACCCTGGAGGAGAATGAAGAAACAAACCTGGGTGTAATATTTCAGATTTAGTCATGGTTTAACCAAGGCACTGAACTCCTCAGTGCACACGTTTTGCATGTCAGCTCTCTAAATTGCATCCAAATCTTTGTTCTCTGACATTTAGCATCACTCTGCTTCAGCAAAGGTTGGTGCTTTTTCTTTCCCAGTGCCTTCCTGACCCGTCTTTAAAGTCAGTGCTGCCATCAGTCTCAGCTGACAGACAGAAAATAGTGAAATATCGACTTTTACAACAGGTGACACAACATGAATAGACGGAAACTTGGCACTGGATTTTCCATATGAAAGGAAGTGTCAACAAAACAGAGCAAAGTCCCCACACTTCGTCCAGTTAATGAACCACCATTGTCCGTGTAGGGGCACATTTCCAGTGGAATACACCTCCTGAGAGAAAAAGAGAGGAACTCTGAAACAAATTTAAAACTTTTAGCCCAAAATTTTGAACGTGGAAACTTATTGCTTCAAATTATGAAGGAATGAAGTTAATCAGTTTGAGCTGGTTGTTGCTCTGACAGGGGAGAGTTGAGGTGACACATTTAACACAGTGTTTCTTCTTAGAGAGTCCTAGGTTTTCAAAAAGTTGTGAATTTTCCTTCTCTTTCCACCTTCTTGGGAGCACAGGATAACTGAGGCTGGATGGGGCCTCAGGAGGTGTCTAGTCCAGCCTTGGGCTCAGAGAAGCTCAGCCAAGAGCTCAGATGAAGTTACTCCACACTTTCCTGCACAGTGTTTTCTTATCCCAAAATGGAGGCATTTTTTGCTCTCATTCCACATTATCCATAGGCTGGAGCCCCTTCATGTTCCCCAACAGTGCCTGGGCACAGACAAGTCCTGGGTGCAACAGATGATACCAAGAAAGCCAGCTGATATAAAGGTGTTTTGCAGGCACTGAGGTGCCCTCACACTCACCTGCTGGGCAATCCCTCACCCAGCACTCAGAGGGAAAAGCTGGAGGTGACCATTCCAAGGATAAACCAACTGCCTGCTGGCCAGAACTTTCAGAATTCTAAATAAAACAGCCAACTGGGACTGGTTAAAACTTTCAGTTTACAAACTGTGGTCAGAATTTTGCACGAGTGTCCTGAGTTTTCAGTGCAGGAATTTCTAGAAATGTCTCCTTCCTCTTTCTTTGCTGTTTTGTGGTCCCATGGAGCCACTCAGTGCTGTCATACCCTGAACAAATCCATAGCAAGAGCACTAATTGACTTGGGCTGATTAACAGCTGACAAGTGCTCAGTGGTGCACAGCTCAGTACAGCTCCAAAATTGCAAATGCTCCAATCTACCAGAGCTGTCATTAAGTAGAATTTTTTTTTTTCCTCTGGCAGTCCCAATGCAGAGGTCAAAAAGGGAAAGAGTGTGAGGAACTGCTCAGTTTTACTGCACACTTGATATCTGGCCTCTGGGAACTGGTTTCCTGTGGTGCTCGTAGACAAACTGTCATGAAAACACACATTAATTCCGTAGTTGATTCCAGCCAAACCATATGCACGGTGTTTCCTTTCAAGAGTTATCATGCATGGAGTTATTTATTATTGTATAGGACTGTTATACTGAAATAATGGTTGTCTCAATGCCCTAAAGCTGTGGGGTCATTTAAATGCAACTGTCAGATGAAAAGAAAAGCTCCACGCTGCTTCTAAAACTGCAGGACTTGTTAGATTAACATTTCAGCCTCCTAAAGTAAGGAGATTTGAGAAATGAATCCAATAGAGGAAATTGGATGTTGAGAATAGCATAGCTGAGTATTTATGGGATGTCATTTCCCCCTTAGAAATACAGACAATTGGAGCTGAGTATTTGCTTTCTTATCCCATTTCCGAGGGTGGATTTGACACCAAGTGGAGCAGAACTGCTGCAGCTCAGGGGCTCAGTGGGACAGGACAACAAAGCTCTGGGGCATTTCTGTGCTGTGCCACCACTGCAGCAACACAGTTAGGGAATCCCAGGATCACTGAGGTTGGAAAAGCCCTCCCAGCCCATGGATCCCCCTGTGCCCCATCCCCACCTTGTCCCCAGCCCAGAGCACTGAGTGCCACGGCCAGGCCTTCCTGGGACACCTCCAGGGCTGGGCACTCCAAACCTCCTGGGCAGCCCCTTCCAAGGCCTGACCACCCTTTCCAGGGAGAAATTCCTCCTGATGTCCAACCTGACCCTCCCCTGGCACAGCCTGAGGCCGTACCCTCTCCTCCTGTCCCTTGTTCCCTGGGAGCAGAGCCCGACCCCCCCCGGCTCCCCCCTCCTGTCAGGGGGTTGCAGAGCCAGAAGGTCCCCCCTGAGCCTCCTTTGCTCCAGGCTGAGCCCCCCCAGCTCCCTCAGCTGCTCCTGCTGCTCCAGCCCCTTCCCAGCTTCATTGACCTTCTCTGAACCTCTGTTTGGCCTGTGGAGATTCACCACTTCCAGTTCAGGGGGGGAAATAAGGTGTTCTTAGGTATTAGAACTTAGAAAAATGCTGAGACAGATTGAAAAGGAGTTCATAACAACCAGCTCCTAAGTCAGGGGCAGTGCTGTGGGTAGATGACTCAAGGCAGACCCACTAAGAGTAGTCCAAACTCTTGGAAACACCACCATGTCCAAGGATTTACCTTCAACCCCAAGCAGTGACTGCCAGGAATGAGCCATTAAAAAAAAATAAAATAATAAAATGCTGTTGCTATTGCCTGAGCACAAACCCACCTGAAAACCCCTGGTGATCCCTCACCATTCCATTCCCACAGCAACCTGGCTGTTAACCACTTGCAACCTTCATTTCCACACAAAAGCACACTGGGAACAGCAGGAGGTGGTTTCATGTTAATAAACAAACTCACAAGACAAGATCAATTAGTCAAAACGCTGTGACTCATTTGTCATTTACAGAGGGGCTCCTCCACGTGAGGATTCTGTTCCTCATCCCGGGGTTTGGCCTTGTTCTGCTCACAGCTCTTGAAGAGAGACATTTAAAATCAAACAGCACAGTGATCTGAGCACCCACCAGGCCCTGACAGAAAGAATCAAGGGCAGGGCTGCTCCTGCTGCCTATGGGATGTGTTGGTTAAAAGCTGAAATAGCTGCATTACTCATCTCCACATTGTCCAGAAATACCAAATCATCCTCCAGCAATTCTCTTTCGGATCTCTCTGGTACCTTTAGAAGGAAAGCAATGAAAATAAAACCCCTGTAGTGGCAGAGGATGTTCAGGTTGTTCACTGAAGGGCACCCCCAACTTTGTGACCCATTGTAGTTTGGTCTGATTAATCTGTGATAACCTGTAAAATCTCTCCTTGGATTGTCTTCCTGACACCTCCAAATCATGGATTGGAGGTGCCAACAACATCCAAACAGATTTTGCCAAAAAATAAGGTTTAAGTTGTACTAATGAAGCAGGGAAAGAGCAAGAGCAGGAGGTTGCTCAGGTGGGTGAACAAACTCTGAAAGGAGAACAAATTCCTTTGTTGGGGTGGGAGGCAGCACAGCCACAGATTTCACAGAGCACCTGGGCAAAACTATCCTACTTGTCCTCCACATCTCTGGAATAAAAAGTGAGGGAAAACCAAGGGGTCACATCCACAGTATTTGTGTTGATTTGAATTTTATTATTATTATTCCTGAATAATTAACCTGTTTTTTCATTCCTACCAAGTCATAGATCCCAAATACACTCATTCTATCCCTTCTCACTTTCCATCTCATCTCCCAGGACTAGAAGCAGAATAGAAATTTCATTTCCCAAAAGTCAGAACTTTTGCTGGAAAATACACCACATTTTTCAGGAAATCTTTGTGAAAATGTTAAGTGCACACAATCCCCCTCTCCTTGGATTTCTGTTGCCCCAGACCATTGTTGTGGCATGTCATTAAACCACAGAATCCCAGGATGCCTCAAACAGGAGCCTCAGTGTCTCACAAACAAGTCCCTCAGAGCCTGAAACCCTCAGCCAGGAGGCTCCTGCTAATGGAGAGAGTGGAATTGCAAATGCAGAGCAGGTCAATGGAAGGGGAATTTGCTGGGAAGCCTCCTTGGAGTCCTCCTTAGATTCCTCCAAAGTTTTCAGAGCAAGCAGAAGACAAAGGAGTGCAAATTGCAAAGTTAATCTTTAAACATCATATGTGCTCCTCAGCACGAATTCCAAGCAGGGAGTGGATGATGCTGTAGGAACCTTTAAGGATGGCATCCCCTCTATTCCCTATTCCTGAACCACAACAGGAGTCAACCTGTCCTAGGCTGAGCATAATTATAGTCAGCAGCTTCTAAAGCTGAGCTTTCCACAGCCATGGACAAACCCTCTGTCTCATACTAAACAGGAGTGTTTAAATCTGACACCCCTGGAAATAAAATTACAGCCCTGTTAATGTAAAGGAGTTAAGAGAAAACCTCCTGCTGGTGTTTACAGACAAAAGTAAGAGCAGAAAATAATTACAGACAACAGCCTGACTGAGGGAATTATATAATAAAGATATTTATGTAGAACATCTTACTGCCATTCCAACAGGAAGAAAAAGAACAGGATGATAGAGAAAAATTAAAAGGCCAGAAAATTCTTTAGGAAGATGGAAAAAACAAGTGAAATCCAATACACTGAGCTGTTCTCTGCTCCACTTCCTTCGTGCTCTCAAAACAACATGAACAAGGTTCTCTCACTTTGACATCTGGAGCAGGATGACAGCAAACAAGGCAGGAACTCCCAAACTCCTCAGGACACACCCGGAATTACAGCACTGTTAAAAAGAAATCGTTTTCTCTCCCTGGAAAACAATAATTTTCTCTCCCTCTTTTGCCAACCACATTGAGCCATTAATTGCATAATTGTTCAGCCACCACAACCTGCTTTATTGGCTTTGAGATATCAAAGGAAGAACAAGAAACCCTGCTAACAGCACCATATAGCATTGCATTAATTCACCAGAAATGCAAGGAGAAAAACCAGCTGAAGCCACAGAGGAAGCTGCTGGGATATGGTATTTGTTGTGATTATTCCCATTCCCCTCTCAGTCATTGATGTGTCTGGATTGGTATTCCAGGTACAGAGACCTGTCAAAGAAATTCCTGACCTTATCTAACAAAGTTCTCACCCCTTCCCTGATAACACAGAGAGATTTCCTGGGGCCAAATTGTGAATAAAGGCAAAGTGATCAATCAGCAATTAGGGCAGGATTATCCATCCTGGGAGTGTAACTCAGCACAGGGGAAAAATGGGATAGAAAAAACCCAAACCAACTGAGGTATAATGAAGATAATTAGAATATTATCCATTGTATTCATATCTCTGCATCCCCTTAATGCAGTCAAATGAATTTCTCCAGCTCTGGAAGAGCTCTGGTGGCTGCAGGAACTGCTGGCTTTGGGATTATGTCAATAGATGCAGAAATGAGTTCAGTTCCTGCTCTTGTTAGAGGGTTCTTTGTGAGCCTGGACTAACCTCTGCAGCAGGACCCCCCCAGCAGCACCTGCCTCCCTGCTGCCACCAGGACAAACCCAGGCAATTGTCCAGAAGAAATTAATATATAATGAACTTTTGGGATAAGGCAGCGTGGTGATAAACCCATTGAATCTGTCCAAAAATCTGGGGGTTCCTACTCTTAGTGGGGTTTTCCTACAGTTTTCCTACAGGATCTGGACTCAGCTCTTGCTTGTGGTGCTGAGGTTGATGCACCATTCCAAGAAGGAAGAGAAAAGAAAAGAAGGAAAGGGAAAGGGAGAAAAGGGGAAAGGGAAAGGGGGGAAAGGGGAAAAGTGGGAAAGGGGAAGAGAAAGGGAAAGTTGGAAAGGGAAAGGGAAAGTTGGAAAGGGAAAGGGGAAGAGAAAGGGAAAGGGAAAGGGAAAGGGAAAGGGAAAGGGAAAGGGAAAGGGAAAGGGAAAGGGAAAGGGAAAGGGAAAGGGAAAGGGAAAGGGAAAGGGAAAGGGAAAGGGAAAGGGAAAGGGAAAGGGAAAGGGAAAGGGAAAGGGAATCTTCTCCCTTCTCTTGGATATTTTGTCTTAAGGGAGGGAATTTTTTCCAGGATGGGATTTCTTTCCCTGTCTCTGTGCAGCAGCTCCTGCAGTGCAGCCCCAGCCCCACCGTGGCAGCAGCCCCAGGAATGGAAGGACCATCTGTCCAAGTGTGACTCGTTCCCTGCCCACTCAGTTCCACAGTCTGTCAAAAGCACCCAGGTTGGAAAAGGAAACCAAAAACCTCTGCTATTAAAAGTACTTCAAATTAACTGGATCTCCATGACAGAATTGGGTTGAGGGATGACTAAAACTGCAGCTTTAGGGGAAGATCTGGAGGGGCAGAAACTTCTGCCAAGGCAGCAGGGATGGACACTTGGGGTCATGGGGACACAGAGAAGGCTCTAAACTGCTAAACTGGTGTTAAAACACCATCCCAGTACCAGGCTGGAGAGGCTCCCAGCACTCCTGGGAGCTGGGAAGAGAATATCACCTTGGCTAAGAACTGAGGTGCTGAAAAATCTCTTTTCTTTGCCCAACTCTTCAATCTTCACGTTGTAAAAAGAACCCACGCTTGGTCTTCGAGCTGCAGATTCAAAATTGTCCAAACATTCTCACTTTGAGGCTTTGATTTAAAAAAAAAAAAAAAAGAAAAAAAAAATCAAAAAATTCTCTCCCCCAATATTTAAAGGGATAATAAAAGTTAAGAGGAAAACAAAGCAAGGAAACACACAGATCCATCAACAGGGAGCCCAGCTCATCTTTTCTATTTTTGAGAACAAATATTCTGGACTTGCAATACTTTCTGTTATAATGGGTATTCTTTTCATGTTTTTTCGTGGGTTTTTTTTTCCTTGCTAGGGACATCCAGCTTTCTTTCAACCTTCATTTCCAGTTGTATTAAAACATAATTTATTTTTCCCTTTTCTGTTCACCGATGTCAATCAGGGTTTGCAGTTCCTCTGCCTTGCTCTCACAATACTCACAGCAGCAGGATTTCCAGAAGTGCCCAAACCCCACTGACACTTCCCAGTGGTGATGTTTGATCTACTTCAGGTGGACTGAAAACTCATTTGTAATCAAAAAAAAAAAAGCAAAAGCCACCTGGAATGGAAACTTATTCATTCTGAGCTATTCAAAACAATCCTCCAGTGGGTTTGAATACACTGGAAGCAGAAGAATTTGAGACATCCAGAGCTGTTTTCCATCTCCTGCGAGCCACCTGGCGGGATTACCCCAAAAAGAACATTTTCACAGGACAAATTCTGGTTAAATCTGGACTGTGGAGCTCCAGGAGGGGGGTCACAGCTCCACAGGGCCAGGCCTGCAGCACCTGCACATGTGAGGAAGGGCCCCCCACCCCACTCATCCCTCACTCCCTCGTCCTCCCAGTGCTTTCTGCTTCTACAGGGGTAGAGGTTTGACTCTACCAATGGGTGTTGAAAGGTTTAGCTGGAAACAAAAACCCACATTGCATTTAAGAATCATAGAATGGGCCAGAAGGGACCTTAAAGATCATTTCTTTCTAACCCCCTGCCATGGCAGGGTCACCTTCCACTAAAACAGGTTGCTCCAAGCCCTGTCCAGCCTGGACTTGAAGAGACAGACAGTCCAAAACCTCCTGGATATGGAGGAATTTTACTCTTTGAAATTATCTAAACCCTCATACACCCCCAAAAAAACCCCAACAAAAAACCCCAACTGTTATCCCCAGAATCTATGTCTTAATGACAGAGTTTAAGACAAGGGTTTGGGTAGAAGAGCATTTTCTCAGGCTGAACCATCAGCTCGTGGTCCTTCCTTCTCCTCCCCCCTTCACTTGATTCCTCCCCCTCCCTGGAACTTTAGGGCTGTGATGGAAATTGGATCAGCAAATGATCCGAGTTACAAAAACACAACCTGAAGGTTTGTTGTGCTCTCAGTTCCTTAGTCCATGGAATTACATCTGTCCTGCTTCCAGCACAGCCCCCAGAGCTGGGAGATCTGCCCCGTGGGGACTGAGGCTGCAGCAGAAGGGGAGGCAGGGAAGGAGCCAGGAAAGGTTGAAAGCAGCTTTGCCAATGGGGGGAAAAGTGTTTGTGCCACCTCCCCCTGCATTTTGAAGTGACATTAAAGCCCAGGGATCAGGGCAGTTCTTAATTGTTTGCTCTTCAGTGCTTTATGCACATAAACTCGTCAGCATTTGAGACACTCCTGTCCTCTGCTCACTGGGAAACTGGAGATTTTGGAAGCTGGAGTGGTGTCTCTGAACTCACTGACTTGGGATCAAGGGGGAGATTTAGTCTCTTCTTGAGGAAATCAGTTGCTGCTGGGTCTTGAATCTTCCTGCAAGTTGTCTGATCCCTTAAAGATGCTCAGTTCAGATATCCCCTTTCACATGGGCAGCTTTCCTTTATTTCCATGCCTGGAAGTGTCCAAGGCCAGGTTGGACAGGGCTTGGAGTAACCTGGACTAGTGGAAGGTGTCCCTGGCCATGGATGTTCCTTCAGGTTCCTCACAATCTAGCCTGTTCTGGGATTCTAAAAATAAATGCATCCATGAAAAATAACATTCCTTAGCAAGTCATGTTGTTTCATCAGTAAAATAGATTATAATTAAGACTTCTGGGGGGAAAAAAAAGACTCCCACAATCCTGAAGTCCAGTTTTTACCCATATATATGAATCTTCCTTCCCCATGGAATCCTATCCCACAATATCCATAGCTGATTAAATTGGTTTTTATAGTCCTGCTCTCCATATGGGATCTCAGGTTACGCCTCTTTTCCACTCAAAATCAGCCCAAAGGTAACACTCAACTGAGTTTTTGGGCACTTCTGGGAATTCCCAATGGCAATGGAGGGATGGAGCACCTGAGGAAGCAGCTCCCTGGGTAAAAAGTAGTTATGAACTGCATGAAATAGAGTTCTTTTAGGGTTTGTGTTAATAGTAATGCCTGAAATCCTGCAAGAAATCTGCCTCCATTGTAATTGAAATCTGGGATGATAAACATCACTTTTTTTATGCCACTTCAGCCAATTCCTCCCAAATAAAATGTTTCCTATCAGCACACAGAGAGAGTCCTGTCCAGGAAAAATCACTCAGATTTTCTTTTCTACCTGACTGTATTTATCTTAATGGTGATCCCCCAGTATTGACCTGTTGTCTGACACACAGGGGAAGTTGCTTTGTGGCAGGACAATTATTTGCAATTATAAATAAAAAAAAAAAAAAAGGCCAGACCCCTCCTGTACTGTGCTTGCCTCTCTCATATAACTTGTAATTGTTTTTATTGACAATTTCTTCTTTCTCCTCTGGAGTAGGGAGGTTATTAAGCAAATCTATCTCTTTTTTTTTGCAAAATGATAATTTAACTGACTAAACCAGTTTCATTGTCAATACACTTGCACAGGAGATTCTAATCCCACGCACGAGACTGGGATTTTTTTTTCATCTGAAGACTTTTTAGGCTGGGAAATGACAAATTGGGCACTATTGGCTTTTTTTTTCCCCCCCTGTGGCAGGTTTTGCAGCCGTGTCTTTAGAAAATTACAGCTGTTGTCATTAAAAATGCACTACATCTCTGCCATTCATTTTTCTAAGCAGGAATTATCAGTTTTCCAGTGTCACTTGCAGATTACACAAATACCTAGTGACACGTACAGATGGTTTAAGCTCTGCCTCAAGCCCTTTATTTGGGGCTGTCTGGGACTCCTAGAGGGACCTCTCCAACAAGGCAACACTCCATGCAGGGGCTTGGCACTTCTGATTTCAACTTATTCAACAGGCTTTCACCAAAAGAGAGGAAAAAAGGAGAGGGACCAAAGGCAAACAGCAGCACAATGATGGGCCTGAGGGGAGCAAACAGTGCCAGCAAACTCTGCACCCCAAACTGCCCTCGTGATGGGCAGCAGGGAATAGCACAGGGTTTGTGGGGCTTCTGTCACCTTCCTCTTAAATCTGCAGCTTCTTCTGGAGGGGCAGCTCCAGCTCTGCTCTGGCTGAGCAGGACAGGACCCAGGGAAGGGCTGGAGTTGTGTCAGGGCAGGGTCAGGTTGGATCTCAGGGAAAGGTTCTTCCCCCAGAGGGTGGTTGGCACTGACCAGGCTCCCCAGTTTCCATTTCATTATTCCAACAATGGTTTCTCCCCTGAAGCTGCAGGAGACACATCTGGGTGCTCATTATGGCAGGTACAAAACTCAGTTTCCTTCCCATTTTCTGGTTTCCACCAGGCAGTGAAAGACCATCAAGCCTCTGATGGTCCTTCTAACACAGAGTTTCCAAGCAATCCTGTTGTCACCTTGCAACAGCAAGTCCTCACATCCTGAGGATGCCCAAAGAGAAGCTGCTTCACACACAGTTTTATCCTGCAATTGCCTTTTGCTCATTTTGTGCTGCTCTCACAACTAATATGTATGATGAGATTGAAAGAGTTTGGGGCAAATTAGGGAAAATCCCCATTTGGACCATGATAACACAAGTCCCAGAGCAAGAGCCACCCTTCCCACCACCCCTGGGTCACAGCACACCCTTTACTTCTGTCCCATCCCATCTGACCATCAGCACCTGGAGTCCCATACAGACATTTTGGAAACACCTTCTCAGAAACCTCTTTTATTCCTGCAGCTGGGAAGTTCTCCTCAGTTCTGCTCCCTTTTTTTTATCACCAAATCTTTATTTCTGTGTTTCTTAAAGAATAGACTGTTATGACTCAAATTTCATTTTTTTCACCCTCTGCCTCTATTCATACTCTGTTTAAAAAAGGAAATTACTCTTCCATTTTCCCCCAAAGTATTTAATGGAAGGACAAAGTGAGCTCCTGTTCAGTAACTCCAGGAGTTCTGGCAAAGCTCTCAAATAAGAGGAAGCATAATTAGATGTGCTGAATGAGTTTCATTTCAAATTGAAAACATTTTATGCCTTTTTATTTTAATTCATGTCATTAGTTGTACCTGAGTCTGATTTCTCTACATTTTCCTGAACTTCTGAAGTATTTTGAAACACTCTTTCAAACTCCTTTTGCTTTATCTAAGAGTATCTCATGTCCCATTTGTAATGGTCTGCTGTATTCATTAGATACTGGGAACCATCTGTTCAAAATTTGCCCAGAACAAATCCAGTTTGAGAAAGATAAGGAGGCATAACTATGACTTTCTCTGAGCTAATAGCTCAGATTTTTGTGAAAGGCTTTGGATCAGATGCACTTGAGGTTTTCACCCAATTTTGAGAAGACGGAAATGGTGGTTAATTAAAATAAGAAGACATTGCTTTAGTCTCCAAAGAATATTTGTAAATCACACATGAAATTGGAAGTAATTTATCACTGATGCTCTATGAAATTCAGCTGTATATCCATCTGGCCATGGTGCTTTAGGAGGTAATATTGCTTGCAGGGCACTTTTTATTGCTTATCTCTCCTGGGGGTTATCTAAGTCTTGCCTCGATAATGCTGCCAGCTCTATTCCAGCCACAAAATAATAAATGGCTCCTCTTTCTGCTCCATGTAATCCAGAACAAGGGGGGAAAAAAAAAAATCTTTATTCATTCATCTCCTTTAACTTTTTGCATATAACCTCTAACAAGCTGAAATCCCTGGATTTTGTTGTCCTTTCCAGGAGCACGTGGCTGTGGAGGCTGGTGGGGAGATGTGGGCTCTGGGATGTTCAGCTGCAGTTTGTGCAGAGCCAAAATGAAATAACGGCAGAGTGGAGCCAACTTAAGAAAGGAACCAGGTAAATTTTCAGCCAACTGCAACCTTGAGCTGCATTTCTAAAGCTCAGAGTTGAATGGAAGCATTGATTCTGGATATATCGATTTTAGCACATGGAAATACATTCAGGAGTAGAGGTCACGTTTAGTGTTGTCGATGAACACAAGTAGATGACCCAGAAATATTTAGATTTTTGGTTTTTTTCTTAAATAGGCATCTAATCAGATGAATTGCAGTCCAATTAGGGGTTGTATAGAGGTGAGAGTTTGGATAAATACTGCTTTCAAATTAAACATTGCTTTGATGTCAAACAGATCTAGAACATAGAATCACAGAATGGTTTGGGTTGGAAGGGACCTTAAGGATCATTTCATTCCATGCCATGCCATGGGCAGGGACACCTTCCACTAGCCCAGGGTGCTCCAAGCCCCATCCAACCTGGCCTTGGACACTTCCAGGGATCCAGGGGCAGCCACAACTTCTCTGGGCAACCTGTGCCAGGGCCTCACCACCCTCCCAGGGAACAATTCCTTCCTAAAAATCCAATCTAAACCTACTCCCTATGACAGTTTAAAGCCATTCCTTGTTGTCCTAATCCTACATGCCCTTGAGAAAGTCCCTCTCTGGGTCTCCTGTGGGCTGGAAGCAGGTCAGGATTGAGCAGGAGGGCACTGGCAGGACATGGGGCTGTCACACATCCCATCCAACTTTGCTTCAGGAAACCCAATTTTTCCCAAAATTATTTCCCAAAATTCTCTTCTGGGTAAAATGCATCTCATTCTACCCAGGACCAGGACTGTAGAAAATGTAATAAAGGGGGAATTGCAGAGTAATGGAGCACCTTGATCAGAAACCTCAGCTGAGAAACACTGCTGAGTGAGTGCTCAGATGTGTTTAAGTCAGGGACACATCACACTCACAGTGACAATGTCTGTGGGGTCTGACCTGTGACAGCCCCTGGCTCCAGGTGCCCTCTGTGCCCAGGCTCAGGGATTCACAGAGGTGCAGTCCTGGTATCCACCTGAATCCATCAGTTGCCATAGAAAACTGGCTCTGAAACCCAGCTCAGGTACAGATTTTTCCCTGGCTGCAGTTCATGGGAAGGAATTGTTCCCAGAGGTCCTGAATGCTGTTTACTGTTTCTCCTGCTTTTCAATTAGATATATCTGACAACTCCTGTTGCCAGGGTTTCATCCCAGCACAAGCTGGATACCACAGTTATTCACTGGGGTATAAAACACATTTTCCAGGACCAGCCTCTGACCCGCTGCTGTCAGTGGGAACTTCCTGCAAAACCTCAGAAAAATCCAAACCCTCCACTTCAAGGGAAGTTATTTGATTTTTAATTTCTAGCAATTTTCAAATATTACCAGAGCAATCACTCACTGGCTTCCCTCCCCCTCCCCAAAAGAGGAAACCAAATGCCAGCCAAATCTGTTTTTTCAAGTATTAATGCAGTGTAACTGTGTTGAAGTCCCAGAGTGAGCACAGGAGAAAACAGCAGGAGACCTGAGGTCAGATTTGCTCCTTTCCAGGCTCTTCAGCTCCAGCTCAGTGCTGTAGAATCAGATGAAAAATAGATGTGTGAGTTCTATATTCAACTTAAACACAGGGATGTGATGGAATGTTAAAACCTGGAGGCCAAGGGCTGTGTCAGGGACGTGGATTCACAGCAGTTCAGTGCAGAAGAGCCCGGAAATGCTCCTCCTGAGAGGTGAGGAAGCACTGGGATTGTGGTGGGATTTCATCCTGGTGTGTTGCTCGCTGATAAAGTGCCATTACTTGGGAAAAGTCACGGAGCAGCAAATCAGGGAATGAGAGGTATTCACTCAGGACTGGCTTTCCTCTGGATGCACATGAGCTCGCATATGCAGGAACTCATTTTACAAGGGATGTTGCACACTGCAAAAAAGCCTCAAATAGTTTCTTAATGTAGCTCTTGGCTTGCTGCAAACAAATTCTGAATATGCCCCTTTGGATTCCAGACACCAGTTTGGCTTTGGCTTTATTCCAGTCCCTTAATCATTCAATATTCATTAATATTTTTATGAATAATTTTTGTACATCATTCAGATAGGGGCATTCTTCCTTCATAAGTCCCTACTTCCATGTAAACAAATATTTTCTACTTTTTAGTTATTTTTCTGTATTGTCAGTTATCAAACAAGAGCAACTCATGTAACTCAGGTGACCAGTTCCTCACTAAATAGTGAATATTCAATAATTTCATGAGCCAAGTGCAGGGAGAGGTCTGGCCTGTTAATTAACATATTATTAACAGCTCTTAATAATAAATACACCCGCAGCAATCCTGGGCAGATCACGGAATTCACGAGCAGAGAAGGAGCTCAGTTACCTGAATAATTTATTTCCAAAGATTCAATCCATGAGTTCTAATCACAAGTGTTTATGATTTAGACAAGAGGAGGGGAAAAAAGACATTTGGGCTTTGAATGGATTGTTGCAAATGGGTCGAAACACCATTTTATCAATGGATTTCTGTGAATGCGAAAACAGTCTCCACTACTGTAATATTCCACAGCTTTAATGTGGAATTCAATTCAAATGATTTTGCCTTTACAGATTGAGCTGCTGATTTTTCATGTGAATCTCAGTTTTGGCCTCAAGAAAAACAAGTGTTTTCCTATCCCACACACACAGAAAAGAAAAACTGCAATGGAAAGGAGGAGAAATCGAATCGAGAAAAGCAGAAAGCAAATCAAACTAGCCAGGGATGTGTTCTGTTTCAAAAAGGAGATTTAGTAGCCAATCTCATGGTGTTATTAAGCTGGATGGAGAGCAGCAGGATTATTGTGTTTTACAGGGCTGTACAGGAAAAGCTGGAAATCTGCAGCTATGCAGAAATGGAAAAGCCACTCGAAATAATTCAGGGAAATGGGCACCAACCTGATCATGGGGGAGTTTCACGTTCTCAGCAGTTCTGGGAATTGAGTGGTTTTCCTGCAGAATCTGAGAAAGACCAGGGATAGGATGGAATTGGGTGGGTTTTATTACAGTTTACAGATATCCCCCCACATCTCCTGCAGTGTGGGGTTTGCTGGGCGAGGGTGAAAGTGGCCAAAGTGTCCAAAATAATAATTCCTAATGGATATGGAGTGTACTCCTCAGACAGCACGAGGTACTTGTGGGATTAAATCTGCTGGAACAGGAGTGCAGCTAAAAAGGCTGTGACTAAATCCTCCAGCAAAAATATTTGGGGGAATAGGTGCTCCTACAAACAAAGATGTGCTGACAGATGTTATTTGGGCTCCTGGCAATCCCATTATATTTATTAATGTACCATGGGGGCATCCCAACACAGGCACTGCTGTAAGTGCAAGTTTCTTTGCAATCCTGTCCCAGAAAATGAAAAATGCAGCTGGGAAGGAGCTGGTGGAGTTTGTACAGGCTTTAGGGAAAGGTAATAAGCAGCAGGACAAGAGGAAACAGCCTCAAGTTGCACCAGGGGAGGTTTAGGTTGGATATCAGGGAAAATTTCTTCACCAGAAGTGTTGGAAAGGGCTTTCCAAGGAAATCACCATTCCCAGGGGAATTTGAAAGACTTGTAGATGTGGCATCTAGGAACCTGGATTAGTGGTGGGCTTGGCAGTGTTGGGGGAATGGTTGGACTTGATGATCTTAGAGGGCTTCTCCAACCTAAAAAATTCTGGGACAACAGGATCAGTACTAATGAGCCTGTCAATCACCAAACTCCTTGGGCTTTTGTACTTGTTGCCAAAACAATTTCAGTGTCCCAAATGGTTTGGTCACAGGGGGATTAAAACTGGAATATTCCTAGGTTAAAAAATTCAGGAAGGCATCTCCATGAGAGGAATGCTTTCCAGCCAAGAAAGGGGATGTGAAGCCAGTGGGATTGTTGGAGGTGTTTGCTGCCCAAGCTCAGCCCAGGGGACACATTTTCCTCAGGCTGCATCAGAAGATGGACATTTATATTTCTTGACAGAAACCCATCCAGGAATCCCAACTACTGTCCCCTGGAGTGAAAGAATAAGGGAACTAACTGTGCTTTGGGCTCCTTGCCAGGGCAGAGGTGCTGGTGAGGATGTCCCTGCTGTCTTGGAGAAGGATGAGAATGGGTAGAAAGAATCTACCTCCAACCCCAATTTTCTCAGTGGATTAAATCATTCAGCCCTTGAAGCAAGGTAGAAAATCCCCAAAAAAACTCCAAGCAGGTGTTAAGGAATCAGTGTCTTCCAGCCTTTGCCACGAGGGGCTCTTTTCTTCCTCAGCCCACATTTGTGAGCAGTGTGATTTTCTCCACATCTCTACAGACATCCTTCATCTCATACCAACCCCTGCTCATGCAAAACTGGAGCATTGCATTGCAAATGGAAGATTTAATTAAAATGTTCCTCTTTCTGAGATCAATAATCAAGGCAAAACAGTTTTACTTTCCGTTGATATATCTGTTTTTTCTCCCATTTAAAACAAACTGTGGATTACACTTTCTAACATATTGCTTCCAAAAATGCTCCAAAAGCAAATTAAACCTTTTGGCAGCCTTTGATTCACTTCACATCTCACACAGAATAACTCGAAAGACAATATTAGAATACAGCACAAAATAACATAATTAGGCACAGTTTCATGTCTGAAGTTTTGAAAGTGTGGAAGAAACTTTTTAGGCATTTAACTCATTTAGTAAAACTCAAGTGTCACGGAGCAAACTGTGAGTATTTTGATCTATGTGGAGTTTGATTCCAAACTCTCAAATCTCAGCAGAACTCACTTTATAAAGTGACTTCTAATTTATATTCTGTGTTAATGTCAAGAAATTAAATCAGAAATCTGGAGGCAATTCTACATAATAAGGTGAAAACAGTGGAATAAAATCTGTCAAATAACTTCAATCAAAACCCATTACACTGGTGCTGTCTGAGCACAGTTCTCTCTGCACAGAAACCTTACAGCATGCTTGCATTTTATTTATTTAAATTTCAATCATACTATATCACAGGAGAGATATTTTTTTAATCTCAGGATTAGTATAAAACCTTCAAATTAATTTTATCATTATGGGTCTTAACTGGGAATGTTTTAATTTGAGTGAGATTGTGCAGGTCCAGAGCTGGACTAAAACCACTCTGCCACTTCATTCCCATGAAGGCTTTGGGAAAGTTCATAGTGAAACTCAATCAATTTATAGATGCACAAAAATTCCATCTAGAAATTCTGCCAAGAATTTCTCAATATTTGGGGAATTTCATTATGAAAAAAAGTATTAAATGCCTAATGCATGAGGGTATTTCTCATTTTGAGGGGAAAAAAAAAAAGAGCTGGAAATAATGTTTATAATCCATGAATGTCTCAGTCAGCATTCCTGCAGGGATGGCTCTGCATTTGTCTCTGGGAAGTGAAGGGAGGGTTTGGGGATCTACTCAAAACAGGAGAAAGTGTCTATTTTCATCTGAATTGTGAACACACCAAGTGTGAGGAGTGTTTGGACTTCACCGTGTTTGGATTGGACCTGGACTGACAGGACAAGGGGCAATGGCTTTACCATCACAGGGAGTAGGGTTAGATGGGATACTGGGAAGAAATTCCTCCCTGTGAGGGTGGGGAGGCCCTGGCACAGGTTGCTCAGAGAAGCTGTGGCTGCCCCATCCCTGGAAGTGTCCAAGGCCAGGTTGGAGCAACCTGGGCTGGTGGAAGGTGTCCCTGCCCATGGCAGGGGGTGGATGAAATGATCCTTAAGGTCCCTTCCAAGCCAAACCACTCTGTGATCCTGTGATGATTCCATGATTCCATTCATGTGAAACCTGGGGCTCACTTTTACACTGTGAGTTCACACTTCACAGCTTGGGGCCCATCATTCTTTCTAGAGTTTGCAAACCTGGCTCTTCTTCTGAGCCAGGCACCTATAAAATCCTATTTTTCCGAAGACAGGAGCCATTCTGAGGCACTGAAGTTATCCCAGAGTCATTACAAAGATCCACAATCACAATGTTCCTGCCCATGACAAAGCTGATGCAGTTCTGCTTCTCGTCTTTAAAACTCTGCTGCACACAAAAAAGAAGAAAATAAAGGTGAATAGCACAACAATCAACCATGGCAAGTCTCCACGTTGTTACTTCAATGATGCACAATCTGTTTGCTATCTGAAGACTGTAAACAGACTAATATTTCCAGAAGTATGGGATAAATCAGCCATTTAGAAGCAGCGAAGGGAAAATGATGAAGCTCCAAGTGAGTTGTGAAGCAGTGAATAAGGATGTATTACACCACGGGAAACCATCAATATTTGTTTATTGTGTCAGTGTGAGAAATAAATCTGGTGGCTAATTTGTATTCTCTTCACTTAATTCCACTGTTTCAGCCTGAGTTTCTGTGTTTGGGTTGAAGCTGCACAGCTGCTCAATGGTGCTGTCAAAGTGTTCCAAAGTCCCGGTCTCCTGGAGACAGGGAGACACTGCAGTGCCTCCCATGGATCCAGGGATTATGGAAGGGCAGTTCTTTAGGTGTCAACCCAACACTTGGCACCTCTTTGCCTTCCTAAGGGTGGTATTTATGTGATAACTAAAGACTCTGGGCAACCTGTGCCAGGGCCTCCCCACCCTCACAGCCAAGAATTCCTTCCTAACATGTCTGCCTGTGTAATAAATCACTTCCTCTGTTTTTTAGGATCCAAAGTCACTTTTCAAGTCTGTTTTGTTTAGTGTTTCCCAGAACCACAACCGTTGCCACCAGCTCCTGGTTCCCTTGCTGCTCTTGGACAGAGTTCACTCAAATTTGAAACAACCCCTGAATATCTTTCAGGACTGTTTGATAACCCTTCCTTTTAGAAAAGTTGTGTACCTGAGGGTGTCTGTCTTTTCCCAGCATTCAGCAGAGCTGCAGAGAGGACACCAGTGCCCTCCACACCTGACAGAGCAGGTGACCCAGCCTGGCAAGGTGTGGATCATCCACACTGAGCACAGAAAGCTGACAGCAGCTCCTCTCCCCCTCCGGCCTCCTGCACTCCCAACAAAGACATGCCAAGGATGCTTCGCTCACAATATTGCCCTGAGACCCCGAGGAGCAGAGGCAGAACCACTCCCCGGGTTTCTTGGCCACCAGCTTTTGATTTGCATCTCAGCAGGGAGGAGCAGGGCTGGCACAAGGATTGCACACCCTTCAAAGAGACCTGGATGGTGCTGAACTGAGCCTGCTCATCCCACCAGGGCTGGGCAAAGCAACAGGAACAGGCTTCTCTGCTCCTCTCCTTTCCATATTGCACTGAGTCACAACGGTTAAAATGATCTGTTTTAATTGAATTTAATCATGAAATTAGGGGGAAAAAAAACAAAACAACAAATCAAAAAAACCCTCCCATATTCAGCCCTTCAAAACTCAGAATATCCTTGACCTCTGGATGTCTTTCCAAATAAAATCATTTCAAATTTCATTTCCTGTTTTCAGAAACTCTGGTGCACTTTGCATTCATTGGTTCATTTATACCTCAGCACATTCCACAGAGTCATTTTCCTGTCAGTTGACTTACCAGCAGTTAAATCTCAAATAAAGAGAGGAAGGCAAGGACAACTCTGTTTGTTCCACCTGCAGAATAAAAGTACAGAAGCTGTGGAGAAGTTAAACAATAACTCAAAATTAAGTCTAAACTGACAAAAGCGAATTCTCAAGGTCTTCTTGTCAACTCATGAAAACCTCTGAAGGACTTAGTAAGAAACATGAAGCAGAAGTAAACAATGAGTAAACAATGAAGCACAAGGCAAATAACAATGGTGTGAAGAGGGAACTGCCATCACAGCCCAGCCTGCAAACAAAGGGATTAGAACACGGACAAGACAGTGAGAGATTTTCATCAAATATCCTCAGTGACAGGTCTGCTGGGAAGAAAACCTCGTGTACAGTACAAGAAAATAAATCAATTCCAAATTCAACCGGTTTGAATGAAAATACTCCAATGATGCTGACTCGTAATCTATTAATCAGGTTCCCCAGCTAACGAGTGGGGAGGAAGAATGGCTACAAATTCTCTTTATCCTCTCTTTCCTTTGGGACATATTAATGTAATCCTTTTAGGATGGATAGGATAGAAAGAAATAAAATTTTCTCCCTCTTTTGCAAGTGCAGGAACAGAGCAGTCAGTTCTTCTCCTTTGATAGTAGATGGACCAGGATATTCCCAACTGAAAATGAAATGGAACTTAACAGACCTGAAGTCCTTGAGAGAAACATTTGGAATCAGGGGACAGTGATTGGAAAACTGTCTGCAAACTTCTACTTGGGAAAATAAAAACTCCATTAGGAATAATCAGTTATCTTGGACACACATCATTAGGAAAATTTCCCCAGCAGTGTTTGGAAGGAAAATTAACATTGCTTGCAAAAGAAACTTGTATGAAACTCTATAGTTTCTATTTTGTAGTGTAGGATTTCCTCTTTGTTTGTAATTAATACATAGACTTAATATTTGAAGACTTTTTGGGAAGTGTCAATTTGATTTGGCACCCACTAAAATTTCTTTCATATTTGTGATGAACAGTCCTGAAGAGTCTCATCCAGGCATTTATTTGTGGGAGGAGAGGTCCAGGTGCATAGCTATGGACACCCAAACTAGAAAATGAAGTCATTTGGTCATTTTTAGCCTCTGGAGCAGAGAACCAACCCTGAATCCTGCTGAGACAAATATATTATGGATCTGAGGAGCTGAGACTAATCTGAGTCCTGCCTGAAAGTAAACCTCCAGCAAAGAGAGATTTGGAGGGAAGGTGAGCAAATATCAAAGAACTCTGTGCAGCAGCTCCCCAGTCCTTTAGCATTGCTCTTTGAGGTGCTCGTGATGCAAAGAAAAAGGCTTTGGGCTAAAATTCAGTCTTAAAAGGTCATTTTAAAAGAATCTATTGATGAGTTACTTAGGCCATTCTCTTCAAACTGGTAGAAAAAGTGTAGCCCTGCAGTCTACCTCGGGCAGATGCTGTTTCTACCTTCAGTCAGCTTTAATTAATATCAGCAAATCATTCATTCCTTTGCTGGGTGAGCACAGAAACTCATCCCGAGTGTGGGAATCAGGGCGTGCACAGCACTGCCAACAAAGCACTGCACTGGAGCTGGGTGGGCAGGGAGGGCAGAGTTAAGGACAATTAAAAGCAATATATTTCTAAGGGAATCATCACGGAGAGAGGTGGGTTTATGATTTCTCTTTATGCAGGGACAATATTCTTTTAAAGATTGGAAAGCCAAATGTTTTTTCCGCGCGTTTCAACACCGTGCCCATCAAAAGCTTTATTTGCAGCGAGCAGCTTTTATCTGATCTCACATAAAAATCACCCTTGAGGAGCAGTGAGCCACAGTATTTCATCAAGAATCTTTGGACCTAAAAATCTGCAAAGCTGTTGCTGTGCTCCCATTTATTTTTATGTATTTTATTAAATACATCCTGAAGTGCTGTTCAGTAACTGTTGGGCCCTCACGCCGTCTCACTGAGATGCTTTTTCAGCAGCAACAGCAGAGAAAAAGTAATGTGGGCATAACATATTTGCCTGAATAAATATAATTATGTTTTCTCGTAGTTTCTTGATGTGGTGACTATTTAATTTACCACTTAGCTAGAGAGTGTTCTTTGAGACCAAACAACAAAGGCTTGTCTGCTCACAACTGATGCTCAGCTCTGTTTGAATGCAGCCATTCTCTTTGTGCAACAGATGCCTTTCTTCTTTCCATAATAACAGCCACAGTCCTGTGGGTTTTAGTCTCATGATAATCTTGTATATGGGTGATAAGAGCTGCACTGAGTGAGTGTAGCAGCTTCCTCCTTGCAGTTGTAAGCATTTTGTAGGAACACTGGTTTCTCTCTCTGTGCTGGTGGTTGCAGGTTTGGTTGCAGCAGGTCCCTCTGGTGTCACATACACACAGAATTATTTCTTATATTTGCACAGTGAAGCTTTTTTTTAAAAAAAAAAAAAACAACACACCCCAAGCTGACTGAAGCTCAAATTTTGGGCCATTGGGTTTGGGGAGCTGAGTTCTGTGTTGTTTTTTACAATTCTGCAGTGCAGGAAGATGAGAAAATGGTCAGACTAACCTTTGGGGGTCCAGTTGCAAACTCTTTCATTGCTATATATTGAAAGCAAATGCAAAAAGGCATTTTCATGTTAATCAGTTTTCACCCATCTCATTCACACACTGAGTGAATCTGTCCCACTTTCTTTTGCCTTCTGTGCTTTGTTCAGGGCAGAAACGTTGCAAAGTCTCACTCTGGGTAGGTCATGTTGCACCGAGACAAATATCTTGCCTTCCCCGTAGCGAAGCTGAGAATATCTTCAGCTTTTTTATTTTTTTATGAAACAGAGGTTCAAAAGTTCATCCTGCACAGACTTCAGCTGTGCTGAGGAAGAAAGGGGAAAGCCCTCAAGAGATAAGTGGTACAACAATGAGAAGCTCAAAGTCAGCCTTGTCTAGAGGATGGTTCCTTTTAATTGGGCCGCGATTAAAGCTTTGCCTCTCTCTTGTCTTTGGAGGTGTGGATATATCAGGGTTTTGAGTAATCTTAAAAATCTGATAGTGCAGAGGACACATCTGAACTCTTTATGTTTTATTGGGAAGAGAATTTGGGAAGTTTGCTTCAGCCCAAAGAGTCTCAGAATTTGTGGTGTAAAATTTCATTCTGCATGGCTGATAGGGACTTGAAATAATTTATAAGAAAACATAATTTGGAATGAATAGAGAAGAAAAACTTTGCATTCGGTTTCCCTGCACTCCAAAATCTTTATTCTTTCCTACTAATTGGCTTCTGTTCTGAGGGACAGCACTTGATCTTCTCCAAGGAACTCGGAGGTCCAGTTGCAAGAAAAGCTCTGGAGCTCCTATTGATTATCTCAACAAGTTTGTGTTATTAAGGTAAAAGTTGGCTCCTCTAGTTTTGACCTCATCTGGATCCCACATTCAATTCCTTCCCAGTGTTCCCCCCTCATGGCCCCTCTTTGTTGCTTCCCAGCTTCCTACCACAAACACTCATGACTTAAAACCAGAATGAAACATGAGGAAGAGGATGATCTAAACCCGGATAAGTGAGTTCCCTCTTCAGGGGGAAGTGTTTGCCCTTGTTCAAGGAAAAGTCAGATTAGATGCTGCTAATAAGCTCTTCTGTCCCCAGGGCTCTAAATGAAGCCTTGCACTTGGCCCAGCACATAACTGAGAGCTCTTCCTTAATAACAGATGGCCCAAATTACCATGGACAACCAAAAGCCACTTGTTTGGGCAGCCAATGAGAACCCTCACTTGGTTTGTATGTCATTTATAGTCCTCTTTTGGGCTGCTGCACTTCAGAGGGCAATATACAGCAGATGATTATATATAATTGAACCATTTCCTGTGCTGACCTTGTGTTGTTGACAAACCCTGACACTGCCACAGCAGCCGTTTCCTCTGGCCCTGCCATGATTAATACAGCTATTTCTGGGCTCATTTTAATTTAAAACACACAGTAGAACCGTGTGTTCTGTCTCCCCTACTTGGGCTGTTTAGCCTAAATTCATTCAAACCCAGTTCTAAACCCTAAAACCTGGGACCTAACATTTCTTATTGACTGTAAACTCAAGAGAAAATGCTGTATGTGTGGGACAGATGAATCTAGATGTGACTCCAGCTTGTTCTTTTGGAGCCTTCTGTAATTAGAGTAATTAGTTTCTCTCTTTTTTCCTCTCAGCTTGGCATTTGGCATTTCTTGTTCCTTCTGTATTTTCTGTTGTTCCATTACTTCTGTCCAAAGCAAATTGTGCCAAATCTCATTCTCAGTCACATCATTCTGGTTTTGTTGCATCATGACTTTATAGAGTGATGCCACTATAGAGGCAAAAGGAACTAGTCCCAAATTATGGGTCTTTTCTTGGCCAAATATTACAATATGTAAATATCTGAGGGCAATTGAGCAAGTGAGAAGGAAAATTGTAAAAACCAGTAGATTTAGGAGTGAAATGGAAATCTGTGCAGGAAATAGGAGGGGAAGGAAAGAAAAATCTGTTTGTAAGGAGAGACCAGTTGTTCTTTTCTTTAACTAATTTAAAGGAATCTTTTGTAGACATTGTTTGTGCTGTAGATCTTTCTTATCTCGCTATATTCAGTTTTGTTTGTCTAATATCTGCTCAACAAGTGACTGACTTTATTTGTCTTCATTCCCTACATAGTCTCTGTAATAATCCTTTGCTATTATATATCTTTGTTTGACTTACATTTCCTTCGCAGTTTTTCCTCTGACATTGTTCATCTTCATTCCCCAAATCTGCACTAAGCAGCAGTTCCCTGACACTGCTCAGGCTGGATCTCCTCTCTCCCAGTCAGCAGCAGCTCCCTGGAGCCATCCTTCTTCATCTGCCCCCCACCCAACCACAACCTCATCATGTCGTTTATGTGCATTAAAAACCATCGTCTCACAGAGCTCAGTTCCTCTTCACTTCCCAGGACATCCAGCAGTCATCATCTGGCACCATTTGCTCCAGCCTTCAGGATTATTTGTCTTTATCCTGGATTCTCCAGTGGACATTCATGTACAGCCCTGCCCCAGGCTGTCCTGAAGTGCTGGGGATGTTCCCACTCTGGATGTGCCACCTTGGGTTTCATCAGCACACAGTCACAGAATGATAGAATGGTTTGGGTTGGAAGAGACCTTAAAGATCATCCATCCCACCCCCTGCCATGGGCAGGGACACCTTCCACTAGCCCAGGTTGCTCCAAGCCCTGTCCAACCTGGCCTTGGACACTTCCAGGGATGGGGCAGCCACAGCTTCTCTGGGCAACCTGTGCCAGGGCCTCCTCACCCTCCCAGGGAAGAATTCCTTCCTAATATCCAATCCAACTCTACTCTGTCAGTTTGAAACCATTTCCCTTGTCCTGTCCCTCCACACCCTTGTAAATAGTCTCTCTCCATCTTTCTTGCAGGTTCTCTTCAGGTATTGGAAGGTTGTAATTAGGTCACCTCAAAACTTCTCCAGGCTGAACAAACCCACCCCTCCTGAATTTTCTGTTGTGAAACCTGCAGGCCTAATTCTGTTAAACTGGCTCTTTGAAAGGTGTATTGTTCTTATAAAAAAAAAACCCTCAGGCTCCTTCAAAATTAAATTAATTCAACCATCATTCACTTATCATTAACCATCATTCACCAACTCTGAAACAACTGAGGGATTTGTCATAAAAACTAAGACACTTTGAGGAGACCTTGGACCTTTGTTAAGTTTCTCACACAGCTTGAACATAAGGAAAAGGAAAATGGATGTAAACCTTCCAAATCTCAAAAGATATCTGACCAAACCCCATCATCAATGGCTGAGGGAAAGTTCTACCACAGAGATGAGAAGCAGATGCTGGCCAAAAACTCAGAGATCTGTGGGGAAAGGATCTAATTGGTTTCACTGCGTTAGGAATTTGTTTTAGGCTGTTTCTTCCTGGAGTTCTTTCCACTCACGGAGTAGTTGCAAATTCTCCTGGAATATTTCAGGATGGGTTATGTGTTATGTCCAGGGTGTCATAGTTGTACCAAACAAAACAGGAAATAGAGCCTTTAAACCAGGTTCCCTATAATCATGAACATGAAATTTTGATGTTTGCTCCCACAAATGTTTAATGTGCAGAAAGGATTTTTAAGGGTAAGAAAGCCAGTTGTAAGAAATTGTGAGTGATCAGATTTAAAACCCAAGGATGAAGACTTATTTTCAAATCACATTTTTCCTCTTAATAAAAACATTTTGGAGAGGTGTCACAGACAGATGTGTGGTTAATGAGATCCAACATCATCAGTTTTAAAATGTTCAGTCTGTTGTTTTCCACTTTTCAGTGCTCTCTTGAACTCAGACTAAGAAAGAGATATTAGATTAAAAATTTGAATTGCTCTGGAAGTGTCACTGAAATCTGCAATCTTAGCAGTCATTAGGACAAAGAAACCACATTTTGTAATTCATGACATTAAAACTGAACTAATATTTTAATGGGGGGAAAGAGTCCTGCTGAAGAACAGTTGTTATCCTTTTTGCTTTATGAAACAAAGAGGAATATTTTCTATCCCACCTATCTCTGGTGGTTCTCTTTGGACTAAATGACTAAAACACCACCCATCTTTCTGAAGATCTTAAATTTTACGTCCTATTTTAGCCAAGAGCCCGATTTCACACACTGACATTCTCGAAGTCAAAAATCTGTTTTCCTTTATTTTTTCCCCCTTCTCCTTCTTTCAGCCTCACACATTGTTTCTAAATTAAACACAAGTCTGGAGAAAAGAGAGGGTTTATCAGGGCTGACAAAAGGTGGCTGAGCTGGGGAATATGCAGGGACACAACAACATTTTCTGCACAACCACGTCCCTGTGAAACTCCTGAGATTGGGGAGGTGACAAAGTGGCCAAAGGGTCACCCTGGAAGAGGAGGGGGAGCTTCCCTTGGGCAGAATTCACTGATTCTTTGTGCTGTCACTGCCCAACTCAAGATGCTGCTTCCCTTGTTTTGTAGCAGGAAAGATTGAGCTACAAATAGGTGTATCAGGGACAGGAATGAATCGTGGTCTTTATGAAAATGGCCACTTCAATCTGTGCACATGCACTGGGTGCTCTCAGGTTGGGAGAGATCAAAATAAACTGGCTTTTAATTATTTTTTTTTTTTAATGAGAACAGCGATACTTAAAAAGAATCTGAGCTAAATTCCAGTTAATCTAATTTAAGAATCTAACTTAAACTCCAGTTTACAGTCTATTAATGATGCCCAGACTGAAATTATTTTGATATTCAGAGATGGAAGGAAGGAAGGAACGATGAAAGGAAGGAAACAATATTAATAGTTCCACCTGAAAATGGACCCTGACCTGAAATTTTATCAGAAAGCTGTTTTTTGAGGAGGATGCCTAAATACAAATCAAACTTTGGGTCCAGGCTTCATAAATATCTGGCTTTTTGTGTATTGTCTACACCTGGAGCAATTATTGCAGTTGGAAAAGACCCTCAGTGTGTGATTTTCTCTACTTTCATCCAAGCAGAACAAGATTTCAGTCCTTCCATGCATTTCTTTGAAGAATTGTGCCTATTAATTAGCTGCATGTATAATATGAGTTGTATATATAATATGAGTTGCATATATAACATTAGTTGTATGTATAACATTAGTTGTGTTTATAAATACTATGCAGACACTATGTGTGTCAAACATCGTGTTAATCCCAATTTAAAAAGTGGGATTTTAAACCTGTTCCTAACCCCAAATAATTGATGAAAACAGGGACAACAGTCACAGTGCCATTCGTAAATATCCCAACATCCCAATATCCCAACAACTCCAGCTTTTTGGTGCTGCTGAGGTAATTTCAAATGGTTTTTACATGTTTACATGTTCCCAGGCTGCTTTGTTCCTCACTTCCAAGGTCCTGAATTGTAGATAACTTCAGAATTAAGTATCACTGGGATTGTTCCTGCTTTGTTCTCTCTCACGTTCTCTTATGTTCAGTCTTCTCATAGTCTAGGTTTCCATGGAACCATGAAAAAATACATGAAAAAATAAGCTTATATGTGTTTATCATTATTTACCCTAAATAAGGATCAGTCCTCAGCTGGCAAAACCCAAAAGAAATATACAGATTTTTTTTTCCAAATGAGTTTATAAATGGGTAAATCAGTTACAAAGGAGTAAATAAACAATAATTTTGCATGTGTAGTCATTGAGAGTCTGCTCAAATGAATGCACTCCCACCAGCATAAATAAATGTTTCACTGGGTTACAACAGTGAAATAAAAGGAGGCATTTCAAGACTGCCCTGGTTTAGTAAATGCAGGTTGTAGGCCTCACCATGATATTACAAATTTTGACTTGATGAGGATATTTGTAAATATTTATCCAGAAATCCAAGTGTCTGTATTGTCTGTGTTTGCTTCTTGCTCTAACATGGTAGGTCTGCATTTGTGGCAGACAAAAAGAAAAGGTGCCTTTGCCCTTGAGAAGATTTTGGGTTCTATTGCACCACAATCGCATGTATTCAAAGGTATTTTAGAAAACTGGCAAGAATTCGTATAACTTTTTATGTTCTGCATAAACACAGCACGTGCAGCAGCCTCCAATCCATCCTGTGCTTTTATTTTAACACAAAATATCCAAGAAGAGCCGGGAATTTCGGAGCTGTGCGGCCTGAGGCGCGTGAGGCACCGCGGGTACGGCCGTGCTGGAGCAGACAGAGCCAGCCAGGAGGCTTAAAACCCTTCCAGGGAGTGGTGGAGCTAAAAGTAGATGGTACCAGATGGAAAATGAGGGCGACTCCATGCCCTCCTCCATCTGCTCCCAGTCATCTCTAGGACAACACAGAAAAAGTGCCTGCGCTGGCTGAGAGGGAGGGATGGAGATGGGGAAAGAAGGGTCTGTGGGTCTTCTGGAGAGAACAAAGCTCTGTGTCTGCAGGAGGTTTGGAAGTGGAAATGTGTTCTCTACAATGATTTCTGCTCTGTCCAGCTGGGATGGAGCACTGGGAGAGCACAGCCCAGGCATGATCCCATGTATCCTGTGTGGAGCCAGACCCTGGTGAGGGAGCCAGACCCTGGTGAGGGAGCTGCCCTGCTGCTGCCTCGTCCCCTAGACGTGTGTGTGCCACCCAGAGACAGCCAACAGCTGCCAACAGCTGTCCCACAGGTGTGAAAAGCCCTTGGGGATGGGCTGTGGGGTTGGAATTCTCATGGAGAAGGAAGGATCCATAGAGGGGTCAGGGCTGTGGCATTCACTGAGCCCCCCAGGCCAGCCAGAGGTGAGGGTTTGGCTTCACTCCCAAGTGAGTTTTTGAGCTCCAAGAGGCAGGGCCAGAACAGCAAAAAAGCCCAGAGAACCTGGCTGGAGCCCTAAGGGCCTGTGTGTAACATCTGCTGGATGGCCAATGTCACCAGGAAATCCTGCCCTACACCCTGGGATGAGCTTGGCAGCCTGGGAAAAACTGCCAGTGCTGTGCAGATCATTTAGTAGCTTATGAGCCCTCAGAAACCAAGGGCTGTGGGCATCCCCATTCCTCCTGGCTTCCCATTCCCTAGATTTCCTCCTGTGCTGGCCATGTGTCCATGCCATGGATGAAAAGGAGCTCAGCATCCAACAGCAAAAGCTGCATCCTTCCATCTGCACTGTCTGCCCAGACATTCCCAGTTTTCCTTGAAGCAGATGGGACATGATACACCCATTTATATTCAAGAGCTTAAATTTGAGCTCCAAAAATAAATTCCACTCTGCTTCCTTGTGGTTGTATCCATCAAAGAGGGAAAAGCACGGAGCCTGAGCTGGGCACAAAGGAGCTCAGGTCAATAAGGAGCAGAAATATTCTTGGGCTGTTCCATTGCATTTATCCACATGCATTTCTGACCAGTTCTTGCTTCCCAGAGACTTCTCTGGCAAGTTTTATTTTTGCAAGCTTGACTTTATTGCATTTCTTTTAAGAAAAAAAAACAGGCTAAGAGGTCACCCTCTGGGACCTTTGGAACTGATGCTTCCCAAACTGTGAGAGTGCCTTGAAAATGATTTTCAAAATATTTTCTGCAATTCTCTCTACCAAGAAAAATACTAGTACTGGAAATATTTGAAACATGAATAAGAATTTTTTTTCAAGGTCTGTTGTACTATGATAAACATTCTTTAGTCCTTGTTCAAGGAGCAGCAGCAGCATCTGAAATTGTCTCTTATTGTGGGAATTTCAGTATTTGAAAGCACAGTTTTGCATTCAGAAGGCATTTTGTTGTCCCTTACAGCAATTCACCCCTGTGCCAGGCACATCATCATTCCCTGAATTCCTTGGTGAGGGACCTGTTTCCATCCCAGAGCTGAGCATCCACTGTTCTGCTTCCTGTTGGGTTCATTCTTTCTGCAGTTGATCAAATGTTCTCCTCTCCACTGAGGATTTTCACATATGTCAGAAATCTCAGGATCTAATAACACATCCAGGACTGCCAGCCACATCCTGAGGCTTTTAGGATTCTTGGTATGGAACAGATTGAGAACTCGCCAACACTTTTTTTTTCAAAAATAGAAGTGCCAATTCATCAAAAACCTGCGTGGGACACAAAAAGAATAATAATAATAAAAAAAGAAAAACAACCAAGCGTGGAAAAACCTCCCTGTTCCAGAAAAAAAAATTGGTTTTGAAAAATCCCACTCCACACTCCGGGCAAAATGTTTCATTTTTCAACTTGAATTTTAATCTGAAATTGCCTTTGAAATTTGAAATTTGTAAAGAGCAGGTGAGTAAAGAAAACTTAAAATTCCAGATGACCATGGGATTGACACCATCTCAATTTGATTCCAGGCCATTATTTAATTAGAATTTGGGTTTGCCACAATCCAGTACAAAAAAGAACATAATTAAATCACTTGTTTCCATCCAGCTCTGAGGTCATATATGATAAATACGAGCACTGTGCACGTTCTGACCCATCAGAATCCACAGGTGTCCCACATTTATGGTAAATCAAATGCATTTAAAATGGAATTCACTGATTTTTTTGAGGTCTAGAACAACACATCATACAAGCAGCTCAGATATTTGTTTGCTGCTGTATCTGTTTGGATTTTGGAGGGCTCAGCTCCTCCTCCCTGTCCCTGGCCATTTGTCACTCTGCTGAAGGCACTCGCTGCTTCTCCCCCCAGTTAAGAGCAGAGCCCTGGAAAATGGCATCTGCTTCAAAGTTTCCTGACTTTGGTTTCACACTTTAGACACAAACTCCCAGGATGAGCCTTTGGTAATGTCTTTATGAAAACCTGAACATTTGGTCCTTGCAACCCCCAGGGCAATTCATGCTTTTGAAGAATTTGCAAAACCTACTGAAGCCTGACCTTTCTTTGCTGAAATCTTGTTGACTGTATTTAATTCTGTAGACTTCCCTCTGCTTTTTTATTTTTTTTTCCTCTGTGATCTTCAAATAACTTTTGGCAACGTTTCTGTATAAAATGATGTTAAGTTTTCTGATCTTTTTTTTTTAGCATACACCTTGATTTTTATTTATTTTTTTTTTTTAATAATGAGGTCAACCAGTTGCTTTCCAATCCTCAGGGAAGTTATTTCTTTAGCGAATTTATATATTTGACCACCTACATTTTGTTCTTAATTAATGTTTGAGTTTCTCCTTTCAAGTTGTTAATTTTTACAGGAGCTCCTGGCCAGAACATCATTTTCAAGCATTTCACATCCCTGGAGGTGTCCAAGGAAAGCCTGGCCATGGCACTCAGTGCTCTGGGCTGGGGGATAAGGTGGGGATTGGGCACAGGGTGGACTCCACGGGCTGGGAGGGCTTTTCCATCCTCAGTGATCCTGGGATTCAGTGGCTTTAGACACCTTTAGGAGGAATATCCTTTTGCACTGACTGTTCTCTGCTTTGCAGACATTGCTGAATGTCCATGTTCTTCCTTCAGGAGAGCAGATGGAACACCCCAAAGGACTCTGCTTGTGGCTTTATATCATTTCAGTCAAAAAAACCAAAGAATAACAATTTCTTTGGCTCAGGGAAATGAGTAGCAGGAACGTGGATCTTCCAGGAGCGGGGAGAAAAAATGCTTGAAGAAATATTCCATTTCAAATCATGGAAACCTCCTCATTCACCTGTTTTTTTAATTCATTTCACCTCAAAACTTCACGGCTGATACAAGAGGTAACCCACCTCTTCCTTCTGATAGTCTGGGAGCTGAGCCTTGATTCCTTTCAGCACTGATAAAAACCCACCTCTTTCTGGCATTTGTCTGACACTTTGAGCACTGAGAGAGCTCTTGACTTTTCCCAGGAACACGCAGCTTTCCCCAAATCATTCCATGAGCATCAAAATCATGGAAATCCTCCCCAGGCAGCATTCAAGCCTTTTTCCAATCCTGCCTCTGCTCTCACAGCCTGTCCCAGAGGTCTGTCAGAGTTCCCACTACAAACCCAGGAATCTACACTCAGATTTGTCTCCCACCATTTCTTCCACCATGATATTCTGCACAGAAAATCGCTTTGCTGCCTTTTAACTCTGCCCAGACTCTTTTATTGGATTGTGGGGCATTGACATGATGGTCTCTTCATTGCTTCTGAGAAGATATTTTTATTAAGTTCTCATCTATTCAGCCTCTTGCACATCCTTCTAAATTTGAATTTTGTGTTTGACAAGAGCTGGAATACATTATAAATTGTGCTGCTGGGCACAGGGATGCCAATATCATATATTTTACTTTTTATTATTTTTCTCCCCGTGTGCTTCTGCCTTTCCATGGAGTTTCTGGAATGGAGGAAATGAATGCTCAAAGGTGCTGATTAACTGCTGCTCAGGGAAGAGGGAGAAAGAGGGGGGGAAGCGAAAAGAATAATTGGAAAATGAATTAAAAATCACAGTACTTTTTGCTTCAAGTCACTGTTTTTCCTTTCAACTTGCCCAGTTTACACTTGAACCCGCTCAAGCAGGATCTGCTGCTCATGAGAAGGTGGAAAGAACCTGTTTAGATGAGACTCAACAGCAGGCTGACTCTAATAATGATGTACGTAATGTGATCAGACAACTTCCATGTGTCCAGTGATATTTGGTAGCCTCTCTGAAACATATTTACACTCCCAAGGTGGTCTCATCTGGTCCCAGGGACGGTCTGAAATGTGGTGAGGCAGGATGGGCTGTTGAGGTTGAAGGTGACCTTTGCACATCTGTATTTCGTGGCTCCCCAGCAGCTGAACTGCTCACTGTGGCTTTCCCTGCCAGGCTGCTCAGCCAGTGGCAGCTTCCCAGCTCCCTCAGGCAGGGAAACGTGTAATAAAATCCTAAATACAGGCCAGACTGCTCAGAGGGTGCTCCCTGATGTGAGGGGAAGGAGCTGTAGGGTGCTAATAAAGCAGCAGGTGGGGAGGAGATGAACCAGGGCTGTGCTGCAGGGACAGAACCTGGGCTGAGTCACTGCAGGATGTGGCTGTCCCAGCATCCTGAACTGGGAATTCGGGAATAAACTGGGACTGAACAAGTGGAGGATGCTGTGATGCAGCATCTCCCATGGCAAGGTCGGTCTCGCTTCGCTGAGCAACCCCTTCATCCAGGGAGAGCTCTGGAAACACTCTGGGTTTTAAGATTTGTTCCTTCATCAGGGCATTTTAATGATTCCTGAAGCACCATGTATTCCCATGAACACAACCAGAGATGGCACAGGGAGTCACTGGACAATATAGGAGGGCAAGAGAGCACTGCCACTGGGGAGTGTGTGGGACTGGGCCTTTGGACACATCCAATCCTCCTGTTCCTGAAGTGTCAGCCCTCTGACTTCCCCACAATGAACAGTGACACCAAGCTGTGCTGTGAAATCTGATATTTTCATTCTACAGCAATTTATATCCAGCCTTTCACAAGGCAAAACCAACCTTAAAATTCACTACAAGGTCTGCACAGCCCCTGGCTCCGAGAGGTGGAAGTTGCCCCGTCCATTCCCACCTGGATTTGGCAAAAACAACAGCTTTGCTCAATTCTTGCAGAGGAATTAATCATTTTGCTGCCACACAGCACAGGGCATTTTCCTTTTTTTTCCTTTTCCACCTGTCTGCTGTTGGGTGTTGCTGTGTTGAGCTCTCCACCAGGACACGATGGCCCTTCTCAGATGGAGTTTCATCTCCACCCATGGCACCCTGGCACCTTGGCCATGGCACAGAGGTGATGCCCGAGGTCCCTGGGTGGTGGCTGCAATCCCAGGAGGTGGGAACAGCTCCTGCTCAGCAGCTGCTCCACAGGAGGGAGCAGTTCCCATGAATTTCTCAGCAATTTCCATGAATTTCAAAAGCAGGGAATGCTTTCAGCCCGGAGCTGCAGCTGTCTGTGTTTGAATGCAGGGAGAGAGACGCAGGAATTAAAAAGCATTTCATGGAGACTGAATTTGCCACTGATTTTTTTGTCTGCCTTCACTAATGTATTTGGGTAATTGAAGAGAAGCCTTAGAGGTTCATAAACAGAGATACAGACACTCCTTTTCCCAGAGTTACAAAAAACTTCTCTGTTTTGTCTGATCCCAGCACTGAAGGAGACATCTTCTTCATAAAACCAGAACCCACCAGTTTTATTTCCTGCTTAAGCTTCCCTTTCTTTCTGAGCATCTTTTCTGAGTTTTGCAGGCTTCCTGAATTGAAGGCATGGCACTAATCACTGATCTCTTTGCATGGATATGGTGAAATTAGGCTCTCTCAGCTCTCAGAACCCTGCAGAGAGCTCAGAGAAAAGCAGCAATATCGACAATTCCCTTCTTCTTTTGTTCTCCCCAAATTAAGTCTGTTCCACACAATGTCTTTAAAAACTGACTCATTCCCAGGTAGACACGTGTGGGCTGTTCCCCAGCTGGATCCAGTGCCAGTGTGAGACTGGACATGTAAAGATCCAGGTCATTGTAACACAGACTTCAAAACTCCCTCTGGAATTCCTGACTGATACATGGGCTGATTTCCCAAATTGTCCTGTGATGCTGTAGCTCAAATAAAATTTATTGGCTTGATGAAAGAACTGCTGGGTGCAGTTCTGCCAACTTGTGCTGCTCACAAAGCAAAGCTCAGCAACCAAAACAGCCCCTTCAGCCCTCAGAATCCAAAAGAGGAAGCTGCAGGATTTGAGATGCCCTGATCCTGGACTCCACAAGCTACATTAGTATTCTGCACCCTTCTCCTCTTTGCTGAAGGGATGGAAATGGAAATTTCAGCGTCAGCAGAAAAGCCAGAGCATCTCTGGGTTTCACTGTGGGCAGGAGAGAGAGCAGTGGGTCTGTGATGTGTCACCTGCACAGGGCAGTCACACCCCTGGGCCTGGCAAAAAGGGGGGGGTTCATCTCTAAATCCTTATTATCCCTGCATGGCATCTTCTTCAGGAACCAGCACCTCTTCCATCCCATTCCCCTTCCATCTGCTGGGGTGGCAGGTGTGGCACCAAACAGCTCCAGGACAGGGATTTCCAACTGGTGGCTGGCAAATGAGGCAACTTCAGGACTCTTCATTAACTGTGTTAATTGTGGGACAGATCATCAGTGACTCCCAGCCCAGGGGTGGCAGATGGCCAAGAAAAGGCAAACTGGGGCTTGATGTCTTTTTGTGGCAACTTGATGGCTCTCAGGTTTCTTTGTATTGCAGGATGTATTCTGTCATCAGTTAGATGAAAATGAGATAAATGTTGAATTCTAGTTCCAGTTCTGACTGAACTTTCTAGTGGAAGGTGGAAGGTGTCCCTGCCCATGGCAGGGGATTGGAACTGGATGATCTTAAAAGTCCCTTCCAACCCAAACCATTCTATGAACTATGCAGGAAGGTCACAGCTGTGGCTGTAGGGTCGTAAAAATGAAACTATAAATATAAATAAATCTACTTTGAGTCTCCACTCAAAGCTCTTTCTACAGCTAATGACAAAAAAACATTCAGAAACCTGTAGATCTCTTTTTTGGTGAAAAAATTAGCCAAGGATATAAAATAAGTAATGAGGATATAAAATAAGTAATGAGGACCAACCAATATGCTGAGAAATTCATCCCAAAAATTTTCTTTTTTTTTGGCAGAACAGAATATTTCTTGGATGTGAAATGCAGTTTTTATAAGAATTAGATTTTTGTGGAAGCCAACGTTCATCCAGCTGCTGCTGAGACCAAAGTGAAGCACTGCTGGTGTGATGCCAAGCCAAACCACTGGTGTGTCCCTGCCCTCAGGTGAAGTTTGAAGTGGGTGAAGGTCTCCCTGTCCCTAGTTTGGGTTGATCCATGTCAGGATTAACCTTAATCCAGCAGAGACATTCAGAACTCTGCTCTGCTCCCACCTGCACTCCAGAGGTGCCACCACCTCTGGCTTTCCTCAGTTTGCTGAGGCACCTGCAGTGCCACTTCACACCCCCACCTTCCCTCCAGGCTTTGTCATGGTTTAGCTTCTCAGCAGCAGGATTATGACTAAGCCTGATAAATGTGTGGAAACTTGGTAATTCTCCACCCACTTCCTCCAACTCTCCTGCTCTGAGTCACTCTCTGCTGAGCTTTTGACATTTATTTGGAGATTTTTCTCCCATAACACCACACACTGCTGAGGCACCACAATCATGGAGGTGCCACAGAAATGCACAAAGGGCATCCCTTGGGGGAGAAAAGGGAGGCTTAGGTTTCAGTCTGAAAAACAACAATTTCTGTGCACTGTTGTGCCTGGGAATTTATATTTGGGACCACTCGATAGGCCCAAAAGCAGGTTTTGGTACGGGAACTTCAGCAGTCTCTGGGAACCGAGTTTTTCACTTAAAGAATGTGCACAGAGGTAGCCAGGAGCCAGCCAGAAAAGCAGATTTATTCTCCCCACTCACCTGGCAACGTAACGTACAGAAGGGAGGAAAAGAGTTTCATAAAATCATAGAACATCCTGAGCTGGAAGGGACGTGGATTCCAACTCCTGGCTCTGCACGTGACACCCCAACAATCCCACCACGTGCTGTGATAAGAACCATTTGCTGCTAAACCAGGAGAAAACCTCTGCCAGCCCAAATCCCTCCTCAGGGAGGTGACACAGCGTGCCCTAAATATGGGACCTTCCTCTGTACCCTCCTGCCCAGAGCTGTGCCAAAAGTCATGCTGGATTCCCAAAGGAATGGCAGCTGTGAGGATCCAGCACTGCATGAGCAGCTCCTCAGCAGTGGGAAAACAAGAATATTCCCAATAGAACTTGCCTCTAAGAGGCTATGGCATGTTTTTGGAGACCAGGGGCAGCTGATGGGTGAGATGATTCCCCAGCAGATATCAGGCAGCCAAGACCTCCAGTGCTGGAGGGATAATTCAATGAATTGAAGAGGATGAAGGGAGGTAAATCCTAAAGCATTTCAAAAAATGGCTCCTCAGCAGACTTAGAATCATCTCTGAAAATGTAGATATTGCTGCTCAAGGCTGTGGTTCCTTGTCCATCTGCTGAAATGTTTCCATCAAATTCAGCAAAAACACCACTGAAGTTGTATTTTCTTCTCTCAATGCACACTGACTCCTGAATTATGTGGATTTTGTGCCCTGTGTCAATGGCATCTTTCCTTTTTTGGGTATTTCTGTGGCTTCAGTGCAATTGCCTCAGCTTTGGCCTGCATTTTCCTTCATTCAGTTATTTCCCATTATGAATCAAGTTATTTGTCAGCCAGTGTTTTTTCCATAGCCCTGGTGCCCCATATCACAGGTGATGTGCTCTTTACTCAGCTTTTTGCTATTGCTGGTTTGATTTCTTTTGCACCTTCCAAAATGCGAGTACTTAACTCTGGCAGGGCTGCACAAAGACCATTGAATAGTGAGGGCAATTGTTGAAAATGCAAAAGAAGACAATTTAAAATAGCAGCAGTGCTGTGGGGAACTTACCCATCTCTTTTTTTTCCCTGAGCTTTAAAATTCAAAGAGAGATGATGGTATTAACATATACTGAACTATCGAGGAGGGAGGCTCTGTGAGAGGCTGCTGTAGCATAAATGCCTCACATAGAATACTTTCATTCCTACATTTTCCAGTGATTTGCATGACTGGCAAGGCATTGTTTAAAATGCAGTTTGATTAAATTCAGGCATAGGAGAAGCACTGTATTAAATCTTTCAGAAAGCACTTTGTATCACACTGAGCTGCATCAGTCACACATCGCTCCGACTGCAACAAAAGCCAAGACTAAAATTGTTTAATTTTAGATGGTATATGTTTACAGTCTATAATAAGACATCAAATGTTCTCTCTCCAAACAGTTGTCTTTATCACAAAACATAAAAAAATCCCTTTCAGATAGTACATGAATCCCTGTGCTTTTCTATTTCCATCTTGAAAACACGAGGAGTGCACTTAGTCATTAATCAGTGACAGGGACGATTCGACCAATGCAATTAACTCCACTTGTTCTATTAATAATCAAGCACGCCACAAATGCTTCTGCACTCAGGTGTTAATCAGGACACCATGTAGCTCTGCATTACTTCCCTCTAAAGTGCGAAAGGAAATGCAGATTAATGGAGAATCAGTGTGAGATATGGAAGTGTGACATGCACTTGTCAGTAAAATTCAGCTTTCTGGAGGAGACACGAGGACGGTGCAGCTGCACAAAAGGCAACTCAATTTATCAGACACTGTTACAGACCTGTTAAATGAACCCAGAAATACTTTAATATCTGGAGAAATAATCATAGTTGCTGCCCTGTGTTTGTAGTACACCCAGAAATGCATCTGGGTGACAAAGTAGTATCTAACTCCTCCCAAGAGCTCACTTTTAATTCTCTAGCAGGTTTAGTGCTAGAGAGACAAGGCTCAGTGTGTCCTGGGGGCTGTGGTATCTGTGATGGGAACAGCCCTCATGCCCAGAGAATCCTCCAATCCAGCCCCTCGCTCCAGGATGTGTTTCCCAAGCTGGGGAAGGTGTGGGTGCACTGGGTGAAGGCTCTGCAGCACATCCCTCAGCAAATTAAGCTCCCAGGCACTAACGAGCCTGTGTCTGCTCCACTGAACAGGTTTGCCTTGGCTTGTCACAAAAGTGGCACTATTTTGATATCTGCTGAGGAGCCAGGCCTTGCACTCTCCTGGTGGCACGTTCGTTTGGAAATGTATTTCCCAGTAGTATATCAATTTTTTTTTTCCTTATTTTCAGTTAAACATCCCATATGAACTCTCCCAAACCTCTGTTTAAGTGGCAAACACACAACAGCAGTGGGGAAGCTGGTTCCTGGAACTCTGCCCGTTCCCCACTGCAGAGGAGACAGAAGGGACCAAGGACTTTGCATGGCACCTGCCAGGCTGGCAGCCAGGGTGATTTTGGCTTGTCTCAGAAGCAAGAGGGACCTTGAGTCCTTTAGGATCAGGCATAATTTAATGGGTCATTTCAGGGTTTCGTGGAGGCAAGTATCTAACAAAGTATGTAACTCAACACCACCAATCCCTTAATCAGAACCCTCCTCTTCTCCCACCCCAAACTAACCCACTAATTTCAGTGCTAATTAACCTATCAGTCAAAGCAGATAAAAACTATCTCCCACACAAGCAGTTCAACATCCATCTCCCCATTTGTCACACTGGGATGGTAAGGTGGGCACACCACGGGCAGTGCTGGCTGCAGCCCCAGGGACCCGACTCCTGATTCATTCTGGGAGCTGCTCCTCACCCTGTTTATGTGCTCTCACATCAACAAGAGAATGAGTCCTGTTTGTAGGCTCATGAAACACAAACCTGTGTTTGTTCCATTAGCAGAGGGCAGGGATAGATGGGATATTGGGAAGGAATCCTTCCCTGTGAGGGTGGGGAGGCCCTGGCACAGGTTGCCCAGAGAAGCTGTGGCTGCCCCATCCCTGGAAGTGTCCAAGGCCAGGTTGGACGGGGCTTGGAGCAACCTGGGCTGGTGGAAGGTGTCCCTGCCCATGACAGGGGGTGGCACTGGATGGGCTTTAAGGTCCCTTCCAACCCAAACTACTCCATCATTCTGTGATCCAATGAAAAGTATAGATTCTGTGCCATTTAAGAGTCAGTCACTCAGCAGACTCACAGGATAGGGGAAGCTCATCTTCAGGCATCTTCAGGCCTGTAAACCAGCAGAGGGGTGATACAGGACAGTGTGACTTGGAAAAAGCAACATTATTGTACAGTTCAAATTGCAGAAGAGACTTGGCCACCCTTGAATGGCACAGATTTTTCTCTGCTGGCACTTGTGGGCTCCCCAGCCAACAGCCTGGGGTGGTCATTCACACAACTGAAGAGTTTAGCAAGAAGGTCACAAGGTATGACATGACCTTTACAAAACTAACTCATTCTACACTGCACTTATCCTGCACTGAAATGATTAAATGCCAATTTGTATCACAATATTATCCCTTAATTTCTGATGGACTGCTCCAGTTAGTATATTTTCTCAGTTTTGTCCTAATACTTTTACTGTCCTGGAACTATTTATCCAGACAAAAAGATGAATTTTGCCTTTTATATAAAATTTAACTAACTTTTATTTCGGTAATCTATTTTAGATGTTTGCGTTTAAAAAAAAAAAAAAGAAGTGTGTTTCCTGTTTTATAGCCCATTATAGTCTAATGATTTTGGGGAAATATCAAATTAAAAAGCTGACAAAAACATATATAGAACCTGGCAATCCCTTCTGGAGTTTTTAAAGCTTATGATCACACAGAGCTTGCCAGGGAAGTTTTTATCTCCCCCAAATCACTGAGCCATTACAAAGCATCATGTAATTATGTAATTAGGTGATATATCAACTGTATTAAAAATGCCTATGAAAATTTGTGTTACCTGTGAGCTGCATATGAACAGGGGTTTGTTTTGAACTGTGGGACTGAGGCAGCTTTAGTGATCTATGTATTTGTTTTGTCAGGATTATTCTCTCACTTTCACAGTCCGTGGTCATCAACATGTAGGAAAAAAAATATGATCTATGTAATAAAATGTAAATTTGCTCTGAGGCCAAGCCACAAAGAAAGATTTCAGAGTCCTTGAATCTGTATTTAGGCAGTTCTCTAGTCAAATAAAACAAAATGATAGAGATAAATTGACTTGGGGTTGCTTGGTTTCCATCACATTTCATTCCCACCTGGAAAACCTGTAGGGAATCAAACCCCTGGCCATGAACTCAGGCAGGTAAATGGCCTTTGCAGCCATTCCTGTGACCCAGACGTGGCAACCAGAAGCCTAAAATGTGTTCAGAACATCCAGTGAGCCCCAGAAGTGGAGAGAAGGGGCCTAAAGGGAAAAGGGATGACAGACAAAGGGGCTGAGGGGCATGTGGGGACCACTTTATCCCTGAAAACCTGGAGCTTGTCCAGTCTGGTGCTACTCCTGTGTTGGGTGTGATGCCTGGAGATGTTCTGTGCATGTGGGTTCTCCTCCATGGTCCCTCCTCCCTGTCCCACCACCCACCTTCTCCTCTGACCCACCAGCACTGGGGTCCAATAACCCCACCTGCTGTTCCAGCCAGATCAGCTCAGATTGATCACAATCAGGTTTGGAGAGCACAGAGAAGTGTTTTGGCCAGGACATAAAGGGCAATGACCTCTGGCCAAGGAGGAGCTCTGGCCACAGCAGCCCACAGGGGCTACATCCCTCTTCTAGGAGGTGCTTTAGCAAAACCAGCAGAGTTTGCAGCAAAAAAAAAAGAAGCAAGAGGGACGTGTTTATAAATGTTGTTTTGTTTCCTTGGAGGCAACCTTTGGACTGCATTGATTTCCCTCTTATTTAATACTCAGGCAGCTTCCTACTTTTCTGCACAGCAGCATTCCCTAGTTATTCCAGTGCCCCTTCCCCACAGGGGCACAAAACCATGGATGTGGTAGATGGCACACAAACCTGCGTTTGAGTCCTGCCAGCAAGCTGCTAATTTGGCACATTTTGCCTTCCTTCCATGTTTTTCTTGCTCAATAGGAAAGTGGAAAGATTACTGTATTCATAATATACCATTTTCTGGCATCCAGTATCAGAGAAAAAAGTCATATATAGAAAAGAACACTCAGCTGGGCAATATTGCTGTGAAATAAGGGTGGGGAGAGGGTGAAGGGACAATTAAAAGCAAGTGTCCTCCTTTTATCTGATCCCTGCAGTTCTTTTTACAGCCATGCAGACACTGAAGTTACCTCTGATGCTTTTAAGGATCCAGGAAAAGTAACATTGGTTCTTAAGGAAATCCAGTTTTTCTTTTGAATCCTCTTTGTTCCTTTCTCAAAATAGGGCAGTGACTAGGACAGAAACTCCCAGTGGGGTCAGGGAGAGGTGATCCCACAGCAAGGTGCATTGGCCCCTCAATTCTGTGCCAATTCTGTGCCAGAAATTGGTTCCTAAACCCCAGGGATTTTTTCTCTTACAGGATGCCCTCGTGCAGGTCTATGTTTACAAAATGGAGCCCATTTTTTTGCTCCAAAATAGCTGCCTTTGGGTTCATAGTAAACACAGGGTATTCTTAGTATTCAGAGCACCTGCTGACCCCCTACAGCCACACCTCAAACTGGGGAGGTTTTGCATGGTTGGCATCAAGAAAAGAGTGGTCTGTGGCTTCTTGAAAGCCTCCATTTGGCACAGATGTCAAATCAACCCCTTCTAATACTGAATGGTGAACAATAAATGCCTAAAGGAATACTCATAGAGGATGATACCCAAGCTGGCTTGTAGGAAATATTCATTGAAGAGCAGCAAGCAGCAAGTGGATTAATAATGAAAAAGCCCAAAAAAAAATTAAAAAAAAAAAAAAAAGAAAATCTGTTTTATTTTTTGAAAGATTTCAAACAATTAAGAGGGGAAAAAAATTTATAAAGCAAACTGGTTGTTTTGGATTCTCCAGCCAAAGTGGGGAGGTCCTGCAGTGATGGTTTTGTGCTGCTTCTCAAGGCATGACACTTGTGTGTTCTTGGTACTGCAGCTCATCACAGCTACTCCAACAAGCAGGAATAAGATCTTCTGAGCAATGATTCCTCTGAGCTGGTAGAAAACAGCTCCTGGATGTGCAAGGTGTAATTTCCACCCCTCTGCCAGTAAAAAGCTGTTTAGCACAATAACTTTAATTAATAGGAAAACACCCCCAGGTTTGAGAACTCAGTTTCATCTTTCTGCTCATGTGAGCAGGGGTTGGTAACACAAAACCAAGGCCCTTCTCTTGGGACTAGCAGGGGATTTTTTTGGTCTGTTGGCACCTTACCAAGTTACTCAAACCAAGTGTGTGGCTCATTTTGCAGCTGGAGGTTTCCTGGATGGCACACGTGGGAGGGTTATGAGTATGTGAACATCACATTGTGGGGGGGGAGAAGGTGAGTCTGGCTTTGTGAAGGTGCTGTTCCACACCTCCACACTCATCTGTTATGCATTTTATTTGATTTTCAGTTATTTTGCCAACCCACATAGATCCAGGACCTCTAACTTCTGGAAGCATGTTGTTGGGAAACAGGAGAGCTCTCTTTCACATCCCAAGAGTCTCCCGTGGGAAATAAAGACCTTATCTGCTTTTCTTTCAGCTGTATTAGCTGATCTAATAAAAACTAGTGTCTTTACTGAACTTTCTCTGCTTATAGCCTTGGAGCATTCCAGCCACTGATCCACAGTGACTGCACCAACACAACATGACACTGAGGATTCTCCAGCCAACTCACCCCCGCTGCAGCTGGAGGAAAGGGGAGACTCTGCAGGGCTTTGTGGGGACCTGCAAACCCAGGGGGGCTGGGGATGAGTGTCCAAGGCAGATCTCCTGACTACCTCTGCTATCACAGAATCCCAGGATCACTGAGGCTGGAAAAGCCCTCCCAGCCCATGGATCCCCCGTGTTCCCCATCCCCACCTTGTCCCCCAGCCCAGAGCACTGAGTGCCACTGAGGCCTTCCTGGGACACCTCCAGGGATGGGGATTCCAAACCTCCCTGGGCAGCCCCTGCCAGTGCCTGACCACCCTTTCCAGGGAGAAATTCCTCCTGATGTCCAACCTGACCCTCCCCTGGCACAGCCTGAGGCCGTTCCCTCTCCTCCTGTCCCTTGTTCCCTGGGAGCAGAGCCTGACCCCCCCCCAGCTCCCCCCTCCTGTCAGGGGGTTGCAGAGCCAGAAGGTCCCCCCTGAGCCTCCTTTGCTCCAGGCTGAGCCCCCCCAGCTCCCTCAGCTGCTCCTCATCCTCCAGCTCACAGCAGGCAGTGCTGTCCATGGGCAGTGATCCCTCTGGGCAGTGCTGGAGGGAACAATTCCCGCCAGGATCTCCTGACAGCCCCTCCAGCCCAAAGGAGCTTCCAGCCTATAGGGCCAAACCAGGGCAGACATGAAGACAAACCTTTAAGACATGTCCAGGCAGACACCAGGTTCTCTCCTCCAGAAGTTTTGCTCTCCAGTAGCAGCCTGGAGAGCCACATCCAGGACCCAACCCACTGCAGGCAGCAAGGAGAGGCTCTGGGATGTCCAGCCTGGACACAGTCAAGGACCATTTATTAAATACATTTATTAAATACATTTATTAAATGACCTCAGACCTCATCATAACAAGCCCACGACACTCAAGTCAGGGTTACAGCCATTACCTCAGTGTTTCACTCTCTTATTTTGAGTGTCTCTGAAGAGCTCTCCAGGTGACTCTCTACCTCCAGAGGTGACCATCCCAGCCCCCAGGAGGGAGGATAACACATTCCCACACCACCAGTCCCAAGGAATGCCAGGGTTTCATTGAGCACATTGGCATTTATGAGCTGCAGAGGAGCGGAGAGAAAGAAAAAGCACTCACTGAGTCTCCTACTCTCTAAGAAAATTGTTTTACTCAAGATTTTACATCTCAGCAGAGCTCTTTTGGTTCTGATTTTAAAGATACAGATTAAGCTCTCTGATTTAGGCAGAAAATAAGCCATTAGTCTGGCTAGCTCTAACAAATGTCTCTAATGGAAGTATTTTCAAATATGCTCCCATTTCCCACGTATTTCCACTTATCAAGGCTATAAAAGTTAGTTTGTGTGTGGCATTGCAGAAGCACATTTAGACAAAAAACATAAAGATGGATTTTATTTTCAGCATAAAGGATTTAGCTACGGTTCACTTGTCAAAATTGCTCGACTGAAACTAATTTAAAAAAGGAAACTGTGTTTTTGATTAATCAGAAATTTCCACAAAGAACATCTGCTTTCTGTGGGAAACGTTGACATGTCAAAGAAACGGATTTCATGGGCACAGTCCAGCCAAATATAAACGTATTTTCAGCTCATGAATTTCAGAATCTTTCCTTTCCATGTCTTTTCAGCCGAAATGAAATTCTCAAACAGTTCTGCCTCTCTTTAAATTCATTAAAGTGAGTTAACAATTACCTGAAAGGAAACCTGTGCAGAGCCTCCCTCCCTGGAGCAGAGGAGGGCAGGATGGTGATGGTGTGTCACCAGTGGGCTCCAGGGTGGCCACAGCTCCCTCTGTGTCACCCGTGGGTGGGGAGGGAAGGAGGAAGGAGAGGTGACACTGCTCCAAGCTGCTTGGAAAAACCCCAGCTTGGCCTCAGCTGAAGGTGTTGCAGGCACACAAACGGAATGGGAGAGCTGAGTTATTAATCTGATTTATTGTCCCCCGAATCTGAGGAGTCCCAGCAGGACGAGTGAAATATAAACCTTACCCTGGGAAAAATAATCAGGTGTTCTCCTGCTTTTGTACATGAGACTCTGCAGTTAAAAAAAAAGAAAATATCATTAATAAAGATTTTTTTTCCTGCTTTATCTGATCCCAACATAATAGATGGTTGGAGCAACACCACATTCTTTTGTAAGTCACGTGTTAGGGACTCACCATCTGAGCACTCCTTCTGCTTCTGTTATCATTTCTTTTGTTCAGGGCTTCGGGTGAACCACGTGGGCCGAGACATTATGGCTTTTCAATAACTCACTAAACATATTTAGAATGCTTAATTGAAGCTTAACCTTTATTTTGCTCAATAAATGTATTCTCCATCTAACAGCTCCAAACAAGAAAATAACTTTGTTGAGGTTTTGCATTTTGCCAGCATTGTTTCTCTCTGAAGATAGAGAAAATGAAGCCTCTACAATAAATTGATGGAACAGGGAATCAACGGAGGAAAAAATAATTTTGATGATTTCTTCTTTGCACAGCAATTATATCCAGTACACTTGACAATGGAATAAACAAATAGTACAAATGAAGCCATTAATTTCCTTTCTATCTACACAATTTTAATTAGAATCATTTAATTAGTCTTGGCTACAATTTCTCAAGAAGATTGCACAACACACATTTAAGCTACTCTCCTGCACAAAGATATATTTATCATTGTTTATTAAGTACAACAAATAGCTATAACAGTTCTAGGTAGCCCGTGATAAATGCTGCTGTCAAAAATAATCCTTTATCACCAAATATATTTGAAAGCAAAGTTCTCTCCATGTTTATTACTTACTAAGCTTTTGTTACTTTAATTGTTATAATAAATATAATGACATATTTAATATATTCACTAAGTTTTTATGACATGTCATGTTTTGTAGTTGGCAATAAATGTCCCTGAGCCTTGAAATAATTTTTCCCTCTTTGGTTTCCCAGAGGTTTCGCTCTGGAAAAAACAACATTTTCAAGGTGCAACATGAAATGAGAGAAAATTACTCTGAAAGGGACTTTGGGTTCATCTTCAGAGGTCACCTAATTTATCCACTCCTCCCCTCCTCACCACTGCTGGTGGTGTTTGGGGTGGAACCACTTCCAAGCTACCAAGGTTTCAAAGGCTCCTGATGCTCCTCCAGTGATTAACTCATTTTACACCGAGAAAAATTTTCCTTTTCTGACTCAAATCTCCCTTTCAGTTTAAGGTACTCATTCCATGGGATAGACATGGAGAAGCCACCAATCCTTCCTGTTTCCATGTCTCCCTTTAGTCTTCTCCAGCCTCCTCAAAGTGCTTCTTTTTTCAGCTCTTCCTCTCGAGGTGAGATGTGTCAGACATTGCAACTCCTTCAACATGCAGTAATTCTCTAGTGGAAATATCATCAGGATGAGGGATGATAACACCAGGAAAACAACCCATGAAATTGTTTCCACATACCTACATTTTAGCAGTGTTGGCCTCGATGATCCCAGAGCACTTTTCCAACCATCCCTTGATTCTGTGACTCTACAACTGAGCCATTGTCACAACTGAGAAAATGTTAAGGGAATCAATTTTTTTTTCCCCTCCTGTTTTCAGTTACAAGCAGAACTGGAAAAACAGTCACAACAAATAGTTTGTCAGCTGCAATCCTGTCTTTCATTCCTCGCATGAGCTGCCCAAAAACCTGACAGTTTGCTCGGCTGGATTTTCTACTCCAGGTTATCTGCTGAAAACTTGCAGTTAATGTTTCCTGGCTTCCACCTCACTTCCAGGCACTGCTCCTAAGTCTGCATTATTGAGGTTTCCAGCAGACTAATTGTATATCTAAGCCAAGAAAGCCAGATCCTACAGCTCAGTTGGTGAGGGTGTGAGTGCCACTGTATCCCATGAAAAGCCTCCCAGCCTGGAGAAGGTGATGAGGGAGCACAGGTGCAGTCAGGGCTTGCTGATTTTTAAGAATATTTAACTGATGAATGTAAATCTAAAAATTTGGGATCTTAAAGCAGTATTTTGTTACAATCACAGAATGGTTTGGGTTGGAAGGGACCATGGGCAGGGACACCTTCCACTAGCCCAGGTTGCTCCAAGCACCGTCCAACCTGGCCTTGGGCACTTCCAGGGATCCAGGGGCAGCCACAGCTTCTCTGGGCAACCTGTGCCAGGGCCTCCCCACCCTCATATGATCATATCAGGTGGTCCAAACCTTCCTTTGAGTCAACACTTGATGGTCAAAGATCCCTGAGAGACAGAAAAATTAGCACAGGGATGTGGGAAAACAAAATATTTAGAATGCCTAGATGGAAAATTCAAGTGATAAATAGCATTTTTCAAGAAGTTGGTAAAAGCTGATTTTTTAACCAGGGGGAAAAAGGACCTTGTGTGGAAGATATAAAATGAAATCAGATATTAAATGTGAAATTAAAAAAATCCTGTATATGAGCATGAGAAAGTAGAAGGAGTTTAGAAGTACAGGAAGCTGAAAAGAAAAGCTAAAATTCTCAGGATTAATCCATTCATAAGAGCTGAGGAAAACAAAACGCAATTAATATATTTTTGTACAAAAGGAATCCTGGTGGTTTTCTGGGTTTATCACTTCACAATAGTGGTTACAAGGTTGTTAATAATGATGCAGGAAAGGAGAACTGTTCCATAAACATTCCTGTCTCCTACTTTCAGAAGAAATATGAGGATGAAGTATTTAGGAGTCATCTAGTAACTACTGAGGATGTTAAACAACACATATAAATACAAATATTTAAATATTTACAGCCCTCATACTATCTACAGAGGGTGACCCCTTTACCCAGCTGAGGAGAACGTTGGGGTTTGATCCCTAATCAAGTGATAGGGAAATTCCACCCCAGTAGAAGTGCTTTAATGTTGTGTCAGAGCTCCACAAATGCATCCAGCACAACTTTGATACCACTAAATCACTTCCCCTGACCTCAGTCCTGGGCAAATAATGGGATTAAAGCTGATATAAGATTCAAGAGGAAGAAGGGAAGATGGGAAGATGATTGTCATTCCACACGATGCCACGAAACAGGTCATGTCAAACAAACAGCCCTGGTTTTGTTTCCCTGAGATCTTTCCCAGCTCTGTCACCCTCTGATTTTTGTGAGATGTTTCACTCAGCCTTGGGAATATTTCGGTTAAAAATGAAGATTATTCAATAGCAATAAAACAGAGGTTAAGTCTATTAAAAAGGGGCGAGCTAATGGATCTGAAATGGAGCCATCAGAGGGGAATCCTAATGAAGTGCAGTGCTGGGATTCTGCTGGTCTCTGCTTGCTGCTATTAATCATCTTCAGGAATGACTGGCTTGTGAAAGTTTCAGATGACACGAAGATTGATGGGAAGGTAAATAATCATGAGAGCAGAGAAACAGTAAAGAGCAGTCTGGATCCCTCACTAACCTTCCCTCAGAGTGACAATGTTTAGCACAGTCAGATCCGAGGATGTGTTTAGAAAAACAAGAATGAGGCCATATATGCTAAATTTAGGTTGGTACTTTGGAATTTATCCCGATGGGAACCATTTAGTTTTCCACACAGCAAAGGAACAGCAGCTCTGAGAGGGTTCCATGATCCTCACAGGCACCTGCAGCAGTCAGAGGGGATGTAAATCCATGCCAGGCTCCCATGAGTTATACTGGGGCTGGCAAAAAGAATTTGGGGAAAAAGCAGAAATTCACTGGAGGAGGTAAATGTGTCTCCATGGGAAATCAAGGGTTTGATTTGTTTCCTGTTGAAAGGGGGCTCCATTAAAAGGGGATGTCACTGAAGCACCTTCATGGGAGGGCTCAGGCAGAACCCACCAGAACCTGTGGGGACAACCCTGGGCTCGTGCACCAGGCAGCACCCCCTGGAAAGATCCTACATGGAAAAGACATCAAAGGGAAAGCTCAAGCAAGATATATTCAAAAAGAAATAATACATATGTTTTTAAGACTGAGAGTTCTTTCTTTTTGGGGAAAAACCGGGGGGATTGTCCTTCACCACCTGCTGCTGCTTCCAAATGTCTTTTTGAAATTACTCTTTGATCGGCAACATGAACTACAGGGATCATTTCAGGGGAATGTTGGGTGCATTAGGAATATTTAGAAGAGATGCCAAAACCTTCAGAACTAAATCTTTATGAATCAACATGAATTACTCCACTGTAGCATCACTTTAATACAATTGCAGTCAGTGACTCCAGCCATATTTGAAGCCTTGTTGTGTTGACCCCTGTGCCAAAAAAATATGAAAAGCTGAGACTGTGATCCAAATGCAACAGGACTGGGTTTAAAAGCCCTGAAAGATGCAGTTCTACCAATCTCTGTCTCACTCTGAGGAAGTTTTCTCCCTGTTCCTTTCTAATTTTCTGCTTCTTATTGAATTTATGACTCTGAAATGAGGATGTCCCCATTCTGTTCCCTATCCTGTAGCTGTCCACAGGCTTTTCTCTTTGTCTGCACACAATTCCTCCTTTTTATCATGAATCAGTGCATTTCAATGAGTCTACATTTTATATATATATAAATAATTTTCGTCTAGAAGAAATCATGCCAGAGAGAAATTCTTGCCACTTCTGTGATGTTTCTCTGCTTGCAGCCCTAAATTCTACAGCCATTTCTTGCTACAAAAACACGCCTGCATTTCCCTGTTATTGATTCTTGAGTTTTTTAGGTCAAAAATATTAGGTAATAAAATCAGATTCAATAAGTTGCTGGTGAAACTCATAAAACTCTTTGTGACTTAATAAATATCTTTTTTTTATCATTGCATGTAATCAATCACCTTTTAATCCACACTACAGGAGATAATATTTCTATCCCAAACAAGCAGAGTGAATGCTCCAAATATGATTTTTCATGAAAAAAAATCAAGTGTTTCACTGATATCAAAATATGGCTTTGCAGTCTTTTGTACATTAATCTTTTACCTGACATGCAAGTAAATAGGAATAATAATAAAATAATTCAGGCTCATCTAACAAGCTCCTGTGTTCTCTCTCATCTGTTCACTTCTCGTTGTTCTTATGGATCATAAATTAGTTACAGCTTCATCCCACAGTCTTGTTCTTTAGAACACTAAATATGAGCTAAAAAAAAGAGTAGCCTTGAATTCACTGCAGTTAAGAACAAGGATAGCTCTGCACAAGATTTTAGTGTTCTCTGATTAACACGAGGAGCATTTTACTCAGCAGAGCCACCCGAAGAGCTTTGCTGGAGCTCCTCACACCAGCAAACCCTCCCTTGAACAAGAGCCTGCAGCAGCTGCCTGAACTGCTCCAATAAAACCAACTTTTGTGGAGAGCAGGAGCGATTCTGTGGGAATTGTGAATGACAGTGGACTCCAGGATCTGTTCTCTGTCTGAAAATACAAATATCACTTGTAGGATGCTCGGAGTTTTTTTTCCCCCCTTAGCTACTGTAGCATCAAATAAGTTCTGCTATATGTCTTGATTTACCACTGAAGTTTAGTGTCAGATTTTAGGCAAATAAAAATGATTAAAATATGACAGCTGGCAAATTATGCTAACACCTGGTAACAAATCATTCCTGACAGTTCAATAGTACACTTCTTAAAGCCCAGCTATTAATGTTATAAACAGTGAACAGCAAAAAAATCCTAGTACTTCACTAACACACTCAGTTTATCTTAATGTGGAAAAATGTCATGCCTTATTCCCTGGGATTGAAGAAAATTGGAGATGAATAACTGCAAACACACAAATACTTCTAAGGAACATTGGTGTAGTGGTTCAGAACCAGCAGAATATGAAATTTGAGATGTAGGATGACATTCAGCCTTTCCTCGTGCTGTTAATTCAGTTAATGTTCCGTTTAGTGGTGGAGATTTCCAAGTCTGGAAGTATTTAGGTGACATTTGATATTAATTTCATCAAATTCCTTGAGTTCTGTGATAAATCACAGAATCATTCAGGTTGGGAAAGACCTCTGAGATCACAGAGACCAACTCTTGACCAACCACCACCTTGTCAACATGAAGTCTCAGATTATTTTGAATAAATAAGAGTGATCACAACAGTTTTGGGAAGTTCACATTCCTCATTCATATCTCAAGGGAGTCATTCCAGATGAATCCATAGTAAATAATACATTGAATTAATACATTAATTGTCTCATTTATTTGTCTAATGACAACAGTAAAGGAGCCAGAAGTTCAAGCTAAACATTCAAGATTTACAAATAATCTTTATGACAATTTTCAAGGGACTCTGGGACACTTCACATCTCAGCAATACCTCTGACAAAGGGTTTTTCATTCCAAAAATCTTCCTTTGTTTTGGAATTCACTGTGTGCAGAAGGCAGCAAAGAAAATAAATTGAAAAATTTAAAGTCCTTTAAAGGACTTCAAGTGACAGATTTAACTGTTTATTTGGTTAATTACTTAACAAGAGGTTTGTGACAATTTAAAGACAATAGAAATGTGTCTGCAGGCATGAAGGTCCATCCTGCAGCTCACACAGGACTAGAGAAGAGGGAAAAAAACAACTCTCCTATCCACTCATCTCCCTTTCTCTCTAACCTACTTTCTAGACTCTTAAACTGAACTTTAGCTTAAAATTCAGAATCAACTCTGTCCCAAATTTCATGCAGGATAGATGAGGTGCCACACATGCATCTGTCCTATCCCTTGACATATGAGGCAAATCTTCAGATGAGCATTAAAATGTGAAAATACATGAGATAGAATCACATAATCTCCCTGCATGATGGAGGAGACTGATTAATGTAACATTAATATGCTTTCAAAGACGTCATCAGGCAGAAATCTCACAATTTCACAAATGAATTTCACGTTATTTTTTACTTTCCATGTTTTCTTTCTGGTTTTGTTTCACCACGTTGCAGAGGAATAATTACTTCTCTATTATACAGGTGGCTGTGCACAGTTTGAGGGACTAAAAATAAACTATGGCTTTACTGATACAGTTTTTGACTGATACGTTTTTTGACTTTGTCATAGATAATTTATGGAATAATTTTACACTTCTGCAACACCCAGCTCACAATTCACTTTCCAATCCACGAGGTGTCATTTGCAATTTGCGACGGATTCTTAATGAAATTCTTTGGATCTTACCTCCTAAATGTTTCATTTTATGCTTGGCCAGAAGAGTGAGAGTGTGTTCATATACATTTATACATTGTAAATGGAAATAAAGCTCTGATCTGGCTCGTCTTTCTGATCTATTTATCCTCCCAACTCCCCCGGTGTTAGGAGGAATCTGATCATTACGTGGGGAGAGAAGGAAGAAACAAGAAGCAAATCTGGCTTGGTCAAGCTCACCAAACGGATGGGTGGGAAGCAGAGAGCTGAATCCACAGAGAATAATGGAATATCCCCAGTTGGAAGGGACCACAAGGATCATCAATTCCAACTCCTGGACAGGACAACCCCAAAAACCCACCATGTGCCTGAGTGTGTTGTCCAAAGTGCCAGCTTTGAGCCTTTCACCCTCTCAGCTGTGCTGGGCTCCTTCCTCACTGGCTTATCCTCCCTCTCTCTCTAGTTTAAATTAACTCAGTAACTCATTAACTAGGACATAAATGAGTGCTGAAGTTTAGTTAAACTCAGTGTAAGTCACCTGGAGGAGCAGCCACCAAAAAAAATACGCTGCAATCACAACAGGCAACGCTGACCACGTGGTCCCCTGGAGCCACCACAGCCAAACCAGGCCCTGGGCTCCTCAGATAAAGCAAAGGAATTTTAATTACTAGCAGATTATTCTGCTATTTCAGTGCTCTGTCCCTTTCTGTTGGCTACTGCCCAAGGAGGATGCTGATAAATTGGAATGGGATCAGATATGTAGCACTGAACGATGAAAAAGGATTGGAAACATGCCCTCGAGTGCAGAGACAGGGAGCTAATTGAGCTGTTGTTTTTCTTCTTAGTAAAGCAGAGATCAAGGGCTAAGCTTAGTCTGGGAGCATCTATGTGGAGAAGGGAAATTCTCAAATTCTCAGGTAGTCCATCCAGTCAGAATAGTCAGAATTATTCAATAATAATTCAAGATTTACAATTAATCTTTAGGACAATTTTCAAGGGACTCCAGGAGGTTCTCCATCCCTAGAAGTTTAGACACTTCAGATCTCAGTAATACCTCTGACAAACTGTTTTTTCATTCTAAAATCTTGCTTCATTTTGGAATTCATTTTGTACAGAAGGTAACAAAGGAAACAAATTGAAAAATTCAGTGTGTCAAAATTACGGATGCAAATTAATGGATTGGAATTTGTTCAATGTAATTACAGAATAATTTAATTTTTTCACCCCACCTGGGGATGCAAAAAAAACAATTACTATAGAAGGGAACATGTTTTACAGGTTTCCTACCATCTGCACTACAGGTGTCTCCTCCAGCAGACATCCAGCTCAAACAGCTGTTCTGGAATATCCAGTGGAATGTTCTCCAGGGCTTCTCCAGGGATTTATCTGTGCTGAGAGCACAGGGAGCTGTGGGCAGTGTTTGCAGTGGAGGGAGCACCCCCTTCACCTCTAACTGGTTATTTGACCACATAAACCCTCTCTCCTTCCAGAGTTTGGCTCTTTCTGAATGATGTGATGGTTTTAAACTCAAACCGAGTAGGTTTAGACTGGAGATTAGAGATTAATTGTTCCCTGGGAGGGTGAGGAGGCCCTGGCACAGGTTGCCCAGAGAAGCTGTGGCTGCCCCATCCCTGGAAGTGTCCAAGGCCAGGTTGGATGGGGCTTGGAGCAACCTGGGAGATCATGGCAGGGGGTGGGACTGGACAATCTTTATAGTCTTCAAGTTCCCTCCAACCCCAACCAACATGTTTTTCCATGATTCTGTGATCCTGGGGTTATTTAGGTCCCTCTCTCCCCATGTCCAGGGCCTTGCCAGGAAGCAGAGCTGAGCAGCAGGTTATTCAATAAAGAAGCTTTTAGGATGATATCTGTTTCCATGTTGGTCTGACTAAGCTCCCATTCGTTGACCTTCAGGTCTTGGTACAAAGCTCAAGCTGAATTTAGCTCCGAGTGAGAGAGTCCTTCATTGTAAAGAGCTCTGGAAACTGTGAGAAGACTCCTCTGGGGGCTGATTTCTGTCAATTAGTTATCTGAAATATGATGATTTATGAATCCCTGACATTGTGTTGCTGGATGTTTAGCAAACTGCAAGTGAAAACAAAGCAGCCTCCTCAGGATCAAATAGATGGAGGAAATAATACTTCAAGATGATCAAAAAGGCAGAGAAAATAATTCTTACTTCAAGATCTGTATTTTGCATATATAAACATATATATATATAAATGTATATTGTGCATATATAAATGTATATATATATATCTATATATATCTCACAGTGCACACCATGTTTCCCCAAAAACTAGGGAGAAGATTAAATATGGATTTTTAATGGGTGCATATTTACAGTCAAAGCCATTTCTCTCTATCAAATGCCTCAATGTGCAAATATAATCAAAGGGAGATGTAGAATTCTATATTTGAAAAAAAAAAAAAAAGAAGATTTTTGTAATGCTTTGCATTCCAAAACTTCATGTGTTTTTACTGTAATTCATTTTCTCCCCTCAGTTCTGAGCAGTCAAGCATTCTGGAGTGTTTTGTTTTATAAATTTATAGTGACAACTTTCTGTAAATTGTCTGAAGAAGACAATAAAATTGGGCCCTTTGCATTGCTGTGTGAGTGGATCAATGTTCTATTTTCCAGTGTTATGATAATGAGTTAATTTTAAAGATGTATTGAGTGATTTGGCTTTAATTCTGGCATTAAAATTTACCTCATGTCTGGACAAGAGTGCAGTTTGCTACAGTGCTTGGGATAAAAAGTACAGGAATGGAAATGGGATTTCTGGAGTGGAATTTAGCTCACTTGCTTGTGCCTAAAAATGTTGAGCTGCTTGACTCAGCTCTGATCAGCTGAAAGCAATTGGTGCTGCCAGGACTGATGTCCCCTGAGACAGGGGACACCGAGGGCAGGGAGGGTGCTTGGGCTGGTCTGTAGGACTCACTCCAAAACCTCCTCTGCTCCTTCTCCAGCTCTACTGGAGCTCCTCTGCTTGCTCACCCTTGATATCTGTGAAAGGAAAGAGAAATTATATCTCTGGATGATTTCAGTAAAGGAAATAATTGTTGAGACAGCAAGGAAATGCTGCTGGAGAACCCCGAGGAGCAGCTGCCCCAGCGAGGTGGGGACAGGGTGGGACCTGGGGCTGCTGGAATCACCTCTCCTTCTCCTCTGCTCCCCCACAGAAGGGCTCCTCTGGAGAACAGAAAGCTAAAGCAGATATTTCACTTCAGAAACCTCCTTTGTGGGTCTAAACCACAGGGCAGAGATCCACATCTCCTCAAGGAAGATTGAGGAAAATTCACTACAGTCGCAGAAACACGGCAGGTAAAAGCATTTCCTTGCTGGGGTTTTGTATGTGGATAATTCCTTTTTTTTTTCCAAGGCAGTTTGGCACAGGAATTGAGGTGAATACAGCATTTTCAGCAGGTAAAAGGTGAGTGAGCTCTGATTGTTGCCACTCCTGTCTGGGCTCACACTGCACGGTGAGGGGGTGAGGCTGAAACTGGGGGAACACTCTGTCGTGAGCCTTCTCACTCAGGCTCTCACTGATTCCTTTCACACAATTTTTCTGTCCTTAAACTGTCTCTCCTCACAGCTTCTCAAGCTGCCTTTTCCTTTTCCTCCCCTCCTTTTGCAAGAACAGTTTTCAACACACCTCCTTGCACAGTTGCAGAAGACAAAACAATTACCTGTGTTGCATATTCAGGAGTAGCACATGAATATATATTCCATGACATCAGGAAAGGCCATGGATACACATCCCTGGGTAAACACTGGGGATGGCAAGCCCAGGAATGAAGAGGAGAGACCAGTCAGCCACACCATGTAATGGGAGGATCCATTGCATCCTTCTTTACTTAAGAGAAAAGAATTTCACACGGAGAAGGCAAGCAGGGGAAAAATAATTCAAATTCACCCCCGAGAAGCTTTGAGATGTGCACAGTCCTTTCCTACCATTGTGCAGCCAAACCCAAAGATGTGGAGCGGATGGTGCAGGTCCCCAAAGGGCAGGAGGGGGTGGCAGCAGGTTCCTGCCCTCACTATCCCTGGGAAGTTTTCCCCTCCCTGCCCTCCATACAAGAGCTGTGCAGAATTCCCAATAGTCTGGGCAGTCGTAGCAATGAGAAAACATTTCAGTGTGAGATGTAAGAGGGTATTTTTAAATCTCCCAGCAAACAGCCAGAGAGTACATCCAAGCTCTCTCAGCTCCCTTTCCCTGCATATGCCGGAACCAAAGGTCACACAATAAAAAACATTAAGTTTCCAAACTCAACACAGCCAAAGCAGGAAATCAGGTGAATTGCATCCTGACATATGTATTTGACCCTTGCACGACTCATTTTTACCTTATTACTCTTGGGAGGGCGAGCTGCAAAGGAATGAAAGCCTGGATTGCAGTTTGCAGGGCACTCGGTGTCCTGCCCGGAGTGCCGGGCCAGGGTAATTTTCTGCTCTAAGAGGGGAAGGGAGGCCAGTGATGGCACTGACTGGTCCCTGTCACTGATAACCAGATGAGAATAATGCACTATAAACATTCATAGTCCTGCTCTGTGAACCAAAAACCCAGCACAGAGGACAGATTGGTTCATTACCCCTATTCTGGATGAGCTGTAGCATTTCCCTGTGGCCTTGGATTCCAATTTACTAAAGAAATAGTGGCATTATCAGAGACATAAAGGCTTCTTTTCCCACATAATCACACAGAGAAAGGACAAAGGTGGGGTGTGGGAGAGGAGCAAATATATTTCTTTAGGTTTCATATTTATTGTGTGCTGCTGTAGCAGTGATAACTGCAATACCTGCCAGTTACTGATGCAGACCAAGCCTGGAGATGCTCTAAAATGCTTCCAGGAGGATTAAGGTGGTCCTGGGAACACAAAGTGGAGCCCAGCAATCCTGGATGCAGCTCCAGCTGTGTCTGAGTGTGGATTGGGGAATGAATAAAACCAGTTAAATAAACTAGATGGGATTACTTGATGTTTAAATTACCCACGCTTTTAAATAATGTGTGAATCAGTTCTTAAAGACTGTCTTTTAATTCCAAACTAAAATTTGTAGGGAATATTTGCTTTCTTCCCTTCTTTTCCTCTTTTTTCACCCCTGTTTTTCTGAGACCCTTTTAAAAGAAAGGATTATATTTGACAGGATGTTTAAATCCCTTTTCTGCCTTAGGGTCAATAGAGGCAACAATTATACCTGAGGATCTATTCTAAGTTTTGGACAAGCTGTTTTAATGATTATATTCACATGGTTAATACCCAGCTCTTTCAAGATGTTGAGAAAATTAGTTTCTGTTAAAAATCAGATATCAAAAAAAGTTGTCTGATATAATTGGGTAACATTAATGTGGTTTATAATTTCTACTGACATTTTCATGCCATAGTGGGACACTCTGGTGTGGGGATTATGGACACCAAAGAGATTTTTAGTGCTCTGAGGTTGTGGAGGATATTTTTACACCACTTCCAGTTGGACTGTTTAAAAGTCAAGATATTGCAATGTCTAATTGGATGCTCTGATTAGCCCAGGATGGAGTTTGATCTCATATTGACATAAATCTGAGAAAGCCCTCCTAATGCCACCAGGAATAAACCCACAGAAGACCAAAGCAGAGCAGAATCACTCCCTTTTTATTCCTATCTGGGGAAATCTGAGTAAACCAGAAGCATATTGTTTTCCCACTGGCTTCAAGGGCAAACAGGATTTTAACAGGAAAGGTATTTCAAGGAAAGGAATCTCTCACAATGATTCATCTCCTTCTCCTCTGCCCAAAGCACCACATGGCAACTCCATGGCTCTGGCTCCTGCCAGGTCCCCCCTTCCCCACCTGAGACACACCTTGGAGATGATTCCAGCTCACACAGGATGATTTCATCCTCAGATTTAGTTTTACAACCGGTCTCCAATACTAATTGCAAAATGTATTTATTATTAACTAGGGATGAATTTTAAATAACTCTGTTGAACATCCCGACGTATAAAATCTGAATTTCTCTCCATTCTTGCAGTCAGCCTTGACTGTTTATATTAATTTATTTAGCATTTTTGCATGTTTTTCGCCCACAAGAGTAGAGGAGATGATCATATCCCACTTTACATATTTAGATGTATATGCATGGATAATTAAAAAGTAAAAACTACTCAGCGAATTACTTATTGAATTATTTATTGTGATTATTGTGATAACATTTTACCGTAACTACTAAACACCAAAATGTTTTCTTTAACCGTAGGGTCTGGATTAGCACTTGCTGGAAGAGAAGGAATAGTTTAAAGCCCATATATAATTCAGGCTTATCTCTGCTCTTCCCAACAGGATCACTGCAGAGAGTAAATGGGAATGTGGTGCCAGTTTTAGGGGCAGCTCAAGCCCAAGGCACCTGTGAGGCCAAAGGTGCCTGGTGGCAGTTTGCAGACAGATGCCATCTCGGTGTGGGGGCTCTTGGATCCAGCCAAAAGCCACGTGGGAGCTGTTAATGGAGCAGCAATTCCTGGAGAGGCACCGTGGGAACAGCTCCGTGGGTCCAGATGGCTCCCGGTGAACACAGGACACGGGCAGAGCCAGCCAAGAGCCCCTGGAAAGGATCCATGTCCCCTTCCCAGGCAGGGTGGTCACACACAAAAGGCCCCTGATCTGCTGGGTGACAGCAGGGAATGACAAATCCGTGCTGGGAACAAGGATGGAAAGCACAGAAACGCCAGTTCTGAAAGCTCTGCTCTTTAGAGGTGCTGCTTCCAACGGGGTTTTAGTCCCTGGAATCTGTGAGCTAAGCAAAATGCTGTCTGGGACTGCTGTGGCAATAGGAATGCTTCCAGATTTGAAGTCTGACACTGCAGCAAGGCTTTTTATTTTTTTTCTTTTTTTCCCCCCTCACAAAATAAGTGGGAAATATTTCAAGAAATCAGAATGTCTTTTGTGGAACAGCTGTTTGCTAAAGGGCAGTGTGGAAAGGCCTTATTCAGAGCATAGAATTATAGAATATCCTGAGTTGGAAGGGACCCTCAAGGATCATCAATCCAAGCCCTGGTCCTGCCCAGGACACCCCAACAATCCCACCCTGTCCCTGAGAGGATCATCCAAACCCTCCTGGAGCTCTGGCAGCCTGACTAAAAGTCAGGTCTCTCCAACTAAAACTCAGTGATATATTTAATAGCCAAGAACTAGAGTAGAAGCAGCCTGTGAGGAAATCTGTGTAAGTCATGACTAACATCCTTCAAAGTGCTGAAATTGCTTTTTTGGGTGTTTTTTGTAACACTTTTTGGCAGAACTTACAGTCATTAATAATAGTAAAAGCCCACAGTCCACCTCACTCCCTCCCAGGCTGCAGATGCAAGTGTGGCCAAGAAGGTAATTAAGCAAATAACAGCAAAAAAAGGAAACCTCAACAAAACCCCAACATTTCTTAATAGCCTCAGATTAAGCAGTAATTTCTGGAATGTCTTAAACCTCCAGGTCATCGTGGAGAATTCAAAGTACTCAGCATTGACTTACAAGAATTTAAAAGCTACATATAAAATGTTCAAGGTCGGAAAAGACCTCTAAGACCACTGAGTTCAACCATTCACCCACAGCTACCAGGTTCACCACTAACCCACCACCCTAAACACCACTGCTACACTTTTTTTGGACACTTCCAGGAGTTGTGACTCCACCACTGCCCTGGGCAGCCTGTTCCCATTCCTGACCACTCTTTCAGTGCAGAATTTTTTCCTAATATCCAACCTGAACCTCCCCTGGTGCAACTTGAGGCTGTTTCCTGTAGTCCTGTTGTTTGTTACCTGGGAGAAGAAAACAACTCTCATCTGGTTCCAACCTCCCTGTCTGGGAGCTGTGGAAAACAAGAAGAAAACTCTGCTATATCTCAGCTATTCATCTTGCAATAAAGTCATTTTAAATGTAGTTCCACAAAAGGTTTGGAGTGTGGTTTAATTCTGAATTGACATTTACCAAGTTTTTTTTTTTTTTTTTATCAGCAAAACAGGAATGTGCTTTTCTGAGCCCAGAGTCCACCTGGGTTCAAGTCCTATCTGCAGAGCCACAGGAAGCAGAGCACAGACACTGAGGAGGCACAAATTGAGATAATTTCGAATATATTTGCATATGGAGTTGTTCTGTTCTATTTTGCTCTATCAAAAGTCATAAAGGTTTGTGATTGCAGGTGGTATTTGATATTAGAAATTGTCTGGTGCAAAGCTGCCCCACTTACCTTTGCCTTTTATTTAATTTTACTGGAGAAATGGATGGAGTTGTAGGTCGTGGAATTGTCATAGAATCATGGAATGATTTGGATTGGAAGGGACATTAAAGCCCATCCAGTGCCACTCCCTGCCACAAGTAGGGACACCTTCCACTAGCCCAGGCTGCTCCAACCTGGCCTTGGACACTTCCAGGGATGGGGCAGCCACAGCTTCTCTGGGCAACCTGTGCCAGGGCCTCTCCACCCTCCTAGGGAAGAATTCCTCCCTAATATCCAATCTAACCCCACCCTCTGGCAGTTTAAAGCCGTTCTTTCTTGTTCTACTGCTACATGGACTCATAAAATGTCCCCCTCCCATAGATACAGAAGTTTTTCTCCCTCCAGCTGATGTGACCCTGTGGGCTGAAAGATCAAGCAGCCTTTGGGATCCACCAGTGCTGCCCATGGCCCTGGGTATCTTTTGTCTAAGGAAACCAGATTTATTAATGTACCCTGTAGTTAAACACGTTATAATTGAGTTAACTTGAAAGTGCAGCCTGGAGAACTGCTCTGGAGCTGGGAGGAGGACACCACCACCTCTGTAGGGCCACAGAGAGGGGCTGAGCCCCCCTCAGGCTCGAGCAGGGGGTGAAGTTCCCCTTCTGCCAGTCAGGGCACCCAGGCACGGAGCTGGTGGCTCACCCTGAGGTTTGGGAGACCCAGCTGCAGGTGGGGCTCCTGCCAAAGAGCTCAGGAAAGGTTTCCTTGGGTGCTGAGAGGAGAGGGTGCTCTGGCCTGTGACCAGGCTAGAAAACCACCTTTGATGGGTTTTTATACCTGTTTCTTGAATACTGGGTCAGTTTGAAAGTCTGGTTGTGCCCATAAACATCCACCCATTTCCTCACCTGCAGGGAATGACCCCGGTGGAGTCCCACCAGTCTCAGGGTTCCTGTGCTGGCACCCCCACCCCACAAACCCAACCCACCATCAGAAAAACATCAGTGGAGCAAGACACGACCTAAAATTGGGTGAGGGCTTTTGAATTTCACAGGAGGAACCTGGTACCAGAACCTTGGTGTGAAATGGCATTTTATTCCTCAGTGCTCATCGTTCTGCCTCCTCCTCATTAGCATTTCCTCTCCTGCCAGTGGTTCTTACACATGTAGCTGCCTAGTTAGTACACAAAAATACCTGGAATTATTACCAATCTGCAGGAGCTTTTTGTTTGATCTTTAATGTTTTATTTCTTTTCTCCCTGTGCACACTCTGACAAGTTTTTCTAGTTAGCCCAGGAGAGTTTCCTCAGCACACTCATGCTTTTTATGCTTTCATCTTTTCTCTTAATCTGGTTTATCTATATTCCTCTTCCTTTAGCCTTGTTATTTATGTTCCACAGGCTGGATATTTACTTGAGGTACTTGAGGGATAAGTCATTCCTAGCCTTTTTTTTTTTTTTTCTAGAAAACATACTTCTCTTTTATTAAAAAACCCATCCTGTCAAAGGTTGCAGTACCATAACTCAGAGAAAACAAATTCTTTCCATTTCCTATAAAGCCTACATTTTAATTAGATGATGTTTTCTTTTTATATTGTCAGAGAATAAAGTTTAAGACAATATTCTTCAATACTTTATGCTTTTAATAAATTATTTATACCGAGGTATATCCTAAGCTACACTGGCTGCTTCCTTTTCAAGGGCAAGGACTGTGCAGAAGGAGAACAGTCTCCATAAATATTCTAAAAAAGATATATTTAAAGGAAACAAATACAAAGGAAGCTCTTACAAACAGAACTTTGGAAAGCAGATTGCAAAAACTGTATGATAATTTTGATCACTATCAGACTTGAAGTGGATATCTGGGTCATGTTTACAACAGCATTTTCTCTCTGTAGACTTAAGAGTTTTAGAGGGGGGAAAAAAATGTGGAAAAAATGGATTAAGATAGGAAAACCTGAGAAGTATAAATTTCCCTTGCAGGTTTTCCAAGGAGCTGCAAAAGTCCATGGGCTGGGCTGGGTTAAAGACAGAGAGAAATGTGTGTGCCCAGCCACACACCTCCAAAATTTGCCTGCACTGCTTTGAATATTCTAATTTTCTACTGTTCTGAAAAGGCTGTTTTAAAAAATAAACAGATACCTTGAACTTCCTCACCTGACCTGTAAAAGCAGAATTATTGAAGCCCAAAGTTTAGGCTTAGGACCAATGGAAACAATTATAAAACAATTAGGAAAAAGTCATCAGCTGCACCAGTGGTCTGCACATTCATGGATTAACAATTCCCCTTCCTAGTTAGAGATGCAACGTTTTTAAACCAACATTTTGACCCAGTTTTTGCACACTGATGTTGAATTAAAACCCTTGTGTTTGATGTGAAGGAGGTAGCACATCGCTTCCTCTGCAGGAAGTGTTTAATTTGGGGAAAATTCCCTTATTTTCAATGCTGCTGTAAGAATTCAATATGTAATTACATCCCAGAGACATTCTTAATATCTACATTAGCAAGTAATGGATTTCTATCAATTAATGTGTGGATACAGCCCTTATAAGCCCCAACCTGCCCCATGCCAGTATGGGCACTGTGCAAGTCTTTTTACACCCCCCTGTTATTTTTGTTTTCTCTCCAACAGACAGTTCTTCAAAGACTATGCAGATTTGTTGACTTTCCACATCAGTTTAGGAGTGTGCTGGTTCCTGGTTTAAATTTCAGATTCAGTAGTTTTGTCGTCACCACATGCAATTAGAAACAAAATAAATCCTTCAGGCTGTGCTCTGGGGGGGGGGGGGGGGGGGAGATGACACTGTTGAGGAGCTGATTGCAGAGGATGGCTGTCATTTGCCTTTGGTTTGTACTACAAATTAAAGAATGACTTTAATAAGGAGTCATTCAAGAATATCATTAAAATGAAAGTTTATCCCAGTCTTGCATCATCCTGCAACATTAAGGATGTGCACAGGAAAATGATTGGTTCGTGTTGCTCGCTGATTTTCATCAAATCAGTAATTCACATATAAATATAACTGTGTGTGAATCTTTGCAAGGGCAACATCACTTCTGATGGTAAAATGTTGCTTTTATTGATGCACATTTGCTCCCTGACTTCTCTGAGCATCTGGGCACACATCTGAGGCACTAACTTCTGCCTTCAAATAATGACAACAATGAAGTGCCTTGGAAATGCTGTATATTGGCTTTGATTCCTTGGCTCAGAGGAAATATACAGTGGGTTTATATTCTACATACCTTAATAAAATTATGTAGAATATTCCTAATATAATATATTCTCGTAGGTATGAACTCCACACCTCCAGAAAGGAACCAGGGGAAATATGTCCTCCCTGGGAGCAGAATCATTCTGTCTGTACTTATATCACTTCTCTAGACATGTATGACATGATGAATGGGAATTTCCTTAGCTAAAGCCAAATATTCTCCAGTGAGGAGATGGTTTGGATACTGCAGCTGTGATATATATACATCCTGTGAGACTGCAATCCCATCTCCAGTTAAAATCAGTCTAAAGCTCTGCAGGACTAATTTTACTCTGAACAAAATTTACTATACCATCATATTCCACTGATCTCTGGACTCATTAAAAAGTAAGACCGACGCAACTTTACGTACAGAAAAGTCATGGGGAATAAATCACTGAAGTTTTGCCCACTGCTAAAAGCCAGGGATCCTTTTTATCAGCTCAATCACACGTTCAATTAGAGTTTTATTGCAGTTAGTAACATGATGTACAGACAGATGAGGCCCCATAAAGCAGATGCTTAAGACTCTGGCCACAAATATTAGAAAGAACATGTTTCATTCCTATTTAAGTGGCAGTTCCAGTGTATGGGACTAAGTGGGGGAAGGTACTGAGTGCAGTGTAATAAATAATATGGCAAATGCACTGCAGAGCAAATAAACTGTTATGAGTTACACTTCATTTTAATTAGGCACTCAGTTCATATTCTTCTGCTCTTGGAATAGACCAAACAAATAAAAACGTGGCACAGTTCTGTGCACAGTTCCTGCAGTGCTCAGTACAGTGCAGTTCCCCTGTGCTTTTATGGGAAGTGTAAAAGCAGCCTGAAAAACCATGGGATGTTTATGTTGGTTGTCACTTGGAGGAGAAAATGTAAGTGTTGTTGCTTACTAGAAAGAGCTCTGGGAATAAAGTTGGTCACTAAACCAGGGAACTCAGGAAGCAACAGATTCTATGACATCATATACATCTGCACAGCAGGAGTTGGTAGGACACGGTCTGGTTTGATGCTGTCCTGATCTGCAGGTCATGGAGCCAAGGGCCAAATCAAGAGTGGCAGCCTTTCCAGACCTTCATGTTCCAGAGGGTAAAATCGCCTGCAGATTCCTTGGAAAAACAAATTTTTGCTGCTCTTCCAGATTCCTTCTACTTGGAAATGTCCCTGCCTATGGTGGGGGGTTGGAATGAGATGATCTTTAGGGTCCCTTCCAACCCAAACCATTCCATGGTTCTGTGACAACACCACCATGTCTGACACTCATGGTGATGCTCAAACAACAGCCTTAAAACTTCATGTGCAGTCAAAACCAGCTTTTTTGGGCCCCAAAGAAAAATCCTTGGAGGTAATTCCACAGGAGGTAAAGAAAAGCAGTAGCTTTGAGTACAGAACTGATTTTTGAAAAACTATGTATCTATATCATGATTTCAGCAATTCTGCCCCAGCAATTCCACCCAATCCCACCTGCAGCAGCACAGCGGGTGTCACTTGTGGTGGTTGTCTGTCCCTGCAGACAATGGGTCACTATCACAGCTCATTCTACACTTTATTAGCTCTGCATTCAACAGCCACAGCTTTTGGTGTGATCTGAGCTTGACTGAGAGACTGAGAAAGCCAGAGATGTGAAATAGGCCCCCTTTGCCATTACCAGATAATGTATTTTCAATCAGGTCCATGCAGCTGTAATCCAGTGCTGATATCCAACATTCAGCAGGGTTAAATATCTATGAACACACTGCTTGAAAGCAAAGGATCATGAAGAACATGACAAGCCTCAGAACCAGCACTAAGTCTAATGGATGGCCCTTGGCAAAGTGGGTGGGACGTGTTTGGAAGCCCTGAGTTAATTTATGATCAGAAGGAACAACAGTGCTCATTTTACTTTCATTGAAAAGCTGAGCTATTGGAAAAGATCATATTAAATAAACAGCTATATGTATCATTGTTACATATATATGTTTAATCCACACATATGTAATACATATTCATGTGTGTATAGATATAGAGATAAATATATCTGCATGTATTTATGCATCTCAGGCAGTTTCATTCCTTCAGGCAACAACTTGCCCCTGACCCTCATGTGGTTGCAATTACCTCAATCACCACGTCATACATTTTCCTTTCATCTCATTGGGAGGAATCCAGAGTTAACACAGGTGATTTTGATTCCCCTTAATTTTGTCAAATCTAACTGAACCTGTGGGCATCTATTTAAGGCAGGTGCAGAAGGAGCTTTGGCTTCCTCAGTGAGAGCAGCAGAGGGCTGTGGCTGACCTGGGAAGCACTTGGAAGGCAAGGTAGGCAAGAATTTTGTGTGAATTTTTGTGATGTCCTGCAATTATTGGAGACTGGGAGGTGGAGTCTGTGGCAGGTACAGCCTTGCTGGAGAGTGAAAAATTGGGAACAGAGTTTAAAATCCAGGTGTTGTGTGGAAGGGGAAAGAAACAGTGGAAGTGTTGTTGTGTTTTGCTTATTTTCTGCTACAGTTGTGCTTGGGAACAGAGGCTGGACTGGAGAGCTCCACTCTTTCCCTCTTTTCTTTCAAAAAACAAACTACTACAGTACAAACTTTGGTTTATCAAGTACTTCACCTTTCACTGTGGGCCATAGTTTTAAGCTATTAACATCAGGCAAGTTCTTGTGCATTTGCAACCAAGAGCAGACATTTTCCTGTTGTATTTAAGCTTTCAGGATTCCTGGAAACTACAGAAAAGACTTGATTGGAAGGTTCGGTACATATTTCATGCAGGGTGAATGGGTTTTTCTCTATTTGCAGGGTCTGCATTGTATGCAGACAGCATTATGGTATGCAAGTAGGGTTAATAAATATCTTAATCTTCAAATATTCCAGTTCAATTGACCAGTTCATGTGAGATGGGGGTGATGCTGCAATTTTTCTGGTGTTCAGGGCTGGCTTGATTTCCCCGTGGCAGTGCTGAGCTGGTGTAGGAAAATAGAGTTCAAAATTCCCCCAAGTCAATGTGTGCTGTTATTTTTGACCCTCAGAATGGGGTCAAAATAGGATAAATTATAGTTGCAAATAACCTTTTTCTCAGGCTTGATGTACAGAAGAATAAACTCCAAAGGTCAGGAAATGGCTGTTTCTGCTGCTACTGCAAGTTCCACATTTTTATGAAGAGTTTAATAACAAATATACATTTTGGGGGGCATGTTATGTGTTGTTTCACTTTTGCTATTTGGTGACTTTGCTAAAATGAGGAAGAGAGGGGCATAAAACTTTTCTCAGCTTATTTTATCAAACACTCCTGTCCCAAATCACTTTGAACTTTGTGTGGTCAACACAGCAGTGTCTTTTTTAATGGAAGTTGCAGGAAAACAATGGTAGTGTAATCCCTAAAAACCATCCAATACTGATATTTGCCTCTTTGCAGAAGAGGAGCATTGACACAGAAATGCTGGTGTGGTTGCTCTTCTTGCTTTTGGGGGTTGTCACAGCCCAGGCCACATCCTTCTGTCAGATTAAATAGTTTTGGGCTCCCACAGAGGACTTTTGTCACAACAACATTCTAGAAGAACATCCCAGAAACTTCCCTGACAAGTTTGAAGTTGTCACACTTGAAACACCAGTTTAAATGCTCAAGGCCTGCAGGACTCCACATGTCTATCAAAGCAGTATTTTCTACTTTTAAATGTAGCAATTGCTTCTGGGAAGTTAAGAACGGGGCAAAAGGGTAAATCCAGGATGTGCTTGAGCCAAGAGTGTGACTGTGTTGCCCAGGGAATGGGGGGTGTGGGCACTGTGCCCACCTGAGCAGTTCTGAATTGGTTGCAAATTCCAGGTGCTCTCCTCTGCCAATCACCTGCTAAAACTTAATGGTTTAGGCTGGTCCTGACTCACTTGACTCGAGGGTAGCTGTTCAAATTCATCCCGAGGCTAATTAGGAAAGGTTAATCACTGACTTCTTACCTTGTACCTCATCTCACTTGCCAACTGCTCACACCTTCACCGGGGGACTCCAGAGAACTCAAAAACTCGCTGCTTTTTTTCTTGTGTTCATGAAATCTGGCCAACATAGATTTCCCACCTCTAAACTCTTCTCCTTTAGGATCTATCTCAGTAGTCTCTGGGCTTGGCATTGCCCAGTTTCCACGTGTGCCAAGGAAATCACTGCTGGAAAACTGAAAATGCTGGAGCATAGAAGTGTCACATTGTTCTGACCTTTAACTTTAAAATACCCTCAACTGGCAGGAAGAGTCAAAACCTACAGCTCCTTTCACTGCAATAATACACAAATTTCCAAGAATACTGGAAAATAAATATTCTATATGATCCATCCAGGCTTTCTGATTTCTCAGGAACAGGGAGGATGTGCAGGAATTGGATGTCCAGAGAGAAGTCAGGAGTGATTGCTTCTTGCAGGGCACTGAAAAGAACTAATCAGTTGGTCAAAGCAAAGAGCCTCCAGCAAATAAAAGACCCAAGAACTGGAACCAGTGAATTTAGATCAACTCTTGACGGAAAAACAAACCTGCTCCCTCTTGGTCAATCAGTTGTCCAAAACTCCAACTGTTTAACTATCTTGTTGTGAAATGCTTTCAGTCACACTTTACTGTCTCCCTAAAATCTTCTGCTTTCTATACCTGTGATCCCACCAGTTTTCAAGCACATCTTTAGGAAAAGGTTGATTTTTCCAGACTAGGGGCTCAGCAGGATTCTTCAGCAGTGAAAAAATGCTGCTGTATTAATTGGTGTTGATTGGTGAAGCTGTTGGAGGAGTGGGAGTGGTTTCAGACTCTTCAGCCTGTTAATATAACGTGATAAGGACTAAATCAGAGGAACAAATTTGGTCTTGTAATGGACTTTTGTAACATGTGCTGCTTAACATTTGCAAAAAGCTACTTTTGTCATTTAGTCCACGTAGTTGTTTTCAGCAGATAAAACCACAACAGAGCCCTTTTATCACAGTAGGAAACTTTTCCCTTTCCCCTCAGATTCTGAGCAATAACAATTCTGGGGGGTAATAATTATTCCTGATGCACTGTAGCATGTAAATGAATCTGTTGCTTTGGTGGCATTACTGTGAAAGCAATGCTGATGGTGTATGCTCAGAATGAGCAAATTAATTAACCAAACTGTGAAATCAAATAAATCTCCCAGCAGTGACCTCGATGTCACCAAATAAAGGAAGACATTAGGTTGATGTGTTGTTGCTTTTGTTGAAGTAAAAGCAGAATTTAAGAGCTAAATGCTGTCATTATTCTGAGTTAAAATAGACTTTCAGGCTGGCATGCACTGCTGGCAGGGGGAGATGGATGTTTGATGGCCATTTAGCTTTTTGTCTGGATCTGCTGCAATCAGGCCTATAAAGCAAATGCCACAAACCAGTATTTCCTTGGAAAGCTGCATCAGGGATAAAAATGCAGCCCTCCAGATCCCCTATTGATACCAGCATTGTGCAGCCTCTCTGCCCTACACAGCTCATTTGGCCCCTCAGCTGCTGACCTTGGACATCCCCTTTAGTGCCGATGCCTTTATCCCCTCCTCTCTGGGGGATGAGAGTTTCCAGAGGCTCTAAGGAGCATTCCTGATTTTGGATAACAACAGTGCTCTGTTCTTTTCCCTCCCTCTACAATAAAATAAACAACAAAGCCTGATATTTGCAGCTTTTTACGTGGCAAAGAAAGGAAATGTATGATTGTAGTATCAGGGGTGTACAGCAGCATAAGCTCTGCAGGGTTGCAGTTATCAGTGGTGTTATCAATATATGCTGATGGGACAGGATTTTAGGGATGTTTTGCAGGGAAATTATTACAGGGAGCTCAAAATCCTGAGTGTTTATGCTGCCATCTATCATGGAGGTACTGCAAGATGAATGAAAAAAAAAATACAGTTTTTACTGCATTTATTTAGAAAAGGTCAGTGTGTAGAAAAGTTCATTAGATTATTGTATTCAAAATTTGGTGTTTAACAGTCAGCAAGTGTGGAAGATTTACTGTTGAGGGGGTGTGTAAGGAGTTAAGGAGCTCTGATGGTGTGTTGACAGGAGGATGAGTCTCTCAGTGGGAAACCTGCCTTGGGAAAGGAGGCTCTGTGGGATTCCAGTGGTCACCCAGCCAGCAGCTCCCATCAGAGCCAATTGCCTTGTAATGTTTTCTGTCTGCAAAGTCAACTTGGAGCTGTTGGAGTTTGTTTCCCCAACTGCTTGAAACCCTGCATGTCCTAATGGTGACCAAAATCACTGCTGCTGGGAGGTTCACACACTGCAAATTGGAGAACTGGTCATTCTTTCTCCACCCACTCATCTTTGGTTAGGCTGCAGTAATGATTCTCAATCCCCTCAAATCCACTTTTAACATATCAACTCCCCCCAGATTCAGTGGAGAATTGGGTTATCAGTAGGAATTCAGCATATAAAATTTGGGACTATCACAACCATATTAAGAATGTTTCATTCAGCTGTGGATGTGTCTGTTCTGGAGGGATAAAATGACTAAAAATCACTGCACTGTCACTAAGGCAGAATACAAGAGTGTGATGCTGATGGATACAAGATGGACTTGTACTGTATGGGAATTGTGAGCTTCCTGTCCAGAGGATTCAGTGATAATTCCTTTGATCAGGAACTATCACAAACTCCATTCCCCCCGGGCTGGTATCTGCAGTGCTGATAGTGAATGTATTTGTCAGTTAATTCTGTCTACCCTGCAAAATACAGGGAGTTCTCTGGCTGAGGGGAGATGGGAAGCCTCGATGTGTGGGGATCCCTGTGCAAGCTGGAAGGTGATTCCTAAAGGTAGCTGTTGATAGTTTATATGTATTTATGAGAAATAAAAATCCAATTTTTTACAGGTATATTGGGAAGTTGTAAGATATCCAAGTTCGAAAATACTGGACTTGAGCATCAGGGTCTTTTTTGGCTGAATAAGAGAAATGCAAGAGTTCTTAAAATCTTTTGGGGCCATTTTTGTACAAAAGGGGTTCTTCTCCCTCTTTGGGCTAAGAACAAAGGAAGATTCATCATCCTTGACAGGGGATGCCTTGCAGCCAATCAGAATAAAAGGAAAGCCCCTTTTTAGAGAAAAAAACTTTTTTAGATAAAAATTAATATATTTAACTTACCTGAAAAAGGGCGGGATTTTGTAATGCTATAAAATGAACGAGATGTGAAGCCAAAGGGTCTTTCTCACCAAAAACTTGGTGGGGGAAGGACCCTGCACACCAAATAAATTCCTGTTTGTTTCTTTGTTCCCTGAGTTTATGCCGCCTTTCTAAAATTAAGAGGGATTTTTCCCACATATTTTTTCATGAGGGAACCTTTTTTTGGGGTGTTCTTCATTTTACAACATGCGATTAACTCTGGAAGTGTTCAGGACCAGGTTGGATGGGATTCAGAGCAACCTGGGCTAGGGGAAGGTGTCCCTGCCCATGGCAGGGGGTGGCACTGGATGAGATTTCAGGTCCCTTTCAACCCAAACCATTCTATGATTAGTAGTAAGACTTTAAATGTTATAGAAACGTGGGGTCTTTCAGAAGTGGAGCTCCAGTTTGGGTGGCTGATGTTCCTGTTGTTTCCCAAATTTCAGGTTGGCACTGGGTGTGACCCAAGGGGGAATTTGTATCAAATAAAAACCAGGAGTGAGCCCAGCAGGAGGCCTGTGCTTCATTCCCTGTGTCCCATTAGGTTTGTAATATGGATACTTCAAGCACTGACTGTTTTTCCATTAAAGGAACAATATTCTTTTTTAAGGAACCTGTTGGTGCTGATTTTTCCCTCAGATATTTAATTTGCACCGTAGTTTCCCTAGAAAACAACAAACCAACTTTCTCGTGAAGCTTTATTTAATCCTCCTGAAGAGGCACCTCTGCTGTGGCTGCAGGATGGGGGCAGTTATTGATGGGGTGATAACAGCACAAATATCTCCCATAAAATATCTGCTAAAGGCCATTTGCAGTTGTTTCCTATATTCTTTAATTCCTGTTTCAAACCACTTCCCCGATTTTTTGGTTTCAAATCTGCCCACAAGACTCTTCAGAAGACGACAGCCTTGGGATTTCCCCTTCAGACAAATCTTGTAAGAGGAATTTATTGCAACTAATAAATGAAATTTCAGTAAAGTACATCTGATGAAACTGCTCTTTTAATTGTGCTGATGTGACTTCATTGAATGATTCCTGACTCACCTCAGCATCACTGAGAGGAAAGCCAAGCTGGAAGGGTCTGTCTGAAGTGCAGGCAGCAAGAAAAGAGTGGAATAAACTGGTTGGAAATTTTAAAATTATGATATGGAAAATATAATAATTTGGGAAATCCCTCAAAAAATAATTCAGCCAATTATTTCATTACAGTTGTACCAAAACTGTATCATTTTGAAGTGACTAACATTTTAATTTGAGCATTATTTGGATAAATCTTAGTCTTTAGGAGTTTGATTTATGTCATATTGTACAACTAATACATTATTCAAACCAGTATTTTAATACAAATTAATTGCCATAAATAAAAAAAATATATTAAGGATATATTTGACATCAGGAAACTATGCATTTCTTCCTTGAAAATCTTTAAAATTCTCCTTTGCCACTGCTGCTAAACTGCACATTTCAACCCAAATAAAATTCCTCAAAAGCCTGTGGACCAATTGTAATTTTAATATTTCCTATTCAGAACTAAAACATACTTCAAGTACCACTCTCAGATTAGATAAATATACTATTGTTTACAGTTATGATAACCTTTAAGATCCTGCAAATGCCTTTAAAAAAGCTAATTACATGCTTTTATTTGCCGCCAGTAAAAACAGAAGAATAACAACCCAACTCATTTAATCCCTACTGTGATTTCCTCTGGGCTAATTAAAGTGTACTCAACTGATATCTTAACTGCACAGCCATAGGCAATCCAAACATTTAAAGGGACCAGCATCCTGCATTCCTGTCTGGAATGAGCACCAGGATTTGGGGGGGTTGTGGGCACTGGGAATGTCCCAAGGAACTGCCCCGGAGGAAGAGTCTGGCTTGTCCTGCCAGTGCTCACCCTGGGGGCTCACATCACTCATGGGGGGAATACTGAGGGTGCTTCTGGTCTAAATATCTACAGGACTCTTAGTAAGGTCTCCTGCTCCTCCTCCTCTGGGTTCTTGCTCTGAAAACCCTCCCTGAAAGCTCCTCACGGGTGTAAATCCAGTGGATTCCCTGGCACACACTGCTCTGCCTGCACCAACAAGCCTGGATGAGCTTCCCCCTGGGGAGGGGGTGGAAGCTGTGAGGGAAATAGGATGTTAAAGTCGGATAAACTGATAAAATTGCCCAGTGGTGGTTGTTCTCCTGCAACATCAGCTCTGGCCACTCTTAACTTTTGGAGAGGATGGACTGGCACAGGTTGCCCAGAGGAGCTGTGGCTGCCCCATCCCTGGGAGTGTCCAAGGCCAGGCTGGACAGGGCTTGGAGCAACCTGGGCTGGTGGGTGGCATCCATGCCCATGGTAGGGGGTTGGAACAAGATAATCTTTAAGGTCTTTTCCACCCCAAACCATTCTAGGACTCTTTGCTACCAAGCTCTTCCACAAAGAACAGGTCTGGTGCTGTCTGTACCTCCCAATATCTGCACTTTAGGTAAAGGAACCTTAAAAATGCTTGTATTCCAAGATGAAAATAGGCTTTACAAACAAACATGTAGTACTAGCATGAATAATAAGCATTTTGAAGGAAATGCAGGCACCATTGAAGTCAAAAATCATTCTCTTAGTCAACAATTACTGCCTGTGCCTTGGTGCAGACAGATTTTCCTGGCTGGATTGAGGACTTTGGAATGTCTGGCTAATGCACTGTGGTGCTGAGGAGAGAATGAGCTCTTAAGAAAAGCTTCTTCTTTACAAACAACTGCCATCGACCTTTCTGATGGTGACATTTGCATTTATAACCGGCATGAATGGACTATTCTTCACCTTTTAAATGCACACGGTATTTGTCTTTCCCTTTTCTAGATGCTTGGGCTTGTTGATGAGTCTTTAATGCCACAATTCAGTGTGTATTAATTTTTACAGCTGTTAGAGAGATGCTGGAAGGGAAATAGTTTTCAGCCCTTCCTTGTCATATTAGACTATGGTGCTCCAAGGCAATAAATAATAACAGTGATTCATTCAGACCGTGTAAACCTCTCCATTAAAACACTCAGTAGGATAAAGGGACCATCAGAGCTCTCCTGTGGTTTTTGTTTTCTTGAAATGCTAATATTTAGCTCATCCTGTTTTCCATCTCCCCTAAACAGTGGTGTTCTCTCCTACTCTTCCCGAGGCAGAAATGGGGATGTGTGCCACTTTTTTTGGGCATTCAGCCCACAGGGGATGCCTGGAGCCATTAGCAGGAATGGTTTGTTTGATTTTATGACATGAATACTAATTATGCCCTCGCTTCTGTTGAGAAACGAGTCTTTCTCCTTTGTTTTACTGTAATTTTCCTCATGATTTTTGTCCCCTCTAAGAACAGTTTAGCATAGTATATGTATTTCCAGAAAAAGTTTCTCTATCTTTTTCTTCTTGCTTGGAATCCTATGGATTAGCTATTTTCCATCTATATCTTTAAGATACATTTCATTGTTCTTGTTAGGCCAAGCAAGGATTGAAAAGACTACTTAAAAACCTTCCTGTTTTGTTTCAGGCTACGACCTGAAATCTTTGGAAAAAGAAAATAGCCCCATTTTCTGAGTGAAGCTTTCTATCCTAATGAGATTTAAGTAGTATGTGTAAGATGGGATCCAACATTTAAGTGCTTAGCCTGAAACAGTTCAATTTTATCCCTCACCCAAAGCATGTACAATGGCTTTATTCAAGCATTAAGTGAAAATAATTCCTTCTGTCTTTCCCAGAAAGCCCAATCAGTGACCAGTGTGTCAGTCAGGGCCATGAGCAGAGGGAAGAGCACCAGGGCTGGGTAGGAAAGTGAAATCTCTCCTGAAGGTCCCTTTCCCTTTTAAAACACTAATTGTAGAGGGTTATGGTTGTTAATTTTTACCCTGAATATAAGATTTCATATCCACTCTGACAGATGATAGAACTTCATTAAACATCAATAGTCACAGGTCTCAGAGGTGACTTGTTTTGTCTCCTGTGTTTTTACAAGTTGGTGATTTTCCCAGGATTTCTGCAGTGATTTGCCTCATCCTTGAACTTTCCATGTCCTTGAACTTCCCATGTTTCACATGTAGGGAGTCAAAGACAAGCTACTAATAGGGAAAATTCTCCAGCTAATCTCCTTTTCTGTGTGTTGATAGCAAGGGTAGAGTGTCCAAGGTAACCTGGCACTTCCCAAGGGAATTCATCAGGTGTGGAACAAAGAAAAGTACCCCAGCAAAAGATGGTGGGAGGGAAAATCTGTCCTTGGCTCTCATGTGCTCTCTCCATCCTTAAACAAGTGCTGGGAGCACAGGAAGAGCTGGGTTGGAGTGATGCATTTTCAAGGACAAGTACAATATTATTAGAGTAGCAGACCCAGAAGAAGAGAGCTGAGGGTTTGAAATCCCAGAATACAGAATTTGCCAGAAAACTGGGCAAAATACTGCTAATAGTGATAAGGGATTATCCAGGATCTGCAATGAGGATGGTCATGTTTTGGTAGAGAGGAGTAATTTTGATTGAATGTCAAAAAGTTACAACTAACTTTTGTTCTTCTGTATTTCACTTTGATTTCAGTTTCTCCTTGTGAATATATTTCATAGCTTTTATTAAATTGAGAAAATAAACCCAAACAAATGGCAGGTTTTCCCCTAAAAAGGATTGAGTTAAAGCCTAAAGGCTGCACTGTCCTGTGTCTATGCAAGTGAACTTCACATGAAGTTGGGCATCTCATGGTTTATGTTCTGTCCATACTTTCAAACACCTTTACTGAAATCATTTTAAAAAAATCAGTCTTGAAGAAAAAAAGTCAGTTTATTCATGATTTCTCTCTCTTTTTTTTTTTTTTTTTTTTAGGTAAAATATCAGCTATTTTAAGTGATGTTACATTAATTACAGGCTTCATTTTTTTGCTGACCCACAGATCAGCTGGGAGGAGAAAAAACAAGTTAATTTGTGTAGCCATCATCAGACCTGCTTTTTTTTTTTGCTTTCTTTTGACTGATATAGGGCAAAAATGATGTTCCAGGAGCACGGTCCCAGCATCAAGCTCTGGGATGGTTCTGCTCTTGCAGGTGATGCTTGGCAGGAGCTTTCCCTCCTGTCAAATGGGACAGTTCATCCTTCCTTTTTGCCTCCAGAAATATTGGATTTTAAACAGATTCCTTCTCAAGGAATATGGTGAATTAAGCCAATCTTAGAAGGTGTTTGAAGGTATCAGGAATTATGCTTTTATTGAAACTAAATATGAGTTAGTTGTCCCTGCTGACTCCAAGGTACGAGCTGCTCTAGCATTTCTAGGAGTTTATAATTATTATTATTTCCCTTCCATATGGAACTTAATTGTAAATCTGCCAATGAATTTACTTCAGCGTTGCACTTTGTCTGCCTGGATGAGTTTGGAATTTATTATTTCAATTTGATTCCCTATACTTTTTGTAGGAAATATTTTGGTGTTCTTTACTGAAAGAGCTCATGGTGAATTTACAGCCCTTTCTTCATCAATAAATTCAGAAAAATCAAATTACTGTTAGGCATAAAACCCCCAAATACTATATTATTAAAGTACATCTTGAGACAAGGCATCATCTTGTTTTATGAGACGTGGTTCAATGCTAGAATGGTGTTAGAGCCTTGTACAGGAGACACTTGGAGTGATTATTTTTTGCTTAAAAAGATTGATAAGAGGGATAAGAAATTGCTAGTGAATATTTTTATTGCAATAATAATTTGATTCTGCTGGTGTTGCTTTCAGTGCTTTCATTTTCTTGTCCTCTTTGCTGTGGCTTTTTTTAATTAGGGTCCAAATTTGAAGGTATTACTCATCAGTAGGAGTAGTCACTGCCTTATATTTATTTTTGGGGGAGCTATTTTTTGCACATAAACACTGACCAGTGTTACAGGAATTGTCCTTCCTGGCAAGGAGGGAGATGGTTTTGCTCTCTACAGACTTCCCATCATAAAAAGAATCCTTGTGCCACTGAGGGCTGGTGAGATTTCCCATTAGGAAAATGGAAAGGATGGAAAATCATCCTACATTTCTGACTACAATATTCCTCCATCACTTGCACAATCAACAACCATCCTGAATTAGGAGCCTTCCCAGGAAATAAAGACAGAACAGAGTTAAATACTGTTCAAGAATTTACCTGAAATTACCAAAACTGAGATATTTTATGTAAGGCTTTATAATCTGTGTATGATAAAATGAACAGCAGCATGAAAATCCAGGGTAGGCTAAAACAAAATCATCCATTGCTTTGATTTGGAACTCATTGTCTGTCACATCTATCCCAAATCTCACTAAGAGAAACTTGGAGATTAAAATGCAGCTGAGTTCTAGGCACAGACTAAAAATTAGACAATATAAAGGTTCTCCAGAGGGTGTTGGAAGGGTTTGCATCCATTCATTAAGCCACGTGTTAATGAGGAGAACTATCATGTTGCATCCATTTCCTGAAAGACCCAACAAAATTGTGAAAAATCAAGACCAAAACAAAATAACTGCAAATTTGAGGGTGAAAAAAAAATTTAAAAATTGTCTGGAGGAGAAATGGATGATTCATTAATTTGAGTCTTTCTGAAGTTACATCTATTCAGGAAACTCTGCAAAAGACTCGAGTCCAATATCAATCCTAAGGAGATTAAGTACTTAAGCATTATACTGTCCTCTAAATTAAGGAAGTTGTATAAGCTTAATTTCCAGAGGATTCGAAATGTGATTAAACAGGATATGCCATGATTAAATATCTCGCTGCCATCCATTTCGGGCTGGATTAACTCCCTCAAAATGAACTCTCCCACAATATTTGGTTCAGATAACTCCCTGGGAGGCTTTTTTTTGTGTGTTATAGAAGCTTGTCTATATTTTGGCAGTTTTGCACGGAAAATAACAAGTGTAAAAGCACAGATATTGCAGAAATCTACTGAAAGCTCAGGGGTGCTCCTCAGATTTTTTTATTCCAGCCCAGCCCTCTCTGGCAGCTGAATTAAGTTATGGGGGAATCTGCTGCACAGTCTGAAGCTGAGGATTCTCAGCTTATTGCTGACATTGGGTTGTTCATGATTCATCCAATACCTGCCTGGAAAAAACCTCCCAAAAACTTCCATACAAATTCCCAGCAGTCCCAGCTCTTTCACAAAACTGGTTTATTTTCTTTGTGTCTGACTCTGACGAATCTAAACACTCTTTCTGTAAGAATTAAGAGGTAATTTCACCTTGCACTGGGATTTACAATGAGGTCTAGAAGGTTTTTGTAGCTTTGAGTATTTCCCTAAACTTTACAAGTGTACTGAACCTTGATTTTCCTTGTGAACAAGTAAATATTGGAAATATTTCACGTGATTCATTGTCATGAGATTGTGAGGTGTAGCTGAGGGATTCAGTTTCTAACATTCCTTAAACAAGTGTATTTCATGGAAGTTTTCACTGGCCACAATGAACATTTCAGAATTGTAACAGATTGCAGAGTGGAAAACATCCTCTCTGAATATTTTAGATTTTAACTCTTGTCTGGAAGAGGGACAAGGAGAAGCCCAACCCTTGTGGCACCTGGTTGTGGAACTTCCCACTCCACTCCACCTGAGCATTACATTTCATATATTTGAGCTATTTCTTCAGCTGCCCAATTTTTTTTTCCCTTGGCAGACCTTACTCTTTCTTCCCCTCCCCATTAGATATGGGATTTGCTGGATGGGATCAGACAGGAAAGTCCAGGAACCTCCTGCTGGCAGCAGTTACCAGAAGTATTTCAGGAGGAGAGAGGGAGACCAGGAATAAGCTGCACACAAACTCACAAAACCATATGAAATCTGCACCCAGATGGGGTGGAGATGCTCTGAGCTGCATCAAACAAATGTATAATTTACTCTGCAAAGCTACCCCACCACAGAAATTCAGGAAGGCTCCTGCTGTACTTCCACATGGATCAATAAGGGTGTAGGACAGGCCTTTTGTCCACCTCCTCTGCCCCACTGCTCCTGAGAACAGAGACTTGGAGGAACCAGGGAACCATTTACCAATTTCTTTAACCTGCAAATATATTAATGTATGCACCTCTTATCTGCTCATTATCCATTTATTGCGAGGTGAACCACTCAGAGTTCATTAGTCTGAGCTGCCTAAACTATTGCTGAGGTTCTGTTGATGCTTTAATGGCTTTTGTTGAGTTCATCCATTACTCTTGGTGCTTTATAAACATGAGTTCCCTCTGTAATAGCTCCCTCCTGTTCTTTCTCTCCCTGCCCTGATGTCTATCTGGCTGTATTTGGCTGCTCACTTGCTCTGCTTTCAGCCTAATGCCTAAATCATATAGAGAAGGAAGGATTTTAAGCTGCTAGTTTTGTTCTTCCATTTAAATCCAGTTCAATTCAAATAACCATCAAATCTACCTGACTGCATCTGCTTGTCAAATAGGTGAATGTCTCAAATCCAGAGCCCACGCAGAGGAGGTTCATAATCAGCACTTTGGACAGCACCCTTTAAAAAAAAAAATCCCTTCACACAAGGGTTGTACAGCAGAACTCTGGAAAACATAGAAACAACATAATAATTTCAAAGAATAAGATGCTCTCACACTGTATAATATCCTTCCTTGCCCCAGATCCCTTACAGAAATGCCATCTCAGTGCAGTGAGAGTAAATAATGCTCTGCTCTCCAAGTTTCTTACCCCAAATGCCAGTGATCAGGTCAACATCAGAAAAGTGCCCCAAGCACCTGCTCCCAGTGAATGAAAGGTCTGTCAACAACAAAGTTAGCACTATTCATGATCTGATTTTGGATGAAGCACTAGACCTAGCCCGGAGCACAAGGACCTAGTTTAATGTCACCACTTCAGCTCAGTCCAGTCTTACAAGTTTCTCAGTACAGTAGAAAACGAGCCCTGCAGAAAGGCAGCAGCAGCAGCAATCTGTCAGCTATTTACTGAGCCTTCCCTGAACTCCCTCCCTCACTGCTGTCCCTGACATCTGGCCCTGGAATATGGGCTTGGCTCTGTCACACCTGCTGGACAGGGCAGCCCTTGTGAGCTTCCCTCCTTATTTACCCCATAGAAAGAGGTTTTCTCAGCTCACTGGCTTCCTTTGCATATTAATCAGCCACTGATCTTAAAAGAAATACTGATATCAGGTTGGGAAAAAAAAAATAAACTGTGTTTATTCCTGTTTGTGTGTAGGAAAAGCTGCTTTTCTTACCTGGCATTGCAAACTGGGATGTGCAAAGGACTGGGCTCACCTTATTGCTCCCACCTATTGCAGGAGGTGCAGACAGCACGTCCTCCAATATGGGCATTTCATGGTAATTCAATTGGAGTTAGGAGCTGAAAGTGTTGTTTTTATGTGGAATATGCAGAGTCCTAAATAACCAAAAGAGAGATCAGGCTGATCTGAGTAAACATGATTTTTCAGCCCTTTGCTGAGACAGCTGTCAAATGGCAAAAGGATCTATTGGCAATATGGCCACTGTTGAGTTAGCTACAATATTCCTCTCTCCCTATAATTTTCCTTTTCACCTGCCAAACCTGCCCATTTATATGCTTATATCCTGTTATTATATAAAATCAGGATGACAAATTGTATGTCTGCAGCCCTCTTTGTTCCCATTCTCCAGCCCAGTGAACATTCCTGGTGTACATCAGTTTTATGTGAATGTAGGATGTTTGGGGTTTGTGAAAAATGTTGCTCTGCATGATTCATTTTACTGCAGCTAATGCCAGGGAGGAAAAAAAACTCCACACCACCTCTATAGGAAATAATAGCCTGCTTCTTGGACTTTGCCCATATATTTCTTTTGTCTGGTTGTTCTTTTGTTTAAGCCACTATCCAGGTGGAATAATCAGGTCTCTACAAGCAGAAAGCTATCAACTCTGCCATTATATATCATGCTTTCTAAGCATCACTCACACTTGGCAGGGAAGGGGGGTTGTGCCTTATTAATTTTCAGGTTCCCAAAGCTGGGCCTTTTCAGGGAGCCCGGTGCCACCTCAGTGTGGGCAGAGGGGACACAGGGTGGGCTCCAACAAGGAGTTCATCCTCCCTCAGCCACAGGGCAGGTGCTGATACCATCAGCACGTGCTCACACACAGGAACACTGTAAAAAGCAGAGATGGAGCCTTGGTTCCACTCACATCAGGCATAAAACTCTCGTTGACTCCGTTGGGGCCAGGATTTTATTCCTGATATGAATTTTCTCTGTCAGACAACTTAAAGATGCTTTTATGAGGGAAAGAATCTCGCCATCTCAAATAGCATGTTTGCAATTCTGGAAATCTCTGACATATGTTTTAGGAGTGTGTCATATTTCCTACCAGGAGACTTTACGATGCCCAGAGCTTTGTGGGGAGATATCTGCACAGAGGCTGTGATAAAGCAGCTGAGATGTTCAGGGATGGTGCTGGAGGTCATTTTAAAGTTACAACTTTTTTTCTTTTTTAAGTGACTTCCTAGAGCTCCCTGTGTCGTTTAAGTACAAAAGAATTGTCGGTGGTTTTCTTTGGGCCTCTCTTTTATTTAGGTTTAGTGCTGTTACATGTGCTGCTGAGAGAAGCTGGATTGCATTTTCATAGAACCCCAGAATAGTTTGGGTTGGAGGGACCTTAAATATCATCCAGTGTCACCCCTGCCATGGGCAGGGACACCTTCCACTAGCCCAGGTTGCTCCAACCTGGCCTTGGACACTTCCAGGGATCCAAGGGCAGCCACAACTTCTCTGGGCAACCTGTGCCAGCCTCTCCCCACCCTCCCAGCCAAGAATTGCTTCTTAATATCACATCTAAACCTGCTCTTTTTCAGTTTGAAGCCATTCCCCTTTGTCCTATCACTGCAATTCCTGACAATTTTTGTGAATTTCTCTATTTCACTTTATTACTTCAATAACACAGAGACCCGACCCAAAAGCCTTTCAAAGCAATAGGTGGATTTCCCTTTGGTTTCAGAGGATTCTGAATCATTAATATGAAGAATTAAAATGAAGAATATACTTTTTTTTTTTTTGCAAGTGCCACAAATACTCCTGTGCTTCTACATCTTTGTCTGTAATTGAAAATAACCCACTTAACAGGGCCTCTGTTTCTGTGCTGAATCCATCCTGCCATAGACCAAGCGTGCAGTTATCAGCAGAATGCCATGCAGGGTTTTGTGGGAACACAGGACCTATCTTGTGTCACTGTTGTGTGTGAGTTTAACACAAAATATAACCCTATTAAAATTACAATGCATTTATCACCTCGCTCCCGTTCAAAGAACTCATGAGCTGCAAAGGATTTAATTAAAACATGATGATTTAATAGGCAGGCTCCATCTATTGTTTACTGGGGAGGTTGAGATTCTCTTTAAAATTAGGTCCCAAATTTAATTTAGGCTTCCACCACCTTGTCATAGAAACGAGACTGCTGTAGAAAGGAGTGAGCTGCAGACAGTGAGAGCAGGTTCTTTGCTCTCACACAGCTCCAAGAGAGTTTGGGAAGGTGAAGATGATGCTGTTTGTAATTCTTTTCTGAGAGAATCATGAGGAATAAAGCATATTTACTCCAGGAGGTGGGGAGGAAAAATGGCCCAAGGAGAGCAAAGCCCACGTGGGCAGCCCTAGGAAAGGTCCCTGTTCCTCTTCTCTCACCTGATGGAGACCCTGAAGACAGAATTTGTCAGCTTGAATTGCTTTTTGTGTTTCCAAATGATGAGTCCTCCCCTGAGGCAAAGGTCTCCTCGGGGCTAAAGCTGGGTTTAAGTTCTTTCCTGAGCTTATGATACCCAACTTACAAAAGGATACCACAGGAGGTCCTTAAAATGGATTGTATAAGAACAGTAAAAATAATAAAAATGTAACTAGTAAAGAAAAGATGCTGAGGGAAGAGCAAAGAGTTGCTGTCACTTTGTACAGTCCTGATTGCTCAACAGCACAGAGGACCTACAAAAAAGGGCTTTTCCTCATCCAACCTGGCCTTCTGCACTCAAATATCCACAAACATATTTTCCCACCTGCTCACCACCTACGGTTGGCACAACCTCGTCCACAATGAGCTTCCAATAATTTCATTTATCAGTCATGTAAAGCAGCCAGGACTGGGAGGTTGGCACAGGGGTTGGGGGCAGCACATTCCTCTCACCTCTTTACCAGGCAAATCTGTCTTTACACAGATGGATCTTGATGTGACTCAAGGAAGGTATTGTACAGGACTTCTATAAACAGAAAAAAATGTACAAATCCTGCCATGAAATGATGATTTAATGTATATATAAGAAAAGGCACCGTGCCAGATTCTCAGTTTCTGTCACAGTTTTAATGAAAAGTGATTCCAGCATTTGAGAAACCTCAAAAGCTGTCTCAGCCAAATGCCATGTTTCTATATATTTTCTGAGCTATAAATCAAAGTTTGAGCAGGATATTACCTACATCACTTGATAAAAGACAGCGTTTAAAAATTTCTTATTATGAAATTCATTCTTATTTATTATAACCGTAGCTATATAATGCAACACTTTAGGGAAACTTCCTTTACATGGGAAAAATATCTTAATTTAGTTTCTCTGCACACACCTATTATATACTTGCTGATAATGTAGTGCAGTCCTGATCCAGGAATCTGCTTGGGTAGTCAGTACATGTGTTTTCTCATCAGAGAGCCCAGCTTTAACATCCATACCTTGACTCTTAGCAGAAAATTGAAGCTGAAATGCCTGCTGTGTGGTGCATATCACCAACCCACATTATTCAAATTCACAGCTCTGAACCACTTGTGCCCACTTGGCTTCTGAAAATTGAGAGTTCTGCCCTTGCCCTCAGGCCAGGGGAGGGTTCAGGTCCAGCACACGTGGGCTCTGTCAGCACCACACGTGCTCAGGGTTTAACCCAATGCATTAGAAATCCATGGATTTGGAAAGGAAATGTTTAGGGGTTCATGGGACAGCACAGAACAGGGACGGGGGCACTGCTGGGGGGTCAATTCCCAGGCCATGGAGAGCCCTTGGGTGGTGTTGTGCCGGTGGCTCAGCATCCCACACCTCCAGTCTGTGCCACTCTGACATTTCAGGCTATCTTTGGGGTCAAGGACCGTTTCTTCATGTTCAGAAAACACCAGTCCCATTTTTTGTTCCCATGAGCAGGGTGTGGTGTAACCCACAGCCAACAGGGAGCTGGTGCTGAGCACGGCCTCCTTCAGAGGGAGCCTGGGATGGTGGGAGCTCCACCAGGTACTTCCAACACCCACAGGCTCAAATCACCAAATTTTGTCCCCGGGGGATGTTTTTTTCCATGGTCTATTGGGTTTACTGGATTTAGCACAACTTGGCCAGGTGCCTGTTGCCTCTCCTTGGTGGGACCCTGCTCTGCTGAGAACTGCAGCCTGTTCCTGCTGAACAGAGCCATGAATTATTTACCCTGCCTTCCTATAGCAACTTATTGACTACAGCATTGTAAAGTACCCTATTAATGTTTTAAGCATCTCACTTTATTTTAATACAAGTAAATAATTTAGGAAACGTAAAAATGCTTTATGTTTTGACTAATGAGAGTGAAGAGTGTACACTGTGTCTTATTTTAATTGGATGTTTACCCTATCCTGTAGAAATCAGGCATTTATTATTTCATCCTTAATTAACTATGCGTGCAATCCCTGATGGATGCACGTTCAGTTTTTCCACTTGATCTAGTCATTAAGAGCCATAAATGTGCAGATTATTTTTACTTGGAAATATGGAATAATTCTGGCTTTCAGATTACTTGGTTGCCCCGTAAAGAGCCAGTTACTACATTGCTGATCATTCTCCAAATTAATGCAATGCAGCACGTTAAATTTGGGATAATATAAATTGATTCAAGTGGTGCAAAACCCAGTCAACCTGAAATGAGTGATGTCTTTGAGCCTCTCTTTTATCTTTGTTAACACAGAAATCGTCTGCAAGATCATTTCTGTTATGTCATAGTCCATTAGAGTAATTTTTAGGCAATATTGCAGTGTTGTGTGTGTGAACTTATGGAATGTTTGCTGTGCTTCAACATTCTCCTGATTGCCTTTTGGAGAAAGATGTGGAGTATTCACTTTTGTTCTAAACCATGTAATTTTATCACCAATAACATCTACAGAGGTGTAATAAAGGGTCTAGCAAAACCCCATTTTCTTTATCCCCCACCTCACCAGTAGTGTTTTTTCCTTTAGAGAAATCAGACTTTTACTTGTGAAAAAACATCAGTCTCTCAAAATTTAATCCCTGCCCCATTCTGAGGACAACACAGCCCAGTGGTGCTCCTTGGCTCGCAGCAAAACTCAGTTTTAGCTCAATTTTGTTGTTATTTCTCTTATGCACGTTTTTATTTTGTGTCGTAGATCTTAAACCCACTGATTAACAAAGATCCTGAGCTGCAGCAATTTGGGAGTCAGGAGCAGTTCCATGCTGGGAGTTGTTTCAGGCGAGGCCTTTGACAGACAAGTCATGTAATGTGTTCTAATGTTGTACCAGGGAAAAGTAGAGTTTGGTGATGACTACAGGAAAAAGAGAGCTCTAAAGGACCAGGCAGCAGATTCTTCCTTATGTATATTTGATCAGCCAGCTGTTGTCTCTGAGCTTCCTTACAATGCTCATATTTTCTTAAGCACTTCAGGCTTCAGTTGGAGCAGAAGCAGATTAGAAAGAGCAAGTTTTTAGGCAAAGGAGATGCTGGGGGAGGAAACTTAAAGCAAAGGAAACCTGCAGGCAGCATGGGAAGGTGTCAGTGGTGGAGAACTGCTGAAGGAGCATCAAAAGATCATGAGGATGGCAGACAACTTTCAGAGGAAGTCAGTGGCACCCCATGCACATAATGAGGATGTAGTTGCTTTAGGGTTTGCATTTTTCATAGAAATATAGAAGTACAGAGTGTTCTGGGTGGGAAGGGACCTTAAGGACCATCCAGTGCCACCCCCTGCCATGGGCAGGGACACCTTCCACCAGCCTACATTGCTCCAACCTGGCCTTGGACACTTCCAGGGATCCAGAGGCACCCACAGCTTCTCTGAGCAACCTGTGCCAGGGCCTCCCCACCCTCACAGCCAAGAATTCCTGCCCAATATCCCATCTAACCCTGCCCTCTGGCAGTGGGAAGCCATTCCCCCTTGTCCTGTCCCTCCATCCCTTGTCCCCAGTCCCTCTCCAGCTCTCCTGGAGCCCCTTTAGGCCCTGGAAGGGGCTCTCAGCTCTCCCTGGAGCCTTCTCTTCTCCAGGTGAACCCCCCCCAGCTCTCCCAGCCTGGCTCCAGAGCAGGGGGGCTCCTGTCTGAACATCAGCAGTGGGGACAAGACAAGCACTAACAAATCCAGCTGCTCTGATTTCCCAGCCATTATCCACCATCCCAGCAGATCTCTTGATGCCAGGCCCTGCTTACATGGAGGGGAGGTCAATGAAGCACCAAGGCCCTCTCCTGTCACAGGAATTCCACGATGTTGGGTTACAGTAATTGAGACAAATTGGTCTTTTGCAGCCTGTAACATCACAGCAATTTTCTTAAAGCCATCCACTTAAAAACTGCTTTCCCAATTACCACACAGGCTTCATAAAACAATTACGGGAGTGCAAACAAACCCTGTTACACTGATGTGCTAATTACCCTCCAGGCTCCTGAACTTTTGGGTTGCCTTCGTGGTGCAGAATTGAGGCTTGGAAATGAGCTCCTTCCTCCATCAGGAAAAGGCCATTTACTGCTGTACATTTTACTTGTGTGTAAACTGTAAATGCACAATTTCTTGTCTGTAGCCAATGTAGTTGAGTTTTAGAAGCTTCCCAGATATTTTCAAATATTCTGCTGTTTTGTTTTTTTTTTTTCCCAGGGAAAAATACATTTCTTCTTGTGAGTAGTTATGAGATATACTATTAGCCTGGACAGTATTGATGGCAATAAGGACTCCTTGCTGAGCTTTCAGCATGAGTCTGATAGGAAGAAATGCATCCCTGTGATAAAGACTAAAATAAAAAGCTACATGGAGTGTTTAGTTTGGAAAGGGAGCACAGATATTTTGGTGCTAGTGGTCTGTTTATTCCAGAGGTAAAGCTGGAAAAATCCTGCACTAAGCACTGATGCTGTGGGATAAACTTGGCTGCTCATTTCATACCTTTAAGCAGGAAAACAAGGTGATTTTTTTTAATACGTGTTTTAAAAGATGTTGAAACAAAAATATTTTCAATTAATAATAAATTTGAAAGAGGGGAGATTTAGGTTGGATATTGGGAAGGAATTCTCCCCTGTGAGGGTGGGGAGGCCCTGGCACAGGTTGCCCAGAGAAGCTGTGGCTGCCCCTGGATCCCTGGAAGTGTCCAAGGCCAGGTTGGACAGGGCTTGGAGCAACCTGGGCTAGTGGAAGGTGTCCCTGCCCATGGCAGGGGGTGGAATGAGATGATCTTTAAGGTCCTTTCCAACCCAAACCATTCTATAATTTATGCTTATTTTGTTCACACCACATTTCAGGACTCTTGATTCTTGTTACTCTCCTGGATTCGTTGCTTCCCTGTGTCTGTACATTCTGTGGATAAATTAGCCTGCAAATGCATTAATTGTGCATGAACCTTTCCTGGGGTCCTGGCTTGTCCCACTGTTTTCACATTGTGCAAGAGGCACAAAGACATTTGGTTTTCACTATCGCTCATAAATCATTTTTACTCGCTTGTAAAGCTGCTGCAGAATAAAGAACCCCAGCTCTGTCATGCTGTATTAGCCCTTTGCAGGCAGCTCCTTGAACAGGTTTCCATGTTATAGATATCATGGAAAAGGTGCCAAGAGGAAAAATGTTACCTCTTTACAGATGGAAAAAGAAAAAAAGTCATGCTGAACTGCAACGAGCTCAGCTTTCCTAACCCGTTGCTGTGAGTGCCACCATGGCTTGAGCTGATGTCCACGATGTCCTGCCCATGCAGGGGCTGTCCTAGCACACCTTCAGCTCAGAGCAGGTCTCAGGAACTCTAAATGTATTAAACCAGTATCTGTGCATCCTTCCTGAAGAAGCAAAACCCTCCCAGTGTGTTTTACATGGCGAGCAGAGCTCAGCCAGAGCTCCGGACGAGGGAAACGAGCGCTTTGTTTGTGACAGATTTCTGGTTTTATTCCCGAGGTTCAGAAGTAAATTACAACAAAAACGCAGACAGAAACCTGTAATATTTGCCTCCACATTATTCACCCAGCAATGTGGGAGAGCTGCAGATCAGGGTGTGAAAGACAGCAGTTAAAATATGGGGCTGTTCCAGCCTCTTCTGTGCTGGTGTAAATCAAGAGTAACTTCCACTGAAACCAATGGAGCATAAAATTGGTGTAAGTGGGAATCAGGACTATCTCCTGTTCCTATATGTCGGTGAAACTATTTGTTTAAAGTGTTTATAGACCCTGCAAGCATAAATAGCTTATTTTCTTACACATTAAAAAGATCAAAGGTAGCCAGAGTAATATTCTAGCACGAGCAAAACAAACATGTATATTTATTGCCACATAACTTGCAGGAGTCACACTCTGGTTGAATCTGAATCCAAAAATAGGGATTGATTTTCTTTTTTATTTTCTTTGCTTTAATAAAAGGAATCACAGCACTCTACGAAAACATGCATTCATTTGATTTGATTGACATCTTCAATTTTGGATATGTATTCCAACTAATGGAATGAATATTGCAATACACGAATCAATTATATTTGTTCAGTTGTCAGGTTTGTAAAGTGAGAACTGTTTAAATTATATATGATCCAGCTGTCTATATATGATGTTGTCTTAATAGGCAATACTATCATCAATACATCTGTTTTAATGAGAAGCTTATCAGCATCCAGGGCTCATCTCTCAGCCACTGTTATTTAGGGAAACAATGGAGTTTTATCCATGAACCTTCCCCACTTTAGGACCAGGAGAATGCAGCTGACGAAGAAAGATTTGCTGGTGTAATTAAAATCATTTATCATTACTGAATTCACTAATTTAGAGTCGTTACTATTTATATTTTCACAGAGTATTTTGCCTTGGAGTTGAAGCAAAATTCCCAAAATACTCAAGCCGGGTTAAGGTCTGAAATTATTTCAGTATGGACTTGACTTAAAGCACCCAAACAATTGTTCTGATAATATAAATCAGCAAAGAAATAGGTCTGTGAGGAATCAGGGCGGTGGAAAATATTGCCAAATTCTATTTGCTATGATTTCCCCATTTTTTTGACCTTTCCTATAAGTTAGAGATTTGATAATACATTTTTAGAAAGAATTGTCTTGTGAAACAAGAGTTGGCTGCAAAACTCACTAGACAGACATATTTAAAGAATTCCTGTTTCCTTATAAAAAGGGCAAGATACATCAAATGGGATTTTGTAGTGGTATCCAATATTTTTATTAATGATGTGAATGATTGAGTAGGAAACTTTCAGACTTGTGAATTTAGAAGAACTTGTAGTACTTTGGAGGATAGAAGTAAATTTCAGAATACCTCGATGAAATGTCCAGACTGGAAAAAAAACCCAAAACAAGCCAGGGACAAGGGTAATATAAAAATTAGCACAGAAGGATGTGTAGGAAAGAAATACCAGACATGTTAAAATTATTCTCCCCTCACTGAGTGTTGGTTTGGCCTTAACGAAATATAAGATGTAGACAAAAGGTAGTCATGTTGTATCCTGAAATTCTATTTAAATACTGGAAAAAACTCTTTTTTTCCATAGAAATAGGTAAAAAAAACGCAAAGGAGTGGACAGCCCATGTTGGTTCTGGGCTCTCCCCCATGGGAGATCTGCAAGAACAAAATGAACCATTTAGAAATTGTTTTGATACAGTTATTTTCTACTTGGTAGCGCAGCCTTAATTTTCTGTAATTATATTATGGCCTTGCATCTATTTAACACATTTCCATAATTTTTGTGCAGCTTACATTTAGCCATTTTTTATTATGCAAATAATGAAAATGGCAAAAATATTACTAATCAACCCAAGAAATTTTTTCCAAGCGGTTTGCAATTTCTCAGTTTTGTAATTTTAGTTACTTCAGGTTTCCAGAGGATTTAAAGAATTGAATTGGATGGAAATAGGGTGATTTTTTTTGGTGGTTTGTCTGACAAATAAGTTTAGAAACAGCACAAGAAGTCTGTAGAGAGTTGGAACTGGATGATCTTTAAGGTCCCTTCCAACCTAAACCATTCTGTGATTCTGTAAGTCTTGAGTAGGAAACTTGAATTGCCTGAGCTTGTTTTTTTTTTTTTCTGTATTTTAAGAAGAAATTTGCACAAAAATTCTGATGAACCTTCTCTGCAGCCTCAGCTGGTACCTGAACAGTTATTTGGAGGTGGAAGTGGTGCTGTCATGTGGCTCATCTGGAAGAGTCTTCCCTTTGTCTTTCCAACCTGGAATGTGTCTCCCTTCTGACCAGACTCAGTGCCTGGGTTGTCTTGTCTCTCATTTCCCTGCTGCTGCTTGGAGCAGAGATGCTCAGCTGGCACCTCCAGCTGGGAATATAAGGGGAGTGTTGAATGAGCTAATACTATAAAAGCAAATAATTTCTTGCCAGTGTGCTGAATTCATGCAGGTTGGGGTCAAAACCAGGAAAAACTGGGGGGGTTTTGTGCTGCACCACAAAGCTCTGTGGAACAGGGTCTGACAGGAATATTTCCTTTTCTGCTCAACTTTAAGGAATCAGGGTGTGCAAACAGTAGGACTTAGTAGTCTTGGGGAATATTGTACATGGAGCTGGAGTTGGAAATGAATTTTTGCAGAAGCACACATGTTTTGTTGGAGAAAATGCAGGAGCATGAATTGCAGAGGAGCACTCAGAGTTCCCAGTGCCCAGTTTGTGGGCACAGCCACAGCTCTGGATCACAGACCATCCCATTCCTGAAGGGTCTCTCCATTTCCATGGGTTTGGTGATACAGGAGCTAAAAGAGAGCATGGTAATGGAGCACAGCAGATGATTTGTTGTTGTCTGTGAACACCATCTTGGAAAATCAACAGGAAAACCAAAATAGATGTTAATCTGATGAACTAAACTATAATAAATACATAGACTATAGAATCATAGAATGGTTTGGGTTAGGAAGGACCTTAAAGACCACCTAGTTCCAACCCCTTTCCCATAGACAGGGACACCTTGATCTCATACCACTTATTATTACAGCACTTACTATTTATAGATCCCATTTATTGCTGCTAAAAAATAAACCAAAAAATGAAATGAATATTCTCTTAGTCCTCAGGCTGGAGCTCTTCAGTTCCATGTTAGGATTTGTACATACACAACTGCCACTAAATCCATCAGGAACACTAAATCAAGATGGTAATAATGTTCTCTGTGGGTCTGGGAACAACTAGGACAGGATCATTCCAAAGCACTTCACCTACAAACAGGGCCCCAGCCCTGCCTTCCATGGGGGCTGCTCAGTTCATTGAACACCTTCATCAACACAACATCACTCACACTCTGTTCTTTTTTCCACTGATAATCAGCCACTTTCCTGGGAGGACAGAGCAGGAAGGTCCATGGGCCTGTGCTTGCTTCAACTCTGCTGGAAGTCTAAGGAAATTCTCTTTTCTGAGGCACAACCTGGTGTCTGATTTCAGCCTTGTCTGTGGCCATGAATGTTAATTCACACACGTGAGGGAACCCTGGGACTGATTCAAAGCTCTTCCTAGACCTGCAGGTGCCCAGGAGAACTGCAAGAGTGTTTGTGGAGGAGAAAATATGCAGAAATTATGCTGGAAATGCCTTTTTTGTAATATTGACACATTTTCACAGGGGCTTTGGGTGCTCACAAACTGAAGAGGAACATTCATCTCTCTTGAGACTGAGGGCTGGGTTGTTTTTTTTTTTCACTCATGTGATATTCTTGACAGCATTCTCAGGATACTAATTTGTTACTTTTAATGATAATTCTCTGTCCACATGAGAACAGACGCACATCACACACAGACACTCACATATACACTGAGCTCGCTGCCATAAAATATTTATGAATCATTATTGGCATTAGGGATATCTGAAGCCCAAATTTGTAGGAGGCAATTTTGTAGAAAATGAAATTATGGAATATTTATTCACCCAGTAAGCTGCCCTGAGTGTGTGTCTCCTGCAGAATTAGGGAGTTATTTATTTATGAGCTGGTCTCCTGCTCTCTCCCTTAAAGAGAAACCACGGAACAGGTTGAACAGAATGTTTGTTTACAAATTGGCCAGAGAGAGCATTGTTCTCAGTATGATTTGCAATGACTAATGAGCAACATAATTTTTAATCAGAGGTTTTTCCAGCCTGACACGCTGACAAGCACATCCTGCCCATGTTCCATTCGGCACGGCACGCAGGCAGCTGGGGATGCTGAGGGGAGAACAAAAGCAGTGGGAGAAATATCAGCGTGGCAGGAGAGGATAAGACTTTCCCAGCAAGCCAGATGTGGTGGAAACGTTTTTCAGTTTAGGACTTGCTAGGCTGGGTTTTGGCGGCGCAGCAAAGCTGAGTCCTCGGGTTGGGGTGGGGAAGGAAATGAGTTTGTCTGTGCTAATGAATCAAAGGGCAGCAGTCAGCAGGGATAAATAGAGCATGAGATCTGGGGCTCGGGAGTTCTCCAGGATGACTCCGGAGACACCCCGGACCGCGAGGCAGGAAGGGCTCTGGAAGCAAATCGACGTTGACAAAGCTTTTAAAATTTCTCTCCCCGTTCCCCGGCAGTTCAACACGACAGCTGCTCATTCGTTCTGCCACCTTCTGCACAAACAGCCACATGCACAGCCCGGCTGTGACCTCTGCCTCTGCCTCCTTGAGCCAAACCATCCCAGGGGAACTCCCCTGCCTGGGCATGGGGGGATTTTTGTGGCCTCCCTAAATTCCATGACCTCGAGGAGCTTTGACACCTCGCGTTTCCCTCCCCAGAACTTGGAAAGAGCAAACAGAATTTTCTTCATCTCCCAGGTCCAAAAAAAAGGATTTTTGAAGGTGAAAAATGGGAGAGGACAGGGCAGAACAAAGGTGTCAAAATGCATCCTCAGCAGTGCTCTGTCTCTCCACTGTCTGTGTGTCTCACCCCTCTTCCCCACCTGGGTGTTCAGGCTCAGAGGTTCCTCTGCACATTCCTGATATGACCCTCAAATTACTCCCTTAATAACAATATACACGTTTATTCCATTATTCCTTGATAAACCCCGGGCTGAGTGATCATAAAGGTGTGTTTCTTTAATACCCAGTTAACACAGCCTTTCCAAACAAGCTATTTTGGCTTGAAAGTGCTTTTTATCCACTTCTCCCTAGTAACAAAGAGCCTCTTTAAAGTGGAGATGACTCTGATAGTGCTGGAGATATTAACACATGTCGTTGCTGCAACCCCTTTAACACTTCCAGGAATTTAATTTTAATTAATTACTTTATACTGAGAATGGGGAAAGTGAGAAATGCATCACCTGCTTTTATGGGGAAGAAAAGCAAAGATCAAGACTTCTTGAAAGACTTAGTGAAAGGGAAAACAAGACTGCTACATTTTCTGCTTCTGATTTAGGACTGGAAGATACTTTGCATTACATTATCATTTCATTTTGCATTTTAATCTGCATATATCCCATGGGCATGTGCCAAGTGCTACCAGAAACGTGCTCCTCTGCTGCCACTTTTCTGACCATGTATTACAGGAAAGACTGGATGTAATGTCAGCAAACAAGGAATATGGGATAATGACACAGGGTTTAGACATGAGCCTTTATAAGACGAAATATAAGGTGTACCAGCTAAACTACGTGTTTTTAAAGGGGCTGGGTGTCCTCATTTTAGAAGTGCTTGGACAGCTTTAATGGAGAAGGACTGTAATGATTTTTGACACGTGTTAATGGTGTGTGTCACGTTCTTTATATTTTCATAATGACATGTCTAATTTCTGATGGCATGTGTCACATTGCATATGTTTGTTAAATATAGGTCACAAGCTAAAAATATGCACAATATTAGCAAAATATATAAGATAACAATTGCATATATCTCCCTCATCGCAGCAGCCTCGACTGAGCCTAAATCAGAGATTTTTTTTAAAGCTCTGTCTTAAAGACTATGGTGAAAAGAGGAGTTGTTTTGACGAGAAAAAGGGATTCTGTCTCACTGGGGTTATTCCTAGAGATGGTGCCTCTTCCTCTTAGAAATGCTGAGCTGTGAACGTGGCAGTGGCTGATTTATATGGTTTGGCAAAAGCTGCAAACAGCAGCTCTGGGGAGGAAGGGTGATGGCAGAGCCACGTTTCAGGCTGTCCCCTAAAAACAACCGTGACCTTCTGCCCTCTGGGTGTGTGGGTGACATTATCCTGCCTCAGGGATAAAGCTCAAGTGATAAGTGACCAATCTCCAGGTCCCAAAATTCACATAAAAGCCTGTGATAGGAACCAGGACCATCCATGGGTTCGCTGTTCTCTTACCAATTAACTCTTGCTTTTCTGGACAGTGGTTAAGTCACTAGAAGTGAGTCTTGTTGTCTAGTCCAGACATTTCCAACATCCAGATTTCATGTTTTGCCTCAATAGCCCAATCTGACAGGATATCTTGTGGATCTTGAGGCTTTTTCCTCTGAAAAAAAATTGACATAAGCAACGTATGGATCTTAGATATCACCAGAGTAAATTATGTTATGGGCAGGATGGTGTCTCTTAATAAGATATTGTCTTATATTCTCATTAGATAAAGTTTGTAGTTAGGGGTTTTTTTGCTAAATAAAGGAAGGAAACAAGGTTGTGATGCTTTCCTGGTGGTTGAATGTTACTCTAGTTCTTCATGACTGTTTTTGTTGTAATTAAGTAAAACTGTTAAGGGCTGCAGTCCCTCCTCCAGCACTTGCCAGGTCAGGCTGTAGGACTGGTGTGAGCTGAGTGGTGCTGTCAGTGTGTGTAGGATGGAAATGGGATGGAATGCCTTGCTTTTGCTGGCTAAGAAGAATTAGACACCCTAATGGACTCACAAGTGTTACCGAGAAATGAATATGAAAAATAGATAAAGTGAGCTCTAAAAGCCACATGATGGAGAGATAGAACATATACATGTCCAGTTCAGCCAAGCTTTGAATGAAGGAAACGTGAGAAGAGACTGAATGGAAACTCACTTCATACCTGTCAGAGCCCACCTAATCCCACTCTAATTAGATGGTCAACAATTTTAAATGAGATGGTGGAATTGTATCTGAGCTTCCAAAGGGCTTCTAAGTTTCCACCTCAATTCCACCAGAAATGATGCATCAGTGGAGAAAAGGAACATCATATCAGGCAAGAAACTTCCTCAACTTGTGATTTTACTACAGAAGTGTTTGTAAATCCTTTAAATAACCCTCCCCTTTGTATCTGACCTGTTTCTGCCTGTTCATGCACTGCTGCCTCAGCCTTGGCCAACGCCGCCCGTTTTCCTCCTCCTGATAATTTTTATGGGTAGCACAGGGATTAGGATTTGCTCTCCCATCCATCAGCTTCACTGGAGATGGTCCAGCTTTTCCTCCCTCCTCCCTCACCCTCTCCCAGCTCCTCGTGTTTGCCCCAGTTTTGAACTTGCTGTGGAAAAAAAACGTTTTTCCAGAAGTGTGTGCCAGCCTTTGAGAGAGGAATTTGATGACCCAGGATTGTTGCAACAAAGGCAATTAGAAGTCTGCTGCATATGCATTAAATAGACTATATAATCCTAAAATGAAGATGTTCCTAAGAGCAGCCCATGAGGATGCTGAGCTAGAGGAAGCATGACAATAGATAATTTCAAATCCAGCCAAGCTTGAAAAAGGTGTGTTTTCCTCCTTCCCTGAAGTTAAGAAAGAAAGAGCTATAAAATCTCCTCACTTGAACAAACAACTCTCACTTCCACTCTGTCCTATCCTCAGTTTTACACCACTTATGATAGATAATTGTGTTCAACTTTGGGAGATAAAATTATTAACTAGTTAAAAAAACAGAGAGGGGAAATATCTAAAGTATCAGGAACCAGCAACTGTCCCCTTCTTGCAGCAATAACATCACCATGGTAAGAAAAGCAATAAATCCCTGATGAGAAATCAGAGCCACACCTTCTAAATTATTTCACTGATGCCATGAAATTCTATTTTAATTGAAGATATTGACAGCTTTTCCCATTGAAGGCCGGATGATTTCAAGGGGAAAATACTGAAGACATTGGTTTTCTTGGCTTTTGTACGACTGGGATGTCTGATATGAAGGATGTTTCATGTCTGCTATATAAGGTCATCCCAAAAAATTCCATCATTAGGTTCCAGAAATCTCTTTCTATGAGGATATGAACTCTATAAAATCCTTGATAGCAGTGGCTGGAGAATTTGGTTCAGATAGAAAAGGCACCTCCAAAAGACCACCCACAAGAAAAGGTGATGTCAAGCTAAAGATTTTGTTTCAACGGTGTCAAAATATCAATTTTCCTTATCTTCAACCCAAAGGCTTTGCTGGAGCCCAGCTGGGGCTGATGTTCCTCCTACAAAAGCAGAGTGGGCAAAGGAATCTTTGGGGTCCAAAGGTCTTAACTCACAGTCTGTCTATGGAAGGGTTGAATATGAATATCAGCAAAATATATTTTATAAAATGATAAATTCAAGTCATAGAGAAGACTTTCCATCCTGAGAAAAACCTACAGAGTATGCCAGGGAACTCAAACCCTTGCTATTATCAATTCATATGGCTGAGATTCCCTGCTGAATCCTAGAGAATTATATTTAAAACCTGAAAGAAGTTTGAAAGGACAAAGGAAACTGCTTTTTTGTCCCCATCTTTTTCTAGTCTTGTTTGTCCAAAATCCTGATTGTGTGGGACTTTCAACATGAAGGTGGAGTTCTTATTTACCCCTACACTTGTGCTTGCTGCAGCCTAACTTCTGAGGGATATTTTCCATAAGAGTCATATCAAAGGCCCATGAAGTTGTTACATATGTCATGTTCTCCACTTCTCTTTCTGTTGAAAAGACCCATTTATTTATCCTGCAGTGAAAAATGGGCTGTGTAGCGTTCAGCAGAGTGAGCACTGCAAACCTGATGTGGCTTGTGAGCAAATGAGGTTTCAATGCCTCTTTTAAATACCTGTGAATGTTACTGATATCCCAATGAGATGAACACATGACAGACAGATGGGTTTGCTGCCACATTGAATATTCTGAGCTCATTCCAATGCCTGCAATTCTCCTCATGAAGGGAAAACAGGTGGCTGAACATGTAAAGGCAGTGGGGAGGTGATGGATTGAATGTAGGTAGGAAAAGAAATCATGGAGGATTAGACTAATGAAGGGGAGAAATGATCCAGTGACCAGGGCTGAATCCCAGGATATGCTGAGTTAGGAAGTGACCCACAAGGATCATCCAGTCCAACTCCTGGCCCTGCACAGGCCCATCCCCAGGAGTCACCCTCTGTGCCCCAGAGGATCATCCAAACCCTCCTGGAGCTCTGGCAGCCTTGGGGCTGTGCCCACTGTCCTGGGGAGCCTGGTCAGTGCCAACCACCCTCTGGGGGAAGAACCTGACCCTGCCCTGTCCCAGCTCCAGCCCTTCCCTGGGTCCTGTCCCTGGTCCCCCCAGAGCAGAGCTCAGTCCCTGCCCCTCCTCTGCCCCTGCCCAGGGCGTTGTCACTGCCATGAGGTCTCCCCTCAGTCTCCTCTTCTCCAGCTGAACACACCAAGTACCCTCAGTGTCCTCACATGCCTTCCCCTGATCCTGACAAAGATCAAGAATTCTGGGATTTGTTTCATATTCCTTGGCAATGTTTTGGCCATTGGACACGTGGATATTTTGCTGAGCTTCCCACAAACTGTATTTTGCTTGTCAAGTAGAAAGATGGAAGAAGAGATTCCCATGTTGTTGTTGTTGCTCTGGGGTTTATTTGTGTAAGGAGAGAGCTGCTAAAGCCAGGATGGGCTTGTTGGGCTAATAAAAGAGGAGCACAGTGGTGGTAAATCCACGTGGGAAAAAACAGGGTCTGAGTTGTCCCTGCCTGGTGTCACTCCATGGAGCACCTGGGACATCTCTGCTGTGCTTCCACATTCCTCCTTCAATACCAGCACCCATGCAGGAGCCCAAAGGACACTCCATGACAGCTCAACTCCATGTCCTGAACCCATCATGCAGCTTTTGTGTCAGGTGTTCTTTGCCTGATGCCAATAATGTTGAAACAGAGACCATTGCTTTAAAGCAAAGAAAAAACAACTACAAACCAACCCACAACAGCAAACAAGATATAAAAGAACCATGCAGACTATAAAAAGCCTGTAAAACCTGAGATTTTCTTTTACTACAAAGCTATCAACACCAAAAAAAAAAAGAGAAATAAATTATTTTTGAAGTTCAGATATATTGAGCTCCGAAAGCAAATCAAAACTGCTTCCCCTGCTGTTCTTTCCAATATTCACTTCATGTTTTATTTGAAAGTTAGATTCATCTCCACTCTAAAATGTATTCCACTTTTTATCTTAAGTATTGCTGTTTCAAAAGGAACAAAGGATATTTCATATCAGCGTCTTCCGACTGGACTTCCTAATGCATTTGATTTCCAGCTATTAACCAGGGAGCTCTATATTCACAATCACTTTGTGGTTTTTAAGACCCTACAGGTTTAGGAGTGTATGGATATTCTCATAAAGATCAGTACTTTATTTTGTGCTTCCCAGTGTTTGCCAATATCCTCTTGGCTCATGGCTGGACATGACCAGGAGATCAAATATGTTCCTCTTGCACCTCTATTTGTTCTCAATGAACCCCTCAAAACACGGAGTTTTGATTATTTTAAGGCAGAAATATCTTGCTATTGCTCTTTGCTCGTCAGAAACATTCACATGGAGTTATTAAAGCATTCCCATGAATATAAAATCACGAAATCATTAAGGTTGGAAAAGACCTGTAGGATCGTTGAGTCCATCCCTTAACCCAGCACTGCCATATAATTGCCAGAATTCTCTCAAATCTTTCCAAAAAACTGATTTAGAAGTAAAAAACCCTTCTTGAAGATTCAGACTGTCATGTCTGAAAACTTGTGGAATTTGTGGTGTCGTTGTGAGGATGGTGGTGGAAGTGGGATCCCTCAGGAGGGAAATGCTGGACTGAAACAAGAGCTGGGTTTTGGGATCAGAATGCCTGGAGCCAGCACATAACCCAGCTCCCCCTGCTCTCTGAAACATCCCCAGCGCTGCTGAAAACTTTAGTTAAGACTAGAATAAGTTGGCAAAGACTGCTTTTCTATCACAGGCTAATTTACATCTCGTTTCTAACCGTTTGCAAAGTTTATTATAAACTTTCAAATGGCATTGCAGTGCTTGCTTTCAGCTGCTAAATCACCAGTTTAAGAAAGTGGCATTACTTTTGATTTTTTTTTTTAAATGAAACTTTGGATTTCAGGATTGTGTTACTGTGTAAAATTAAAAGAGATTGGATAACAATTGTCACTGAAAACTATGGGGTTTTTTCTTGCTATATATTTTTATGAGTATTTTGCAGATAATCCATTTAACGTGGATGGGAAATGTGTGATTAACAAAATAGCTTTCAAACACCAACCTAAAGTTTGTTTGTCTGCTTTGAGTTATATGTAATTTAAGAGACTTCAGGGAGGACCTTCCCTCTCTACAACTACAGGAAGGTGGAGCTGGGTGGGGTTTAGTCTCTGCTCCCAGGGAACAAGGGATAAGACAAGAGGGAGGGTCAGGTTGGACATCAGGAGGAATTTCTTCATGGAAAGGGTGGTCAGGTGCTGCCCAGGGAGGTTTGGAGTGCCCACCCCTGGAGGTGCCCAAGGAAGGCCTCAGTGGCACTCAGTGCTCTGGGCTGGGGACAAGGTGGGGATGGGGCACAGGGGGGATCCATGGGCTGGGAGGGCTTTTCCAACCTCAAAAATCCTGGGATTCTGTACCATTAAACCCCTTCCCCAGCACAAGGCTCTCTGCAGCAAAGCACTGCACGTACTCTTGGCTTTAATCTCACCTGCAAAGCTCTGATTTCAATGGGATTTAAGTGTGTGCTTGAAGTTAAGCCTGGGACTAAATGCTTTCTGGTACTGAGCTACTCACCCATGTGCACGAGCAAGGAGATCTCAAAACAATAAATGTTTTACATTGATCCAGGTAAATTGCAAGAAAATTATATATATTTCATGGTATGTTTGAGTCTACAATAAAATACACGACAAAACCAGTAGCAACCTCACAAAGTATGAATATCCTTGGTGTAATTATATTAAAAAAACAAAAAAAAACAAAAAACTTTTATTTGCAGCTGCCTGGTCTGAAAAACATTCCTACATCATGTTCTTGCAGACTGGACTCAGCCAGTCTGCAAGTATTATTGCTGTAAATAACCTTCCTCCAAAGCTTTGTGCTTTGGCCTTATGATTTATTGCTTGAATTTCTAGCAATAAAAAAAGGAAATATCATCCTATTAATTGCTTTCTTCCACCTCTAAACTCAAATATCCACAGACTAAAGAAACTTTGTGTCATAGAAGGTTATTTGTCTATTGTCATACTCACGTACCAAACACATTTATTTGTGCTTTGAGGAAACCTCTGTGTGTCTAATTTTTGGATTAAATGTTTGATTGTTTCCTCAAAAATATCTTTATGATCATTTAGTAGATCTTAGAATCAAGGCAGATCTTAAAATTGGGCAACAAGTACCCTCAGACTCAACTTGGAGTGCACATATTGAAACTGGCACTATTCCAATCAGCTTATTAGTTTTATAGATTTGAATTCTCTTGGCACAATATGAGAAATAACGCAAAATCTCACACTAGCAACATTTCTGGCTGGCTATAATCAATCAAATCATCATTTGCATTTAAAACCGGTATAAAATTCTACATTTGCTACATTTACATCCCTGCCTTTTATTCATACCTTGCACGAACTCCCTATGCACAATCATGTGAAGATTAAGTTTAAATCAATGAGAGAAATATGTGAAACATCTGGAAGCATTCAAATTCCCACAAAAATCCTTTCTCTGCACAGCCCATTATGTTGAAACCACGGGAAAAGTAATTTACCTCCACAGCTCCAAAATCTTCCATCAAATGAAAGTGCATTGTCTTGTCTATGGAAATTCTGCAAGTAGTTAATAATTATTTACCATAATCTGCTGTTATTCCCAGTTTCAATAGAAAAAAATAAAGAATATTCTGGGTTAATTACATTATGTCTAATTTTTCTGTAGCTAAATATAGACCAGCCTTCAATGAATGCTGAGCTGTGGGAAGCTGAGGTCAAGAAGGGAGAATTATTTCAGCACCTCTGATTTCTGCTGTTGTTGGCAGAGCCCTGGGTGGCTGCACATGTTGTCCTCACATTTATAGTCAGAAGTTTATTTGTTTTGCTGAAAAAACTTCCCCCCCTCTGCCCATTCCCCTGACACCTGCCCTGGGCTGTGGGATTTGGTCCTTTGGGGTTTTGTGTCTCTCAGGGGATTCCCAAGTTCCTGCAGGTGAATGTGCCTTCCCTGCAGATGGTTTCAGTCTCTGTGGCCAAATTTTGAGCTTTTCTTCTCAATTTGTTCATGTTGGTGAATAATGGTGATGGTTTAAACAATATAAGTGTTTCTGAGGTACAATTTGGAATAGTACCAGAGAAGGGTGATGGAACTGGGAAGGGTCTGGAACATCAGGAGGAGCTGGGGGGGCTCAGCCTGGAGAAAAGGAGGCTCAGGGGGGACTTTCTCACTCTCTGCAACTCCCTGGCAGGGGTGGGGAGCCAGGGAAGATTTAGATTGGATATTCAGGAAAAATTCTTCATATAAAAAGCAGTCAGGCCCTGGCACAGCTGCCCAAGGCAGTGGTGGAGTCCCCATCCCTGGAAGTGCTCAAAAGATGTGGATGTGGCACTTGGGAACGTGGTTTAGTGGTGAACATGATCATGGCACGTTGATGGTTGGACCCAACAATCTTAGAGGTCTTTTCCAACCATAATTCCAATGCTTCTGTGGTTCTGCAACACTCGAGGGGCAGCTCAGCAGGTCCCATTCTGAAAACTGCCATTAGATTCTTTCTCCCCCTTTTGCACTTCCAAGGAGAATCCAGGTTTGGGGCAAAGCCACCTGTTTTGCTTCACTGGAGGGAATCAATGTCCTCCCACGTGGTTCACTCCTTGACTCCTTCCTGCTTTATCTCAGCATCCCCTCCCAGGGCAGTGGCAGGGGAAGGACCACCCACCCCAGGAGCTGTGCAAGCACCAACCAGCTACAGGAAACTGCATCTTTGACCAAAACCTTCTGTTTAGACATAAACACACAAAAGAATAGACAGATACTGCCTAGAAGCAAAGAAAAGACTCTCTAGGTGAATTGATCAGCAGCACAGCACTGGATGCCTGATCAGGAGACTGTTTCTGTTTTACTTAAATACAACCTACAAACCCAACTGAACATCTTCAATAAAACACACTAACACACAGCAAAACACTCATTTAAACCTGCATTCCCCAGTGGCTTCTGAGGAAATATTTCCTCCTCTGTTTGGTGCCTTTCCCTTATATTTTTATTCCATGTGGGGTTTTTTCCATGCATGTGGTTTTTCCCAGCTATCCAGGACGCAGCAATTTGACTCACACACAAAATCCCTTTCCTAACAGTACCATGAAGAGCCTGGAAACTGGAGTTTGTGTTTGATTCCTGTTTGAAGCAAGGCCAAAATTTGTTCCCCTCCCAAATTTTCAGGTGGAAAAGAATTCTTGCTTTCACCTGTTCACAGGGAAAAATCCCCCCAAATCCTCCCGCTGGCTCCTGTGCCTGGTTGGGAACGGCTTCCCCTGCACCAGCTGCTCTGCTGAAAACACTCTCAGTGTGCTGCCATAAGATTAGTGGACACTTTCCCCAGCCTGTGAACTCCAGATAAATCCCAGAACAGCAGCAGGAAGAAAGCAACATAAGCTGAAGCAGAAGGTCTCCGTTTATTGGAATGGCGCGTTCCGGGCGCTCCAACGGCTCCAGGGGAACAAACTGCTCTACCTGCCTCTCCAGATATGCAAGATCACAAAAGCAGATGCTGCCCTGACCTCTAGCCAGTGCATTTGTGCTGCTCTGCTGGTTTGGAGTTATTTGTGCCCCAATTATATTGCTGCATTTATTATTCCTCTTTAACTCAATTGCTCGCGTGTGGTTTCGAGATGTGTCGCATCTGGGAAAAAAAAGAGATATGAGGATTACATATTCTATCATTTGTCAGGGTTTCCAGTTCATATGTTCCCATTATAAGAAGCTGATATTTCTGGGTTTTGCAACTTCACAGGTCATAGCCTGCTTGGCCACGTCACCCAGCTGAGAATTTTGGCACAGCCTGGGCGTGTGGCAGAAGCTCCGAAGGTGTGATTTGTGTTTATAGAATCACAGAATGTGCTGAGCTGGGAGGGACCCACAAGGATCATCCAGTCCAACTCCTGGCCCTGCACAGGCCCATCCCCAAGAGTCCCACCCTGTGCCCCAGAGGATCAGCCAAACCCCCCTGGAGCTCTGGCAGCCTTGGGGCTGTGCCCACTGCCCTGGGGAGCCTGGTCAGTGCCAACCACCCTCTGGGGGAAGAACCTTTCCCTGAGATCCAACCTGAGCCTGCCCTGGCACAGCTCCAGCCATTCCTGCACATCCTGTCACTGGACTTTGCACCAGAAAGAAAAGTCCAGGAGCTGGACTTCAGTGATCCTCGTGGGTCCCTTCCAGCTCAGGATATTCTTTGCTTTTATGATTCGATGAAAACCAGCCTGGCCTGGCTGAGCATGTTTTTCCCTCAAGGTTTTGAAGAGTAATGGGGGGCTCCCTGTATTCTCAAGGTTTTGCATCATTATCCTAACAGAACAAATACCCCAAACACAGGGAAAAGCTGCTGCACTGGATCTCCCCCAGCACTGGATCTGCTGGTCTGGTGTCAGCCAGACCCTGGGGACGGTCACCCAGCAGGGTCCAGACGTGAGATACAAACCAGGCAGCCCCAGGGCACAGCACCACTGTCCCTAAATGTCCTCAACTGTCCCTGGGTGGTTCAGAGCCAGTGACAAGCTAAAGCCCCAAGGGATCCCTCAGCAGAGAAAGCCCCATCCCTCCTGTCTTTGTCCCTTGGAAAGACACATCAACTCACAGGGAGCAAGTGGCCTCTCAGGGACGGTGATGAAGGTCACCATGAGAGCTGGCAAGAGGGTATAGATGGAAAACATCTTCCAGCAGTCTGAATAACTCAAGCAGAACCTAAAAATCCCAGCTTTGAGGGATTTTCCAAACCTGTCTCAGTATGAGGTGCCTGCTCCAGGTCTACACCATGGGTAGCGTGGGCTTAGTTTGACAACTTTACTGCTCATCAGATGCTTCTTGAAGGTTAAAAGGGGATTTAACCCCCTCCCTGCCTTTATTTTAGGTTGTTTGGAAGTGCAGAGTTGAGCCTTATGCTTTAAAAAATCTTTCACTTAAAGAGACAGAAATTCCTAAAGAGGGGAACACATTTTAATTGCTCATTTGTAGAGTTTTACTTACAAAATCTATTTTAAGCTGCAATTTGAGATTTACAGATATTTGTGGACCATGCCTTAAGGAAAAACTCTTCACTAATAGATATGGAAATTAACTGAGGTTTACATTTTCTCCCTAAAACTCTAATTTTTTTTTTCCTCACTATTTTTAGCTGAAGATGAAACAGCAGATTGAGAAAAATAGGAGTGCATAAGCAAGGAAGGTTTCTTTGTGAAGGGACTAGTTCCAGTTAGCAATGGGGGATTTATCAAAGCTTGGGACACTGGGAGGAGGAATCAACAGATAGATATCCTGAGTAGGCAAAAGAAAAATCATTAAATTTACAATATTTGATGAAGTGCACACTGTAAATGAGAAATATCTGGAAAACTCCTCTTTCAGCCTGTCAGGTGAGGCTTTTTCTGTGCTTCACACACACAGCTGAAGGACAGCACATCATGGGTGCCAATTGGGAGTGGGCAGGCTTTGGAACAGGCCCCTCAGGGAAGTGATGGGGTCACCATCCCCAGAAGGGTTCAAAAAATAAGTGGACGTGGCACTTCATGATATGGTTTGGTGGCCATGGGGGGGTTTGGTCAAAGGTTGGACTTGATGGCCTTGGAAGTCTTTTCCAGCCTTAATGATTCTGTGATTCTGTGGCTAAACTCAATTTTTTTAACTTCTCCTGAACCTTTATTAGGGCAATAATTTGCAGTCAGCACTGACACTGGTTTGAGCTCTCCTTTTCTTACTTTCCCTAGTAGGGATCCACAATTCCCATGGTATTCCATCTTTTTGAGCCATCCTGAAGGATGTACACAAGCAGCCATGAACTGAACAAACATGAATATCACAGAGCACCAGATCAAACTCAGTTAAATTCCACTTTTTGCCCTCCCTTTTCATTTTTCTAAGGCTTAACAAATAGCCTCACGTTTTGTTTGCTCTTCCAGGACCTCCTTCCTGCAGGTTCTTCCCTTTCCTATATCATTTAGGGCACGTACAAAACATGCCCAGACGACACACACTAAATGTTGCTTTTTGAAACAGTGTGACATCCAAAAACCAGAGCCTATCAAGGCAGGAATTAGATAGGATTTACTGAAACCAAGTCTGCTATTTCACTGCTGGTTCTTGCTTCTCCTAATAATTAGTTGGGATGATTAAAGATTGATCTCCCTGTGTTAATGGACATCACAGAATGGTTTGGGTTGAGGCACTTTGAGGTTCATCTTGTTCCAACCCCCTTGCCATGGGCAGGGACACCTTCCACTCTCCTAGGTTGCTCCAAGCCCAGTCCAATCTGGCCTTGAACATTCCAGGGATGGGGCAGCCACAACTTCTCTGTCCTAACAAAATATACACCACAAAAAATCCCCTGAGCATGACTTGAGTTCTCTGAGCTGCTGACTGAAGCAAGAGCCAGAGGAATCCCTGTGGTTAAACAACAACCAGCATCACTGTCATTAATGCTGATAACAACAACATCAGATAATTCTTGACCTTTTTTTCCACAGGTTCAGCTGATCTTTGAAAACCCACCAAGTTTGAATCTGCTCTCCTGGAAAATAACAGAAATAACAACTCTGCTCAGGTGAACCAGCCCGGGGATTTTTTTTTCATCCAGCAACTGTGAGGAGCTTTTTTATCCCTGACAGTGCCAGGGATGAGCCGATGCACGCAAGCCCCTGTGCCAGCCATCTGTTGGGCACAGCCTGTGCCAGCTGCTCGTCGTGGGCTGCAGGTAAGAGCGGGCTCCAGGACAGGCAGGCAACGGGAAGTTTATGGCATTTCAAGAGTTTAGGGAGGGATTCAGGAGGAAAACAGGATTCCAGGCACGGCAACAGGGCCTGGAGCCTTTGCTGACGCACCGGAGGGTTTTTTTAGCCGTGTTGGGTCTGCTGGGAAAATGGCACTGCAGGGCTTCAGGGGGGTGTTTTTGTGCTGGGATGACTCAAACCTTGCTCTCTTCATGCTCTGAATACAAGGCTTTTGCGAGGTATTAAAATGTGCTCGCCGAGACTTTCCTTTCTTGGGAACCCAGTCGATACCCATGTAATTCAAATGCCTGTCTTACAGTTTGCTTCAGCCGTGTCCTAACTAGGTCTTTCATAACCCTGGGTGGCTCCCAGGCCTTTGGACCCCTCTCCCAGGTGTCCCTGCAGTGTAAAATAACAGCAGCTCCATCAGCTTTGATTTATTCCACACAGCTTCTCAAGACATCTCAATTTTAGTCTTATTTTTAAGCCATGCCAGGAGTGAAGGGAAGCACAAGGGAGTTGTGGATTCACTGAGCTGCCCATCTGGGACGTGTGGATTTGATTTTCAGGACAAACAGGCACACAGAGCTGGGAAGGAGTGTCCCTTCTTCCTCATCCTGGCTTAATCTTCTCCACAACATTTCTGTACTCCAGGTGTGAGAATTGCTCCTGCTGCAGCATTCAGCCACATTTCTGAGAAGTTTGGGCCCCAGAGAAAACTTTATCCATGTTTTATCACTTTGTTTCCTTTGATCCTGAGACAAGCACAACCCTGAAAATAGATAATGTCTTAACATTGCCAATACCAGGGAAACTTTTCAGCCCAAGCCCCACAGATGAGACACCTGAACTCTGTCCTTGGGCAGAATGGATTTGATTTCAAGGTTTGAAGCCTCTTTCCACATGCCCAGCCCATCAAAGACACCCACTAAATTACTCCAGTTCAAACATATATTTTCAGTAGACCTTTACAACACCCCTGTTGTCCTGGGCAAAAATCCAGCACCTCTGTCCTGCTGCTGAAGTGTGCTCTGTCCATCCCCTAAATACTAAAATTGCATGATTTAAAACATGCCAAATCCACCATTGTATGTATGAAAACACACACCCTTTACTAATATAAAATAGAGATATGTATTTGTTAAACATTTATGTTTACCTCTGTAATTTTCTTCATTAGAAACACTTCATATTTTGGATATTTTAAGGTTTTTTAGCTGTTTGTCATGGCAGTTATACTCTGCTTGTAAATACCATTTCTTAGGAAGATAAATCATGTCTTCTGTGAAGGCATTGGCTACTACATCCAGGAAGATTTCCCATTTTAAAATAATCTGGAGAACAAAATGTTTTAAACAACCAGTTGCAGCCACCTGCAATGGTTTTTACCAGGTTACAGTAGTTTCCTTTACTAAAAATTGCTGCTAAAAGGGGCTTTGCTCTTTGTATAAATGATACAGCTCCTGACATGAGAGACCTGTGCACAGTCTAAAATTAAATGCTGTAAAACTGAAGGAATCAAAATAACACATCAATCACATTAAGATGCTAATTAGCAGATCTTGATATTTTCAGCCTTACGCTTTGATGGCTTAAAGATAGTGAAAGGATCAGATAAGAAATGTTATATAATATAGTGCCTGAAATAAAGATTTAAGGGGATTTATACTTTTGTCACATCCAAGAAACTTCAGGAAAGATCCACCCATTCAAACTTTAGAGTAAGTGTGAATCTATTAATTTAAAGGGCATAAATTCAGAAACATCTAAAACTGGTTCCTTAGGCTCAGTATTTGCCAGTCCTTTCCAAAACTCACAGGTCTGTCCTATTCATATGTGTTATCTGAGCTATTTTTTCCCTTTGGTTTATCAGCTTCCATGGGGTTATTTGAGATATCTGATTTTACAAGGCAAGCAATGTAAGAGATACACATCTTCTGTGGTTTTACCTAGCATATAATTAGACCAGCAAGGGTCTAAGTCTTACAACAAAGCCTTAAAAATGATAACTTGGTACCCAAGTTATGTTACTGAGAGATTTAAATCTTCTCTTGAGGGAGAGTGGGAACTACCAGTCCAGATATTTAAAGATGAACAGCACGAAAATACATCATATTCACTCGGGTAAGGTACAAGGATTGTGCTGTTATTAATTTTGAAACCTGCAAGGGGACTCCTATAAAGATAAATTCAGGACAAAAGAGGCCAGCTATCTAACTTCTACAGGTTAGGAAACCTCTTTTTGGGAGGCAGGGGGAGGATTATAGATGTGTCTGGAAAAAAACCCACAAAAAACCAAAGAACAGCTGAAGGCTCAGGAGGTTTGCAGACAAAATTTTATTTTTGTTATTTTCATCTTGCTATTTTTTTTTCCCCTGTTGCTTTTCCTTATTACTTTTTAACTGGCAAGCCCAGATTCCTTCCCAGTTCTTCTAAAGATGTCTTGTCCAGGAAAGAGGGGAGGGAAGGCAAATCCTATAGGAACTCCCAGTCCACAGTGAGTGGAGAGCTAAGTGGGAGGGGTCCTGAGCTCCACGTTGCCAGAATCCACTGGGAAGGAAGTGATGTGTGCCATTAAAAAGCTGGATTCCACATGCAGCCCACCTGTGAAGGCAGCAAGAATCCAGTGTGCCAGCTGGGATCCTGCCCTGGGCTGTTACATGGCAGGTTCTTGCCCCATTTGTTTGTAGGGTTAAAAATTCCACTTAAACTGCGCCAAAAATCTGTAATAACTCCCAAACATATCAATAAATACCCCCTTCTGTTATCCCAGAAGTCAGGGAATTTTCTGAGTTGGGTCTGTTGCCCATAATACTCCTGTAAAACTGGCTAATGATGGATATTCTGCTGTTGGAAGAGGTCACTCCACAGGAACGACAAGTTCAGTCATTTCCAACCTCACATTTCCTACTTTTAGGTGCTGTTGCACGAGTTGGATGATTTTTGGTCTCCAATTAAAAGGCTCCATCCACATTTTAAGGACAGCCTCAGACCCCCAAAAGCTGCCCAGCAGCTGTCTGGGCAGAGCTGATGCAGAAATCACACACTAAGGATCTATTCTGCCCTTTCTGCTGGTTCTCGTTGGCACAGAAGGTTTGGTAACTGTGTCATGCCAGGCTTGTCATCACGGCCCTGACAACCTTTTCTTTTCCACATGACTCACTGTGTTTGTCCCAGTCAAGTAATTAATGCAATGTCTGACACACAGCAGAAGAAATTCAGTTTACTGTGATAAATTAAGTGGTTTTTTTGCTCATTACTGGGAAACATCCTAAAGTCAAACATATACATTCACAGTCTGTGTGCTTTAGCAATGCTTTTATAGCTGACAGAAACACACCAAACTACTTCTAAGCTCATGTTACTTATGATGGCACAAAGGAGGACGTTCTCCTCCATATCATTCTGTGTAATAATTCAATTATAAATTATAAAATGAACAGCATCAACATGCCCGCTAAATTTATCTATATAGCACTTTTACATATCGCTATGTAAAAGGAAAAAAATCAACTTTTCTAGCTATCTTAGTTTGAACACACTCTGAAAACACGAGCTTGAGGCTCAGCTTTTATCTGTTCTTCAGAGATCTCTGGCTTGACTCTTGAACTGCTGCTCACTGCCATTCAGTCAAGGGGCACTGTTTCTCCTGACTGCCATGGGAACAGGATTGGGCCATTAATGTGTATTTGACACAGAAAAGCAGACTAATTGAAGTCCAAATGGTTTTAGAGGTCTAGTTAGGTTGATTTTAATGAGGATTTTTAAAGCTGTCATACTTCTCACGGATTTTTTTTCTCTGGCAGTTTTTTCCTCAGCAGTGATGGGAGTTAGAGAGTATTCAACCAGCCTTTTGTGTTTTCTCAATACCATAGAATCCGTGCAGCTCACAAATTCTAAAAATAAATACAAATGAAAGCCAAACCCTTTCTCTTTCAGTTCTTTAATCACATCCCTCCACGAGTAGGGAGTGCACTTTGCCCAAGTGAATTTTCCTCCACTCTAAACTCCATGAAAAGCAAACATTAATGGAGATGCAATCTCATGGCAGGGGGAGCTCACTTTGAAATTCAAGTGACTATACATGGAATGTTTTTCAGATCTATTTTGCAGTAGCAATGAAGCTCTCAAATGGCATCAATGGTACCTGTTCAATAACTGAAATTGCAGAGGCCAAATTCTCTATTCTGACAATTGCAAAATTAACTCGTGTCACTGTTTCAAGAGGGTGTTTACCCCCGGGAAGGGAGCTGAGCCAGGTATGGGCATCCTGGCCCACCTTTCATTTAGCTGTATGTATTAGTTTGATTAAAGTTAATAAAGCAAGGAGAGATTTAGCAAATGGAACTAATGTTCAGAGATAATTTCGGTCGGAATGAATGAACAAGAGACGCGGAGAAGTAATTACAGGAATTTGCTGGAGACCTCTGGGGCGAGATGCACATGACCACAGCACACAATGAGAGACTAAACACAGTAATGGGATACTTCAATTATCCAGGAGTAAATTGGGAACAGCCTGTGGTAATGTTGCAACTCTGTTTATAACGCTGCAGAGCATTTTTAGAGGAGCAGCTGGGGAAAAATATGAGAGCTAAGTGGTGTTAAGGCATCTCACAACTGGAGCAGCTCCTTTGGATGACCAAACAAGGTATCACCCAACTCATCCAGTCATGGATGCACTGAAGAGAACTATGGAGCAGACTCACAGAACCCTTAAGGTCAGAAAAGACCTCCAAGATCATCGAGTCCAAGCTTTGGCCCATCACCACCTCGTCACCCAGACCAGAGCACCAAACACCACGTCCAGTCTTCGAGGACGTGCTGCACCTTATATAGTTACACTTCATTTTATTTAATTTTATTTGATTTTCTAGAGCATTTAATTTATTTGATTTTCTTCTAGAGCAATTTTTAGAAAGAAAAACTAATAATAAACTGAAGGGTTTAAAACCACGCAGCAACTTTTTAGCACTTTACTCCTCTCCGGCTGCTCTTGGTTACAACACTTGTTTGCTCTGATGAACTCTGACTTTGAAAGACTCTGACAGGACTTAGCTGCACTCTTTTAATCTAAGAGTATAACCTGTAATCAATAAGCAAGGCTTTTAAAAATCATCAATAATTTATTCAAAATTATTCCGTTTTTCAGCCTTCCAGGAACCGCTTGCGAGTCAACGCAATTCCAGCATAAATAACACGTTAATTTTCCCCTTCCCTGGTGACAACGTTGTTGCAGCAATAGGAATTAATCCTGGAAAGCTACAATTCATTGTGCCATATAAAATAGGAGAAGCCTGGTAGGCTCTGTGTGGTGTCGTCGCGTTTGTGCCGGTTTGAAGCGAAGCGGTTTCTGGGGCAGATCTAAAGTGCAGCCAGCAGGTCTCAGCACATCCATGTGGATTGCCTGGAGGAAAGCTCTCCCTGCACATTTTGCAGATCCTGAGCTGTGGAAAATGCTGCTCTCATCTGGATTGTGTGAAACTGTGGGCACTGAGCTTTCTGCGTGGTTCCTGTCCAGATGTGCCCAATCTATAATTCAAGGTTGTTTCCTCGACAGCCACACTCAGTAAACTCATCCTAAAATCAGGGATTCAGCTCAGTCCTTCCTTTATTCCTTCTATCCTTCCTTCCATCCTTATTTCACTCTTTCATTTCACTCTTTTACCTGCACTGACAGAAATTCAGAGTATTTTTATACCTTAAAGAAAACTGTGTTTCCACTCTGTGCTTCCAATGTGATATGGTTAATTTTCAAAGCACAATCAAGCTGCACCCATAACAAGGATTCCCTGCAAATTTCCTGGGGGGGGGGGGAATTTCTGTAGATCCAGCAGGATTTAGGTGGATTCATTTGTCTGGCTGACATTTCAAATAGATGTATAAGCAGGTATCGTGGGGCTGCTATTGCAACAAGCCTGAAAAAAATCTATTCTGGGCTTAGTAGAAACCTGATAAAAAATAGAAGGGAACAACCTGACAGGATGAACACACACGGAAGGTGACACCCTTAACAGAGCTGAGCATTAAAAGCACAGAATTCCTGAATTTGTTGCTGTGGATGTTGATGTGATAAATGTCATGGTCACTAGGGTAGTGCCCTCAGTAGGAAGCTTCTTACTGCTGCCTCTATTTGCAGCCCTGGAACTGGCCTTGTTTGATGCCATTTTACCTCAAGACTGGATTTCCTCCCTACCCTTCAGCTAAGCTTAAAAATATATTGTTGGATCACAGAATTTTGGGGCAGTTACAACTCCTGAGAACACTGCAGGACATCACCCTCCATTTGGTGCTGCTGAGCCTCAGGGAAGAGCTGAAATGCCACTTCCTCTGGTGAGAGAGCTGAAACTCCTCTGCCTATCCTTGCATTTCTCATTGGATTACCCTTCAGCTAGTCTTAAAAACATATTGTTGGATCATAGAATTTTGGGACAATTACAACTTCTGAGCACGTTCTGCAGGATGTGGCCCTCGGTTTGGTGCTGCTGAGCCTCAGGGAAGAACTGAAATGCCACTTCCTCTGGTGAGAGAGCTGAGACTCCTCTGCCCATCCTGCTGGATACTTGGGGGATTGGTGCTTGGGTTTATTCTTGTTTTGCTGTTAATGAAGGATTAACATGTATGAAACCTCTAATGCTCCTTGCAGGGCTTGAGCTCGCTGAACACCTGCAAAGCCCGACCTGTGTAAGCAGCTTACACACGGATACTCCCCGTGTAACATTCCACACCACTAAATCACCTGAAGGACACAGATCAGGAGCCTTTAGTGCTCAACACATAAAATACTAGACAAAAATGAGCACATAAAACAATACCTGCAAGTTTTCATTTCCCGGTGGCTGCAATGAGAACACTGCTACGTGGAAAAGGTAATTTTTGGGGGGGTTTAGCTCACTGTTGTCTCCTTGTTTGGTTTCAACCTGCAAGACTTCCCATCAGGTTCTCTCCATTATTCTCTCTCTTGTGTGGCTCACACAATTAAGTGACAAAGCCATGTTTTTGACATCTATCTGATTTCCATGACAACAGATTATGGAACCAGGTGTAGCGAGCATGTGAGACGAAACCTGAGAAAAATGATGAAGCTAAATCAAGATTTAATCAGTATGAAGGACAGCAACAAAGGGTGGGAAGGACAGACATAACAAAGGTATTTCCTTTATGGGAGGAATTTATATTTCTGTTTCCTTTCTGCTATCCAAATATTATAGGATGTAAGAGTGACTCATTAGGGAAAGGTAACATCAGTAGACTTTAAAAAGAAAAGAGCTCTGGTCCAGATTCTGGCCCTCATCTAACAAATGTGGGTCCTTCCCTGCAGGAAGGAGAGGGTGATGATGATGACACTCCAAGCTGATCAACACCAGAACACCGTGCCCACATGCCAACCATTAATACCATTCCTTCTTCCTCTTCCTCTTGCAAAAACAGGACCTGTAAGGAAAGATGGAAGGACTGTGAGCTATTTTGTCAGGATTAAGTTTCAAAAACCTAAAAGGTCACTTCCTGGAAGAGGTTAGGATACTTTCCCCTCCTGCTGTGCATTGGACAAAGCAGTGGCAAATCCAGGTTGCAATGAGAGACGCTTGAGTTTTTAAGGAAAAAAAAAAAAAGAAAGTTTTAAAAAAAACCACTTCATTTTTTTGGAAAGGTGATTGTTGGAAAAAAAAAATGCCAAGGGAATCTGTGAACTCTACATAACAAAAAGTAAGAAGAGGTCAGAGAAGCATCTGCCCAGCAAGGTCCAGGGAGAGCTGGAGAATGGGAAAGAATCTTCCAGTCTTTCTGTGTCTCTCCAAGCCCAGTTTTCTGCCGTATTCAGACCACAAACACTGAAAACTCCCCAGTTCTTTAGCTTGTGATTTCAGCTTCAGTAGTTTGCTCGTACCACTGGCTTAAGTTCATAAACTATGTCATAACAGGCTAAGCTGGACATCTTGAAGGACTGCCAAAAAAAGGACAAGCAAAGAAAATAACTGTAATCCACAGTATTTTCAAAAGAAGAGGCATAAATAAGTTTTAAAGCCATGAGTGCATAGAGAAAGAAACCATGGGAAGAGAGCTGAGTGAGTGAGCAAAGAACTGGTATTTAGAGTCTGTGTTAGTATTCCAAGGGCAGACAGTGAATAATAAGGGGGAGACTGATGTCTGATTTTCAAGGGATAACTTACATGCATTTTAGTGAAGTAATTCTGAATATACTTGGATTCCCTTCAGAAATTTTCTCTCTGCAGGTGAGGGGGTCTCTGAGCAGGACTGGAAAGCAGCTCTTGCAGGTGTAATTCACTGGCTTGACTTGCAGTGGGAACTGGGAGAGCAGTCAGGGAGAAATGCATGTGAATTTTGGAACATTTGTCAGTAGTGTTGGAAGTTCAATTTGGCACAGGCAGGGGCATAATAACGCTGGAGTTACTTTGGGGCCTCTCCATGTTGCAATATAAATCTTACAGTAGCTCAATTTGTGTTCATTTTATGGGTGAAACATTAATAGATTTTTAATATACTGGCCGTAGATAAAATGAACTTCAGCAACATCCAAAAGAAAAATGGACTTTGCCCAATGCACAGGGAAATGCACTTATGGCATTTTACACCTCTCTGGTAAGTTGTGGGGGAGGTCAGGATGGGTGAAACACAGGTTACATGGCCTTGAAGATTTGTTAGCTGGAGTAAATAATTGTTATGGCACTGGAGAGCACAAAATGCAGGTTTATGGGCAGCAGCTGAACCACTACAGGGCTTCCAGAGCTGGTGAAAACCAGCCTACACTGACTAGAGTAATTCTATATCTAGATTTCAATCAGGTTTAATTCCAAATCCAGGATACTCTTTGCTGTGTTATTGTTATAACTGACTGGGAAGTTACAGCACCAGCTGAGTGCACTCTTCTTTATTTTTTAACTTTAATATTCACAGTATTGGAGATGGTGAATGACCCACCTGGAACCTCTTTTAAATGTTGTACATTGACAGTCAACTGACTGATGTGGACTTTTCCTCTGTAGGGAGAGGTTTGTTCATCTACTATGAAAATCTATAATATGAGGAGGGCAAAATTAGGGGTAAAAATCTGAATATTGAAGCACTGGAGCTGAGCAGTTTCCATGAACAGGGCTGTCAGTCAGCTGAGCTCTAGACATGGTCTGGATAAAAAAAAAGGGTTTGCTCTATGTTTCCTCTTCTGTGGTCGCCACCATTGTGCTTATAAATATTTTACATTTTTTTGTCTGCAAGCTTGGTTTATATATTTGCCCAAGAGTGAGTGCAATCAACTCTTCATCACGAGGATTAATGCTGAAATATTAAAATGCTGAGATTCTCTTCTCTGACCACTGTCAGTGGTCTGCTCCTGCCTGTGCCAGAGGAGGAACAGCCTCTCACAGCAGCAAATCCATCCCGTGGTGTTAACACTAAACTCCAGCCTTATTTTGGGTAGCTGGTGTTTTACATGCAAACTGCCTCACAAATGTTATATGGAGTTATAAAGTTAATATAAAAAGCAGATGGAGAGAAATTAAAAGAGATAGTCAGGGGAGAAGAGATGAGATATAAAAATAGATGGAACTGGTGAAGCATGGAAGTTGCAGAAAAGCTGTTCCAGATGCCAGGAGCTACTCCAGAGAGAAGTCTCATCCCAGCAACGGGGTGTGGTAGGAAAGTACACTGAGCACTTGGAGGGACAAAGGGAAGATTATGCAGAAAGCCCTTAATGTTTGCCTCCAAAAACAACCAAATGCTATTTTGAATTCTCATTTCTTGTGAATTATGTCACAGACAATATTTACCCTCAGTATCAGCAAAATTTCGCACCTTGTTTGTTAATATTCTGTCTAGACAATATAGAAAGATCTTTGTCATTTTAAGCCAGTGAGCAAAAACTAGAGTGTTTGTACATGTGTTGAGAGACTCCTACTTCACTCTGCATCCAGAGGAACTCTGAAAGTTTGCTTGGTTTATGAAAGGTCTTAGCACACACCCAAATTTATCTCATAATCCATTTATTTGGCCAACTCTGGCATTCAAATAGTGTGGATGCCACAATTCCTGATTTACACTGTGCTGAACAGCAGCTCCTCCTGTATGAAACCCTCTCACTGCAGAACTTCAGGGTGGAAAAATATGACTCTGTTTTCATACAAATATTAATTACCTTATACTTTTTTTTTCTATTTGATACAATGCTGTCTAAAGCAAAGCCATCTGAAGAGGTAAATCCATAAACCCACAGGGAACAAAGCCTGAAATTATAGATATATGTGTGTGTATGTATATCTATATATATATATATGTATAAGCACATTTCCAATCCTCCTCTCTCACATAAGCAGTTAATAAGGGTAGAGCAGGAAAAAGTGTCATTTTGTTATAACCTGGTTGATGTCACTGATGAATACAACTTTATTAGAAGAAGCAGATGTTGTCTTAAACCCTCGAGGTATCTCTGATAAGGAGCTTTGCCTTTCCGAATTTGCTGACAAATATTATCTGATATTTCAATCTCACTATCACTCCACCAAACAGCCTCTCTCCCTCTCAGACATTAAGTCATTAGTCTTTGCAGTGTTGCTCGTGCTCTCAGGACTGTCCTTGTCACCACATGAGCCAAGCCAACCTTATCTGCTCCACAAACACTTTTACATGGATAATCTGTGTTTTGTCTCTCATTCAAGTGTTTGCAACCTTCGAGGCAACACACAGGGGTTGCTGGCAAGAGAGAATCCCAGAGTTGTTTGGGTTGGGAAGGACCTTAAACATTATCCAATTCAAACCCCCTGCATGGGCAGGGACACCTTCCACCAGCCCAGGTTGCTCCAGCCTGGCCTTGGACACTCCCAGGGATCCAGGGGCAGCCACAGCTTCTCTGGGGAACCTGTGCCAGGGCCTCCCCACCCTCCCAGGGAAGGATTCCTTCCCAATATCCCATCTAAACTTACTCTTTTCCAGCTTAAGGCCATTCCCCTTGTCCTGTCCCTCCACGTCTTTGAAAAGCGGAGAGAACGACTTTGTGAAAAGTCTCCCTCCAGCCTTCCAGTAATCCCCCTTTATGTACTGGAAGGCAGAAATCCTGACTGGAATGGTTCATTTCTAGGCTGGAATGTGTTCCATTCCTTGGGAGCCAAATGGTTTCCCAGAAGATTTAGGCTGGAGAGGCTCCCTGGAGCAGCCTCCCCATCGATACCACGCTCAGACGAAGTAAGAACATAGCAATTAGATGACATTTGTGGCCATTACCATCAAAGAACAGTATATTAATGATGTTATACAGAACCATTTCCCAGTATTTCCTCAGAAACTCTTGTTGGGTCTGCCCATAAATGTCTCATAAAAGCTATAAATATTCAAGAAAGGAAGGCAGTTACATATAAAGACCTCTAATAGGCACTATGAATGAATTCTGAACCATATAATAGCCAGGCACCTGTGAAAAATGGGGAGAGGATGAGATCTATACATTATATATGAGGCACTTTGCTACAGCTGTGAAGGTTTCAAGTTATTCAGCGAAGCTGCAAAATTAAAACAAGAGAATATAACACAAATGTCATTTGAATTATGTCTTGTGTGGTGTTGCTTCTTACTCAGCCATCATTATAATAATTAGTTTTACACAAAATAGGATTTATAAAAGCTCATAAATTCAAGTTATATGCAAATTCACATTTCTGGGAGTTATTTAACTTTCTACAAGCTGCTGAAATGTTTTTGTGACCAAAGTAAATGAATAATTCCAAACAAGTGCAACAGACAGAACTGGACACTGATGTCAGACAGTGACAGAGATGTCACTGAGAAATATTTTGGTTTTGTTGTGTATATCTTGAATATACAGCCAATAAAGCAGGGCAAAATTAATACTTTAAAATTGTACTGAACTTTTAGGTTTTCTCTCTTCTTTCTCCCTTTGGTCTTTTTCTTTTAATCAGTAGGAGAAGCAAAACTTGCTGCAGGTCCTTGGCTTACAGTGACACCTATAAGAATTTGTCATGAGCACTGAGGAAAGCAATCTGGAGCTGCAAAACACATCAGAAGGGTCTGGGGTTGGGTGGAGCCATCTGACATTTCCTCAGGTTCACAGGAGGCTGGTCCAGAGGGCCTGAACCCACAAGAGCCTTTCTGAGGGTCATGGACCAAGATCTGGCACCTTCCCTCCTGACTGTTCTCAGCACAAGAGAGGGAGCCCCTGGCACCCCTGTGCTCCAGGAATGGTGTTAAACAAGCAAAGGGATGCCCAGAGATCATCCATCCATGCCCAGCTCAGGAGTGAAGGCACCTGAACCATCCCACCACCACACAGGAGGCAGGTCTGGAATCTCTGTGCTTTATTCTGCAAAATATGCCTGGAAAGCAAAAAAAAAAAAAAAAGGACTGCATTTCTCTCTTTTATCTCACAGTTCTGCCTTAGCTAGGCTGAGAAAATGACTGGTGGCTGGGAAAAGCAGCTATGAGAAAGTCTGTTCTCAACTCCACAACAGGAGTCCACTGCTGAGAACAAAATTCCAAAATAAAATCAGAGAAGCAGCGGAAGATTTCGTGTCTCTCTGACCATTTCTGCTAAAGCCTGACATGGCAGCTCTTTAAGGTGCTTCAGTCACTCCTGTTCCTTGGGAGGCTTGAGGAACTTGAGGTGTCTTTGTCTTTGTACCAAAAGGGAGGTTCCTTCCCTGCACAGCAGCTTTAGAGCTGTGTGATACACAACCCCCCCTTCCCTCTGTGTGACAGGTGCCTGTCTTTTCAGAGACACCATCCCTGTGATTCCTGTTGAAGAAATCCTTGTGCAAAACTCTCACTCCACCTGAGCATTGATTGAGTGGAAGAAAAGCTCCATCTCTGCCTGAGCACCTTCAGCATCAACGAGAAGTCCCAGCACTTACCACAGAGCCTTCCACTTCCTGAAAACAGCTGGAATGGTCTTACTGCCTTGTGTTTTCAGCCTTTTTCAGCCTGGTGGTTTGTGATTTTCCAGGGAAGAGATGGATATCACATTTATATGCTTTGGAGGTTTAAGAAAACCGTGTAGCAGCACTGGGAAACATGTGCCACAACTAGAGGTCACAGGCATCAGTGTGTGCCTGAATCCTACCTAATGAGGGACTCTTCTTGCAAAATAAATAATTAATGAGTGCTTTTACTGAAGACAAATGCCATTCTAATCTTCAGGCACTGAAGCTGAAAAACCTACAGAAGAGGGAATGAGCACAGCATTGTTAAAAACGTCCTTTAAAATACCTATCGTGGGGAGTAACAGCTGTATGCAAACAGTCCTTGACTTTTGGGTTGTTAAGATACTTTCCAAACTATCACCTTCTGGGAATGAAGCATTTTCCTTCATTAATGCAGCACTCTCTGGGTCTGCACACTCACAAGTTACCTGCAAAAACTGCCTCTGACCAGGAAAAAAGTTTTCATTTTCAGAGCACCTGAATAATTTCCCCAGTTTGGCTTTTCCAGGTGCCTCAGCGACTCAGAGTGGCCCCTTAGGTGTTCTTGTTCTCTTCTTTCTTGATAGATTATTCATCTGTCTTCCTCCAAATCTAAGCAGAAAGACAAGCTGCAGTAAAACCTGTTGCCACCAGACTCTCCTTCAACCACGGAATTCCCTCCAGGGACAATCCCCTCTGGAGAATGGAATAAAAAAAAAAAAAAACACAAAATATGAATATTTATCCCTACGGCTCTGCAGCAGGAAGAATTTCCATCCCTTTTTCTGTGTCTTTAACTGCAGCAAAAAGGGGCCAAAAATTTCTTTCTCATGATAATGGGAAGAAAATACAAGCACTAAAGTACTTGTGGAAGTCCTTGGGATTCATCCCAAGGTGCAGAAACGCTGGGAAAACTCACTGTGGGTTTCTTGGGGTGGCAACTGGTGTTAGACCCCCCGCTTGGGACATCACCAGCACTGCAAGGAGCAGGATAAAGCCCTGGCTTGGTGCAAATCAGCCTAAATATATCAAATTTTGTTCCCTGAGGCTGAGGATCCAGCTCTGTGTGTTAAAGACTGGCCATGGGAAGGTTTGCCAAGGCTGTGGAGACACATGGCCACGGTTTGGAGCAAAGGAGGAATAGGAAGAGAACGGAGTTAATTTTAAAATTTATGGGAGTCCTTTATCATTCAAACTCCAATGGAAATGATCACCTGGAAGATGATAACCCTCAGACAGAAGCCCAGGCATGGACTGGCTCTTAATCGCTCTCAAAATCGATATAAAATACAGAAGAGGAGCTCCAACATTAAAAATAAAAAGCTTCATAAGAGACTCATCCGTAAGAATTTTTTGGCTTCGAAGTGAGGGAGACATTTCACGTGTCAAAAACTCTCCAGTGGCAGCAATCTTTAAGGAAGGGATTATTCCATGCATGTGGTTGTGCATCACCTACTGAAGGGAAGACCAAAGCTATAATTAGCCCTCTCTCCGTGCCATCATGTTAAGTATCTTTGGATAATTGTTGCAACCCACATGGTTGTCCATATGTTTTGCTGTGAAGGATGATTAATTCTCCTCTTCTTCACTACAATATGTGCTTTATGCAGGGGAATATATCTTTAGGAGCAGGAAAATTCCTGTGTAACAGGAAAATAAAGCTCCTAATCCTGCCCTTCCCCCGGGGCAAGTTCAGCCCAGTCAATGCCATCGAGGTTTTAGTTTCCTTGAGTTGTTTATAGTGACAGGAGGACCCCAAAATCTGCCATCCGTCCAGGCAGCAGAACCAGTGCTTTTAGGAGTTTTCAATAGGCATTGTTTTTAATGCCTGTTTTTTTTCCCTCCTGCATTAATGCATTTTTGAAGAGGGGACAACATCCCCTAATTGTTGTGTGCACTCCTCAGGGGCTGCACTCCCAGCCTGGCAAAGAACTGGCACAACTCTGCCAAAAATCTCTGAGAATTAGGAATTGTGGATGTGGGGGGAAAAGACTACCAGTTTTCTTTAAGGAGGTGGACACAGCATTTTGTAATTTATTTTATTAAGGCGTCAAAAGTTGTATTTGCTTCTCAATAATGCACAAAACATTTGGTTAAACCCTCAGCCTCTTGATTTCGGGTGTCAATTCTGCCAATTCCCTGACCAACCTACCTCCCCACCTGCCCCAATGTTTTACCAGCAGGGAAAACAGCTAAAAATTGCAGTTATTAGTCGCTATTCTCCCCTTCTTCTGAGTCATTAACATCAATTACTAACCACTGCATTGTCAATTAAGACTATCACTTGCTGCTATTCACTGCTAATGCGCTAATTGTCATCAATTTACTGCCTCAATTATGTGGTCATATACTCGCCTCGAGGTACACCGATGTGATATAAGGATCTGGAGGAGAAACATGCTTTCTCAGGGATTTTAATGCAAGAAAAGAAACCTGGAGTGAGCCTGAACATGCTGGATGTAGTTGCAGTTTCCTAGTGAAAAATTATTCTAACAGACAGATGATGGTAAGGAGGAAAAAAAAGGCATTTAAACTGAGTATTTCACAGGGTTCTTTTTTATTCTTGACCCTCCCACTGAAAAAATGATGCTGTTTCACCTGGAATAGATCCATGGATCTTGTTCACTCTGTAATCATGTATATATTTTTGCCTAATTATATCTGATTGCTTGCTGCATGTTGTACTTTCTAATGAGCACTGAATTATTAATCTGCTGCCTAGTCTTTCCCAGCATACAAAAGGGAGAGATGTCTGGTGTCATTGAAGCACAGTCTATTGTGTTCCCTTCAAGCAGCAGCAAACTTTAGGATTCAGCAGTGTGCCAGATTCTTACTACAGACACAAGCAAGTTCTCTTTGACAGGTTTTAAATAATATGTTTTTGGTGTGCTTTATCTGACACTAAGCTGCCCTGAAAATAGGAGAGTAAGTCTGCCAGCGAGAACAAAATCAGACAAACTCATAAAAAAAAATATATATATATCTCCTGCCTCTATTTTTCAGTCCTTAGGCAAATAACCTTGTAGGCTACATGGAATAATGGAACAGTTTGGTTTCTCTTCTGTGGTTGCTCAGCAATGCAAGGAAACAAAGCAGAGATGCTTATCCAGAGCAAGGGGCCAGAGAAAATAATGTGGCCTTTTCCCAGGAAAGGAACAAGGATTTTTCACCTGCTGTTGTGATGAACACTTGATTTCCATGGGCCATATTTATTTATGAGTGGGAATTGGAGGGGGAATCCTAATCCAAATAATTTCAGTGCCCCTGGCACAGGTTGCCCAGAGAAGCTGTGGCTGCCCCATCCCTGGAAGTGTCCAAGGCCAGGTTGGACGGGGTTTGGAGCAACCTGGGCTGGTGGAAGGTGTCCCTGCCAGGGCAGGGGGTGGCACTGGGTGGGCTTTAAGTTGCCTTCCAACCCAACCCATTCCATGATGATTCCATGAGATGATCCTCATAAACCTTCTCTTTGGCAGGTGAATGCTGTGCTGCTGATCCCTCCCAGCCCCCAGCAGTGATAGAGGGAACCCCCCCTGTGTGCAGGTAGGTCCAGAGGAGGGCTCTGGGAGGGAGGGATGGAGAGGGGACACACCAAATGCACACTTTGAGCTGAAACACTTTTTAAACCGTTTTCCACGGAGGTCAGTGTCTTTAAACTGAGGTTGATGCTTATCTTGGGCAGGCTTTGCAAAGACTGATGGCAGGTTGTTGTTAAGCAGGTTCTTATTAGCTGTGGAAAACCTCTTTATCTCCCTCATTACCGTCGGTTGCTGGGATGGACCTGCCATTGCTGGCTGGATTTCAGCTCAGCTCTGGTGCATCTCTCTGGCTCTTGGCTCGTGTCAGGCTGGGCAGGGTGGTGTGTGCATATCCAACCTCCATCTCAGCTGGTATTTTAGTATAAAAGACACATGTGTGAGCTTTGGGGTTGGATTTTTTAAGCTTTTATTGGCTCTCTAAACCTCTTTTCTCAACACATTGCTGGTGCAGACAATATAAATGGCTGCTTTGGAACTTGGCATCATTGCTTTCTGTTGACTTGTCCCATTCTTATGCTAAAGCTGCTTTTCATCTGCAAAGGTGTTCCAGGTTCAGTGCATTAATTTAGATGGTGACAAAAAGGAATGAAACCAGTATAATAAATTGCTATTTCTGTTTGTTTGAGAGGTTTTTAGATCAGCTTGAGGAAAGTTTGAGGAAAAGAGTGAGCAGTTTCAAATATTTGATAACTCTTGGGTTAAACACTGCTTGGGCTCCATCACTACTGAAACAAGGGCTTTGTTGAAACTGAGGAGCATAAATTTTGGTTTATTTTTCTCCATATCCGGGGGTATTTTGGTTTGGTTTTGGGGTTTGTTTTTTTTTTTTGCTTATTTGTTCTCATATCTCTGTTCTTGGATCAAATCTTCTGGAAAAGAACAACCCAGTAGAGGCTGCAGGTTCTGTATATTTTAATTGCTGCTTGTTGTTGAGCTGATTTTAATATAACAATTCCTATTTTTTCCCCAATATGCTTTCTATGTAAAGAGGGTTGAAATGTGATTCAGGAGTTCAGTCAACTGGGAGGAGGAGGAGGAGGAGGAGGAGGGAAGCAGTGAATAATAAGGTGGGAATGAGTCTCATGGTGGAGCCACTGGGTAGGAGGGAGCAGTTCCATGAAGGGCAGCAATCCCTAATTCCACTCCTCCTTTTCTGCCCATACACACCCACCCCTCTGCCCATGCAGCCCAGTCAGACAGTGCTGAGAAAGCTGTTAATTCCAGACTTGGAATGTTCTTGTATCCACGTGGTGTGGTCGTGATGCAAGCTGGGACATCAAAGCAGGCTCTGACCCCCCCTGAAAATGTAATATCCAGACACAGCTCAGCAAGCCAAAGCAGCTCAGCTATGCACAGCCAAAGGAAACTTTCTGGATCTTTAAAAAGAATGTAAAGACACATTTTGTTGAGGTATAAATATTTCCCAAACTCCCTAAAACTTCATTTCTGTGGTTTCCACTCTCATTTTCTGGCCCTGCTGGGTTCACAACCATAGAGTCATGGAATGGTTTGGGTTGGAAGGGACTTTAAAGATCTTCTTGTTCCACTCTTTGCCATGGGCAGGGACACCTTCCACCAGCCCAGGCTGCTCCAAGCCCCGTCCAACCTGGCCTTGGACACTCCCAGGGATGGGGCAGCCACAGCTTCTCTGGGCACCCTGTGCCAGGGCCTCCCCACCCTCCCAGGGAAGAATTCCTTCCTGATACTTGCCAAGCCTTGGTGCCTGAATGGAGGGAATTGCAGCCCAGGGGAGGGGTTTGGGTGTGTTTCCATGTGACAAGTCTGAAGACTAATGGATTTCTTCTGATCTCACTCTCCCTGCTGAACAGTCCTGCTCCAGGTGTAAAACCCCACAGATCTTTGCCTTTCCATCCTGTTTGATGCAGGTCCCCACCTGAATTCCAATTAACATGTTGATTTATTTTAACTGTTACTCTAAAAGTAGTGATCCTCCTTTATTAATGGCAGGGAAGGGGAGAAATAAACAGCCCATAAATCACATTTACATCAGATGCTCAGATGGAAACTGTTGGGTAGATCTCTAAGGACAAAGACAGAAGAGAGGGAATGTTGGTTATTGTGGTTGGGAAGTTACTTGAGATTGTTGGTTACTCCAGAAACATGAAGAATAAGAAATTGCCCAAGTGCAAGTTGGGTTTTGGTTTGGTTTGGAGTTTTTTTTGAGGGGGAGAACTTTTCTTCACCAAACAACCTGGTTTAGACCTAGAAGTTGTTTCGAAAACTTGGCTATCTCTTTTTTTTCTTCTTGAAAACTTCCATCCAGTTTTATTATTTGGGTAGGTAATACCACAAATACAGATGGCATTTACCCTTGCCTTGTTTCCTGCCAATCTGTTCTCTTTTCTGGGTTAATACCTTCTCCCACTCTGCTCTTCTATTTCAATATAGGGTTTAAAAATAAAATGGCAGATTTCTCTTTGCTTTTCCTCTCTCTTTCTTCACATTTATATTTTGACTTTGTTACCTTTGGCTCACCTCATCTGCCTACATGGAAAGCTTTTTTTGTTTGTTTGTCAGATTTTTCTCTCTAACTTTCCCTGGAACTCAGAGAAAGCTGTGGTTAAAGACCAACTTTCCTGCCTTTCAACCCAATTCACTTTTTCTTAACAAATTTTATTCTTCATAATTTTATAACTAATTTACATAGAGAAGACAAGTGAGGAGTTAAGGGAGAGAAAAACAGGAGGGTGGGGAAAAGAAAATCTGTGTTTTAGTTTCAGTTTCTGCCTAAAATCATGACATTGGGTCCGTTTTTTCTCTATTACAGTTGAAGGTATTGAATTTGGAGATTCATGCATGAAGTAAAAGTTGTCAGGAAAAAGTCACTTCAGTGAAATTCAAAGGCAGTTCTTACAAGGTGGGGAGTGGGAGTGTCAGATTGAACTTTAATAGAATTTTTTTCCTTAAAAATCTTTAATTATAGTATTTCATTTAATAAAAAAAAAAACAAACACCAAATCACAAACATTTCAAGAAGGACTTTTACATTGTGAGCAATGTTTTCAAGTTTAGCCCTTTGAAAAGAGGAATGAAAGTCTTTTGTGTTCTTCCAAACATCAGACTTCATTTTGGAAGTACTCCAAAGGAAATCATTTAAGACTTTCAAACCAACTTATTTTATTTTCTTGTTCTAAAGCCATTTTTTAAGCCAGACTCACTTTTGAGCACCTTCGCTTTCCCTAATAACTGTCTTTTCGGGGGATTTGCCTCAAGTATAAAAAACAAAAAAATCAAATTATCCAGTTGCAGTCATGATGCTTCCCTGTCCCAATAACACAAAAATGCTCCTGCCAGCCCATCCTGTCATTTGCAAACTTTCTGTCACATTTTGTCACAGCAGGGATCAATATTTGCCACGGTGCCAACGCGGCAGCTCCAGATGGTGCCTCTTTGATTAGCGCCTGGCACGGAGGGAGGTGCCAAAACCAGCCCTGTGGTGCAGCTCCCACTGTCCCTCAGGGGAGACTGGTGTCGTGGAGCCCTACAAATGGATCTGGTCCCCTGTTAGAGTTGGTTGAAAAGGCAACCAGCACCTTTGCTGTGGGAGATTTGGGGTGGGACAACTCGCCTGGTGTCTCGGTGGGAGCTGGGTGGGTGTTTGGGTGCTTAACACCACTCCAACATTTTTGCAGGCTGATTAATCCACAAAAAGCTTGTAATTAGCTGAGTGTTTCCCTCTGGACTTCTTAGCATGTGTTGGTGTCTGGCTCTCTCTTTGCAGCATATGTTACCCATTTCCCAAATCTATTACAGCCCCATAAACGAGAACTTCCCCGGAGTCAGCGGCCGCTCCTTCACGTGAGCCTGGGCCCTGCTTGTCGTGCTGTTCATGACATTATGGGGGGCAAAATGCCATGGCAACACAATGCTGTGGGTAACAAAGTGCTGCACTGATTGCCAGATAACATGCACTAATTAAAGACAGCTCAACACTTTCATTTCTCGCTGCATTACGTGCAGAAAACCAGGAGGCAGCGGGTGCTTGTGGGGCAAGTTTGTCACTTGAGGAAACGTGTGCTGCTCGTTTTTAGAACCATTTCCTAGTGAACCCACCTTCCTGAGCACCCAAAATTAATCCTAAATGTTTCCTTTGCCCTAATGAATCCATTAGACCTTTATGTTTCTAATAAAGGTATCCTTGTGACCAGTAAAGAATTTATATTTTCAGCTGACACAAGGCCAGATTCTGAAGGCCAGATTTGGTTACTATGAGTGTTGGTTTGATTGAAATCCATTGACTTAAATTAATACTGAATTTCCAACTGTATCTGCTTTCTTGTCCTAAAACCACTTTGAAATCTGAGATGTTTCTCAGATTGTTCATGTTTGGGGTTTTTTTTATTGACAAGAAAAGAAGTCACTTTATGGCAATAAAAAGATTATTCCATTCCTTTGACCACTTCTATGACCTTGTGCTTTCCACTTCTGGAAAATTAGCCCAGGCTCTGGATATCTCTAACATGCCTTTGCTTTTTCTCCTTTATATGCCCTGTGATTCTCAGTAACATGCTGTGGTCAGGCTTGGCTTCCCAGGCAACCAGACACATCCAGCCACGATTTGCTCCCAGGAAGGACTTTTTCTGTCGGTCCCTCCTGGTATTCTGCTCCTCTCTCGTGCATCAGGATTTTCCTGCAAGCTGAGGACATGCTTTGAATGGGAACTTTCAGAGAAATGAGTTGAAAACAGTGGTTGATATGGTTGTGACCACAACCTGTCCCTTCTTACTGCTGCAACATCCTGCTGTGACACCTCTGTCACTCACACCTTACTTTTCCTTCTTAAGAAGATGCCAGACAGGCACAAATAGTCCAAACCAACAGCTGACTGCCTCACCTCCAAACATCTTGTAGAGCAGGGTATCCTGGGAGCTGTTCTCCCAAGGTTTAGCTCTTCCCAGGCAGAGGAAAGAGCTGCTGGTGGTTCTTTCAAACTGGAAGGCAGGATCTCACCAAATCATCATTTTACTCTGGAATTTTGTGGTTCTAGCCCTTGACTTTCCTAATTCTTTTAGTTACAAAGTGTTCTTTTACTTATAAAGTGTTTTTTACCTTATATTGTTTTGTATCCCATTCATATGTGGTTTTCCCCATAATTCATTACTGGCTTTCCACAGAGCAGTGGGCCAGTGGTCTGGGAAGCTGTGACCTCTGGAAATCCCTTGCAGGGAGATTATTCTGCACTAGTAATCTGGCAAGCAGTGCACACAGGGAAGTGCATCATCCCTGATGTATTAAAATGGTTTGACGCCATCATTTAAGCGACTGGATGTGCAGATATGGAAGAATACAGACAAAATTAAATTGTATAGATCATGATCAGCTCAGGGTTGATTAAATGAAATGAGAGTGCATTTCCTCTTTCATAGAGAAAGAGGCTTAACATTAAAAAAAAAACCCTAATCTTTTCGAAGATAAAGTTCATTAACACAATGATTATTCATTTGGCTTTTATAATGATACTGCTGCTTAATCACCAGAACATTGCTTCCTGTGCTCTAGGAGAACCAGCAGGAAACATCTGAAGAGACAGAGCTGGTGCTAATGCAGCAGCAGACAGAGTGGAAATCTCAGTGCTTTTCATTTTAAAAGTGCCATCCCATCCCTGCTCAGGTTTCTAAAGCCCTCCCCGTCGAACAGCACGAGCTTTAAACCCAACATTAAATTTATGCAGCAATGAAGCCTCAGGTTTCCTGTTTCTACACAGTTAACATCTAAGTTTCCTCCTGGGTCCACTTCCATTATTTATTATATTATTTTCCTGGAGCAGCACCCCAGAGGAGCATTGTAATCAGGAACTGAGCTTGTGTTGGGAGAAACACAGGATAGTCACTCCAGAGCTGGGATGGCCTCTTGAGTTTATAATCCTAATAAACAAGGCAAACAGTAATAGAGATAGATAAACAAATGCTGAAGGTAGTTGTCTGCTTAATGACTTCCTTCCACCGCAGTTTTGAATCCCCCCTTTGTGCTCCTGCACACTTCCAAGCAATTCTCCTGCACTCAACTGCCTGGATCAGCTTGAAACTCCAGTGTCAACCCCACATTCCCTTCCTTCACCTGCTGAATGTGTTTATTTGATCTTCCACTTAACCTTTGCTTATAATTCCTGTTCTTTGTCATTATTTCCTTTCATCTTTGACTCCTGGAAGCTCCTGATGGCCAGCCCATGACTGTCCCTCTGGCAGCAGGGTCAGGCTGGTCTCCAGCTGCCACTGCAGATGCCATGGAGCAACATCGCTTTCTCTTCTCCTCCCTGGCAATATTTTAGGGTAGGAATTGGAATAATTTAACCCTTCTCTCTTTTTCTGGAGTGTTTTTCCTCTAAGAAACAAGGTGGAGAGCGTGTGTGGGGAGTGCGTGGTGAAAGGAAGTAGTTGGGAGATGTCTCCAAAGAAAGAGGAAATATTTGGAAGGCAATCAGAGGGGATTTTAGGACCTGGTGATGTTGTAAATGCAGGGCAGAGGGATCTTTGCAGATAGTCACACAATGGCCATTTCTCCATAACAAAATTAAATGCAGCAGGAGTCAGCAAAGGCTTCCCCTCACCAGCAGAAGGGTTCATAAAACACCATGTTCTTCAGGCTGCTGCTCACAAGCATTTGTTTGCTTATTTTTACTGCTACAAGAAAGGGAAGTCTTATAAAGAACATCATTCTTCCTCACAAACACTCCATTGGGATGGGGGAACTGGAACACATCTGAGTAACACTCTGCACTTACTGGAAAGCCTGAAATCAAAGGGTCGCAGTCTGAGCCCACACGAGTTTAACAAAGCTGAGCTCTAACTCTCACTGAGCAGCCTTGCTGCAGCCCTGTGTGATCTGAGCAGGCTGACAGGCTGCCTTCTGCTCCTTCTCATCTTCTTCTTGGCAAGCAACAGCACACAAAACTCCCTTCTGCCCCTGATTAGTACAAAGAGTTTATACTGGGTTGCTCATTGTCAGCACTGCTCTGACACAGGATGTGACAGATAAAATTACCACAGAACAAACTCCTCTCCTTCTCCTTTCTCCGAGAATCTATTGGATGTAAGATGCTCAAGAGAGGATTAGAAAGTGGTTTGTTTTGCAAAAAAAAAAAATTCTTTTAGAATTCACATTCTGTTTGTGCCATCCACTCCTAATTCCAGGCTGTGTCCCTCCATGTTCTTGCTCCCTGGGGATAATTTTATGGCTGTAATCAGTAGGACAGTAAGTGCCTTTGGTTTTCCTACCTGTTCAGTGCAGCAGTGAGAAAGCTGGATAAAAACAATCCAGGAAAATATAGCAACACTTCTGCTCTAATTGGAGCTGTTGTTGTCCAAATTAGCTGATAAAAACATCCTCGTGAGTGATCTGGTATTGAAGTCCACAAAAATGACTAGGTGGTTAAATCTGAAAGCAGAACTTCTGATTTCAAGTATGTGTTGCCACACAAATTCTTTGGATATTTGGGAAAATCGTGTTCAACTCTTGGATTTAGGAGGCATAAGAGTCCTAGATCTGCTGCATGAGCTGGAAAGGTCCAAATGAGATCCAAGTTGTGGGAATTGAGGTCACAAAGACCTGTCAGATGTCCTTGCTCAGCTGTGCTGTGACAGAACCCCCGGGGGGGTGCGAACTGAGCCTACTTGACACTTAGGACTGACATCAGAAAGCAAACCTGTCCTGAGGCTGCTGAGTTTGGTCAGATCCAGCCTCAGCAGCAGTTTAGTGAGGGATCAGGGGTTTTTATTCTGGACTTAAGCAAATTCCATATTCTACAGTGGAATAGCATTTCCCTGCCCTCAGGGCACTATAAGAATAAAACCATTCAAGATTAAAGGGATGCTGTGCTATTAAGGATCATTAGAAGTAGCTTACCCCTATTGTAATATAATGCAGCACTTCAGAGGGGTTTGGGGGAATGTTTTTTTCCAAATCTCTGCCTTGTCCTTCCCATTTTCCCTCTCAGTTCTTTTATTATCCACCTTCTAGAACAGTCAAAGGAGTGTGATGGCATTTTTAAACTGAGATGTGCAAACAGCTCTCTGATTCTTCTGCCTCTCCAGTCACGAGCATAAGAAATGAAAAAAAGACTTACTACAGGTCATTGTTTCTGCATTTAATTAGGTATTTATTTGTTTGAACTTATAAAAGTGTAAGACTCACCAGTCAGATGCTCTGGGCACTGCTGGCTCTTAATTGCAAAGACAGCAGGTCATGCAATTAAAGCAAACAAAACAAGAGCAAAAAGCTTCAGAAACAAATAGGAAAATAGGGAAATCACAGGAGCAAATAGGAAAATCACAGTGTCTGTTTACAGCAACTGCAGAAGTGACCGAAATGATGTCTTGGCACAGGAGATCTGTGATCTGCTGTGAAGTCCCACTTGCCTCAGGGCAGGATTGCCCAGCTCTTGCAGCAGGATGGACCAGGCAGGAGAGAACCAGGGAGCACCGAAGCACAAACGTTCTTCAGATCCAAACAATCCGCTCTCAGCTTCCGGGAGAATTTCGCTCACGGGCAACTTTCTCTCCCAAGACGTCTCTTCCATAGTTCTTCCAGCATAAAGAGCCTCTCATTGTTCAGTTTTAAAGCAAATAAATGATGCTTTCAGCCCGGTCCTTTTCATTGCCTGTGACTGATATCAGCAAAGCCCTGGTGCTGGTTATGTCTGTGTAGATACAGCCTTGCAGTGCAGATGTGTTATTTAAATCACAATGCTGGGAATACATTTGTGGCTGTAGCTTTCCATCTCCTGCACCAAGTTCTGATGGGAAGAAAGTACTGTTTCGTGAGCACCACTGTATTCTGCTCTTTTCACGAGTCAGTTTGTTACATCTGAAGAGCTTACTCATGCATCCCCATCCAGTTCATTTTTATTACAGCTCTGTGGTTGTTACAGATAAGCTCCAAGGATGCAGCTGAAAGCTGGGCTCTTTCCAGTTGCCATGTATTTTTCCCAGGTTTTAATCATTATATAACGCCGTGTTATGACACAACCTCCCTCTCGCTGAAAGAAAATTGCTAAACTCGGTTTATCGAAGGTTTGAAGGGTACAAAGTTCAGATAAGAAAAGTCGAGATAGTAATCAAAAATGTCAGTGAGAATTATAAGTTTCTGGAAGCATAAAAAGGTGTTTTCTTATATTTCTTTCCTTTTTTTTTCTTTTTCTTTCCCCCCTCATTTTTCTTACCGTATTCTGATTTCTCAAATACTTAATATTTGCAGAAATCGCTTTTTCATGGACTCCTCCTCTTTTCAATCTGTTTTAATAGAAAACCTGGCAAGTGCAGGCTCTGCAGAGAACAGCCAGTGGGCACTTCTGAGTCACTGGGAATGGGCACCTGCCCTTGGTGGCAGCTCCTGACTGCCTTGATTTAACAGCACAGTTGGAGTCTGAAAAGCTTCTTGCAGAAGACAAACCATGTCTGGCCCAGAAACTGCTGCCAAATGAGGGACTCGGAGAGGACAAGATCAGTTTTATTTCTCAAAGACCCAGAGCCAAAGGGGAACCAAAAAAAAAGTCACAGCAAGGGAAATTCTTGTTCAATATTAGGGGAAAAACAACATTTCCAGTGAGGGGAGTTGGACACTCAAACAGGTTGCACAGAAAGGCTGTGGAAACACTGTTATTGAAAATCAGAACTCAGCCTGCTTGGTCATGGTCAGGCTCAAGCTGCTGGTCCTTCCCTGAGTGCTGGGGATGGAGCTGATGACTTCAAAGTCCCTTTCAACCTAAATTACTTTACATTTTTAATGCTTGGTTGCTTTCTGTCCACATGAGGCAAATGTTTAGCACCCAGAGAACACAACAGTGGTAATTTCAACCCCTTTTTCTTTCCCCTCTGCACTTTTTCTATCTACACAGTCATTCTTCAAGATCAATCGTGTCTTGTTGTCACAATATACAGTCATTGTAATAATTTTCCAAAAGACTCAGCTTAATTCAGGATGTTTCATCTCCTAAAAAAGGGGAGAATGAGAAAGTTGTTCCTCTATTCTGAGAGTTTCACTGCCAGTCTTGCCAAATCTCACCCACATGCAATTAAGCATCCATCAAACACTAACATTCACCATTCCTTTTGCTTTTAAAGTGATTTTAAACTACTGATAGTAACTCAAAGAGCAGCTCTTCGGTACTTCCCTTGTGCTGATTAAATTGGTTTATCCCTGATGCCACTGGATGGGATGGAGGGACTGAGATGGGATCAGAGACTTGCTGAAAGAAAAGCTCAGCTGTTGAGAAGGGCTGAAGGAAAGATGGTTTGTGGTGATTTTCTCCAAGGCTGTGGCTGATCTCCTCTATTAAGTGTTACAGGCAAATATCTCTCACAGTAAAATCTGACAGGCCAGAGAGCAAACATCCTGTGTTTTGAAAAATCATCATTTCCCTGGATAGGATGGCAGATTTCTTGTAAATTCTGCAGGATCAGGTGCTTTTATCCCCTTTATTTGGCCTGGGTTCAACCAACTAACAGGAAAACAGGGAAAAACCTGCAGGTGTTATCTGGACACCACACAAAGATGTGAATTCCCACCCTTTCACTAAGTAGCTGGAATATACATGCTGTGATTCCTTCTGCAGTTATTTTTTTTTTAATCCTGAATAGCCAAGGAGTGGTTCTCATTACTTACAGATGTTTGATCTTTACTGGAGTCCTACTGTTTCCTTGCACACAACTCATTATCTCCAAAGCAGAGATGTAACATTTGACATTTCCAAGCTTAAAAAAAATAAAGCCTTGTGAGCCAGATGATGTGGACAACATTGCTGCTGCCATTTGCAGGGCCTGAGATGGTTGGACATCCAGCAGGGATGAGTGATGGCTCAAATGGCAGGTTTGTGACAGACCTCAAAGCAGAGAAGGAATTCTCTGGATGTGATTCCCGTGGTATTTGAGCACTTACAAGCCTGACTTTTATAAGTGTAATATGCCTGAGTGAAAGGCCAAGAAATGGATACATCAATATTTTTTTATTATTGTTGTTGTGCTCATTTTAGCCAGGACAGCACTGAAGTTTGGTACTATTCCACTCTTCCCAGTTTCTGCTATGTTTTATTCCTTTTCCTCCTCCTCCTCTTTTTCTTTTTTGAGTTTAAGAGGAGGAATAAAAGGCAGGGGAAGGCAGGAAAAGGAGAATTATCCCAGAATATCAAGATATTCTGGCATTCTGATTCCCATCTACTCCACTGTACTCTGCAATCCAGTGGTTGACCCACAGCTCAAGGAGCACCTGAGACTATTCCTATCCTTATATTATTCAAGATTCAATTATTCATGAATTCTTCGGTGGTAAATTGACTGGAAAAAAATAGGTAAAACTAATTTGATAATTATAAGTTAATAAAACCTCACAGCTGCTCACCCAGAAGTCACTAACCACAGATCTACACTGCTTAAGTAGTTTAAATACATACCACTGTTAATTTCTAATGCAAATTCATAAGGGGGGAAATGATGGTTCAGTTACACAGTGACAATACATGTCATTTTTTTCTACAAATAATTTTTATTTCTAGAAGTCTAAGGCCAATATTTAGCTGTGTAAAATCATTAGAGGGCCTTTTGTATATAGAGTTGAAAAACAATTATGTAAAGACTTTTTGGACTGGCAGGGAAGACTAATTAGAGCCTTGACAAGGCACAGGGTGAGGCTTTTGGAAAATCACTGGAAAAATTGAATCCTGAACCCTGGGGCAGAGCCTAAGGAGGCAAAAGACACGTGTATTTTATATATTTTATATATATATTGTTTCTCCAGGTGTAGATTTGGATGTAGTGACCCAAATTTGCAATATCTTGGTGGTTTAGGATCCCAGGCAAACATTTTCTCTGTCATAACAAGTGGGACTGGCATTTCTGCAGAGAGGGGCACAAATTCCTGGAGCTCTTAAATTCCCACCTAAACTTTCCCTGAGATTCCAGACAGGCCAGGCTGATATTACAAATCTCTGCCAGCTCTCAATGGTTCTCCCTGAGTTTACATCCAGCCCATCTTAAAATGTTAGATGATAGAAATAAAGTCATCTCCAAGGCCTGAATATTTGATATTCTAATATTCATTAAGAGGCAGTAATTATCTTGTTGCATCTATTAATTCTGGCACGTTACATTGCTTCAATCTTTAAACCCCGCATAAATTTTTATGCCAATTAATGAAAATAAAAGGAACTGTGTTTTAATACACCTTTTTTATTCTTAATCCTTTGTTCCCCTTACCTGAGTGCTTCCCTTTCAAGCAAGGGGCCATCACTCCTGGTGGATCAGGCACTTCCCAAGTGGGCTAATCTCTTGGGAAATGAGACTTCACAACTTTAAAAACAAAAAGGAAGTTGTTTCATGTCTCACTTTCATCTTCAGAATGGTGACATTAAGTGAGCTCCTGAAAAGAAGCACCTGCATTCTGAAATTAAGCATTCCAGGCATCCCAGTGATAATCCTATGGCAGGAAGTGTAAAGGGAAAAAGCATCTTGGAAATAATATTTCATCCCACTGCCGCAGGGCCTTGGGGTTGAGGGGTGGATTTCTTCAGTCCAGGATTAATTCTGTGCAGTGTTGTCTTTAAAAATCCAAATCAAAGCGAATAAAAATCAGGGTTTTCCAGGGAAACCACTGCAAACCGGATGGGGCATTGTGCAAACCCAACAGGAAACATTTTAGCCAAAATATTTATAATAATTATATATATGTGTCTGTGTAGACATATAAATTTGTGCCTATAATGATTCATTCAGGCTAATTAGTTCATCCATAAAGACCTGAGCTTTTTGGTCTGAGTTCCCTCATGGATGAAATGGGGATAATAATGTGTCTGTGCTAATTGTAACGAGCACTGGAGGAATGCCATGGCATTGTGAGGTGTTATTTATTATTTCCTAGAAATCTTGGCTGGCACTGAAGTGCAGCCACCAAAAGGTTGGAAATATGGTGGGAAGGCACTTTTTGACTCCAGCCCTACCCAACACAACCTCTCAAACAAGTCTCATCCAAAGCAAACCACCCATTTTTCATGTTAAACCTCCAGGAAAAAAATAGATTAAAAGTTGTCAGATCCATGTGTATCAAGGGCACATGCAGCACTTATATTTTCATTTAAGCCACAACCTGCTGTAAAAATACGTAGGTTTTTTGTCACAAACAGGTCTTGATAATTAAGCTTTTCTGCAAGGTATTTATATATTTTATTTATTTGTTACCAGATGAAAAATCACAGCAATGGCTAAGTGAAAAATCTTGGAAATATGGATTTAATCTGCGCTCCAATATTTATATAAAATTCAGTAAATTAGTTTCCCTTTCAAAAATACTGTAGATACCTTTTTGAACAGAGGTGAAGTGATACCATATCCATGTGGTTGCACAAGATTTGTGAGCTTCAGTGAGGTGGATTATCTTACTATCCATGTGTACAGTCCCTGGGTTGGTCTCCAATTTTGGTATTTTGATAGCAGCCCATTTTCAATTCATTTACTCTTTGTTTCTGACTACAAATCCATATCAGTATTGCTGTTTACACTGGCATTTAGGACTTATATTGAAGAAATAATACCAGTTTATTTGCCAGCCTGTGGAAACCCAGGAAATCCTGCCACATCTGAGCTTTTTTTAGCCTTTTTTTTTTTTTAACTCCAAGTGTGTACTTGCTTTGTAGTCATTCAAGTGGAAAATCATGAAACAATCACTTTATGTGAACAGTTTTAGGAGCTGCCCTTCAAAAATATGGAGACAAGGGTCTGCTTGGGGTATAACACACTTTCCCTTACACATTAATGCAACAAGAGTTGTGTTTAAATCTGTTGGGAAGTATGAGAGGAAATCTCATTAATTCCCCTGGAATTTATCCTGGTTTGCCATTTATTTTTCAATTTAGAGATGAAACATGAGAACACCCAAATATATGTAATTGAGAAGACGGAGACAAAGGTAATAGGCTGATAATCCAGCAGGAAAGAGGTTCAGGATTGTGATGGGAGCATCAGGTAGTTTATTCCCCTTTTGTTTGCAAGAGTCAATACCTTCCCTTTCTAACAGCACAACAAGGAAAAGTATCAGTGGCCTTAAATTACTTTTGCAGTCTTTACAGAGCACCTCTCCAAAAGCAAAATAAATGGAATCTCCTGGGCAGGCAAAAGGAAAAGACCATCTCAACATATTTGGTTCTGCTCAGGACAAAAGACACTGATCCAAACTCAACCCCCTGACAGTGCTTCTGTTTTCTGGCAGAAAACTTGGAGCTGAGCTCAGAGTGAAACGAGCAGCTTGGGCATTTGGGAAGAAATAGATTGTGCAGCCTGTGGAAAATGGGAGTGTGGTTGTAGCTGCAGGAGATCCTCGCTCCAAGATGTTGGAGTCAATGGACTTGTCCTCAGCTTATTCTGGGCAATCACAGGGAAAAAAGATTGACCCAAATAGTGAGGAATAAGAGTTGGAGGAGGTGTAGAGGGGTTTTAGCCACAGTGGAGGTTGGTGAGAGATGCCTTTTCCTTTTTGAGTCAGAATGATGTTGGTTTGTCTTGGTTTGTCAGCACTGATTAGATTTATATTTATGGTGTCAACTGTTCAAATTGTAAAAAAAATCAACCGAAAAAAAACCCAAAACCCAGCAATAAGAATCCCCACCCCAAACAGGGCATGTTTGTGAATGGATGAACCAGATTCCCAATCACTTCCATAGGTCTGGTTTTTGTTATTTTCTTGAAAGGCCATCAGCTAAACTCGGATGTGGCCCCTGTGGCCTTCATGGATGGCAACCATAACAAAAGTCCAACTAGAATAACACCTCAGTAGTCTGCAAAGCCCATGTTTCTGTGACCTCACATACACCCTCATCAAAAAAATTCATCTGAGAGACAGAGACAAAGATGGTGCTTTAAAATTTAAAACCATTCTATGATTTTATGATTCTAAAACCAAAAGGGAAGTGACCTCCTTGCTCCTGACTTTTTACCTAAGGGTGAAACCAGAACTAAATGATATCTAGAGGTGTGAAGGAAAGCTCATGACAGAGTCACCCGCCAGATTTTAATTTATAAAATCAAAATTTTGTTGAAATAGTGGGCAATGATAAGGACTAGTCCATACAAATAAAAGTAGTGCAGTGAAATAGTCCAGTCAGAACTCAATGAAATAAAGATGAGCTGAGCTGCAGTTACTCATTTCTGCTGGAGGCTTCAGAAATAGGACCTCATCTAGTGAACAAATCAACTTTCTGCATGAATTTTAGATTAAATTTAATCAATTAATGGAATTTCTTCTTTTCCTTATTTTTGCCAAGGAGCAGCTGAGCGGAATTTTATATGGAGTCCCCAAGCTACCTTTTTAATCCTGTAGAAATAGAGAAAATCAGTAGATGTGGGATTCTTTTAATTGTTAAGTAACACTTTTAAAGTCACAAAAATAGCTGCATGTGAGGTCTTTCATCTCTTCCAGAGCAGGGATGCAACTCCTTATCCTGAGGCTCGACACACTTGCACTGGTCAGTGGAGAGCAGCGGAGAAGGAGGTGGTGCAGTTACAATAATTGCTTTTTGCCGCAGTTGGGAACTGAAGCCGGTGGCTGAGAATCTTTCACTTGTCATTTAGAGTGCAGATGAAACTATTCCTGCATCCCCAGCACAGCTCCCACTGCTCTAACCTGAACAATTCACTTCAGCACCGGCTCCTGCTTTTACAGCCGTGCCTTTGAACTCCGAGGAGAGAAGGACACCAAGTGCCCTCTGCCAGGGATAACGACTCCTCGGGCTGGAGACACCCTGAGCCACTGCCAGCAGGGATGAGGGGGGTGTTTGATTTCTTTTCTCCCATCCTTTGTGTGCAGGATGCCCTGGGATAACCTTTCTGATTCTTTCCTGCTTTGTCTGTGATTCCCGGCCGGTGTTTTCTCTGACCCATCGTGTGGGGCAGCCACCCCTGGGGCCTTCCTGATCCTCCTCAGTGTCAATCAATCCTGGAGCCTTGACAAGGCAAGTGGTTTTCATGTAGGAAAGTGTTTCCATGGAGGAAAGTGTTCATTGCAAGGCTGGACTGGGAATAGCTGGTGGAGCTCAGGTGAAATGGGAGCAGGACCAGCCCCTTTTCTCTGGAGGAGACTGAGAGGAGACCTCACTGCAGCTCCAACTTCCTCAGGAGGGGCAGAAGAGGGGCAGGCACTGAGCTCTGGGGGGACCAGGGACAGCACCCAGGGAATGGCTGGAGCTGTGTCAGGGCAGGGTCAGGTTGGATCTCAGGGAAAGGTTCTTCCCCCAGAGGGTGGTTGGCACTGCCCAGGCTCCCCAGGGCAGTGGGCACAGCCCCAAGGCTGCCAGAGCTCCAGGAGGGTTTGGATGATGCTCTGGGGCACAGGGTGGGACCCTTGGGGATGGGCCTGTGCAGGCTGAGGGTTGGACTGGATGATCCTTGTGGGTCCCTTCCAGCTCAGCACATTCTGGGATTCTGTGAATGAACTTCTGGAACCTCTCTCCTGCTCCACACACTCATCAGCCTTGGCACTGAGGTGTCTGTTGTGAGAACAACACAAAGTGATCACTTCCCAGCATGGCTGTGACTGTCATTTCTACCTGCAGAACTGAACTATTTAATTTTTTAGAGAGTTTCATGAGATTTTTTTTTTCCCCCTAAACTTAAGCTATTTATGGTCAACTCGTCTAGTTCTTGATATGACATTGCACCAAAATACCACACAGATTCAAGAAAAAAAAAAAATTAGTACTATTTCAACCTGCTCTTCAAAGATATGTGAAGCTTCTTACTTCCCTTTGATTGGATAATTCTGATTTTCATACACGAGGAATTTGGCCCTCACCGTGAGGATTATGGAAAAAGCTCTTTTACAGAGGGTTTTTAGTTTTGGAAGGAAACACAGAGGCTGTGCCTGTGATAATTGTAAAAGGCCCATGCAGGAAGATAGATGTTTTCAATTCGCTTGCTCTGAATTTTTTATATTCTCCTTGCACTGCTTCAGGTGCGTGGATGGAAGGCACTTTTCCCCCCCTGGAGTTTTGGTGCCAATGTGATAAGAATGTGAGGACTGATCATATACACTTTCCTCATCATTTATTTATAACCACTTAATTAAGTTATTATGGAGTCTTCTTTTTGCTTATTGGCAGTGAGGTTGAAATTAATTTTCTTTGCCTTTCCTTCGCAACCAAGATCTCTTGACATCCCATTTCTCTGCTAAAGCTGCTCTTTTTCAAAAGACATTATATTATCCCCAAGAAATTCTGTGATGACCAATTCAAAACCTACTCCAGGTAAAGCTGCACCAGTAACAAAGCTTCTTTTTCTTTATTTATATTCAACTCCTCTGGCAAAACACCTGCTGTGTTTCTTTGCTGCTTCTCTATTTTGTCTTGCAAGGCAAAGAAATTGTCTAATCTTTTGGTTTCACTCTCCTTTTTCTTACCTGTTCTAAATTTCCCTTCAGGATTTTTTTCTCCCCAACCTTTTTCTTTTGAGTATTGTCACTTATTGGTTCTCTTATCCAAAGTTACATGGTGAAGCCTCTGATGGAAGGTGATGGAAGCCTCCTTTGCCAACAAAAACTGTCTTGGGAATGACAGAAACCAGGCATGGACCGTACAAAAATATTGATTTTGCTTCTCTGGACTCACCTGCCCCCATGGAAAACATCATCCAACTGTTTTAGGTGATAAAAAAGAAACATCTGAGTCCTTAAGAAAACAAACAGGGGAGTTTAATGCCTCAGTTATTCTAAATAGGATTTCTCAGTTGTTTTCAAGGAAGATTTCCAGGTTTTAGGGCTAATATTTAAAGCTTTTCTCCTTTCCATTACACTGTATTTATCTGAAAGGAAAGAATTCCCTCTGGATTTTCCAGATCTTCTCCATTCATTTCCTCTGCTACATCATTTCCATCTATAAAAATGCGACTTCTCTTTTAATAACTTGCCCCACCTGGAGGCAGATTAAGCCATTCATCATCCCCATTCTGTTTGGTGAAACCACCACACTCCTTAAAATGTTTGTTTAGTACCACAGTGAGAGCAGGTTCGTCATGCTCTGACCTCTTAGTGAAATATTAATAATAGGAATCACTTTGGAAGAGGTGAAAGCTTTTTTTCCCTCAACAAGGTCTCACAAGAACATCAGAAAATATGAAGAAATATTGATGCTCCAAAACTGACAAAACCCAGCAACCAGCAGGGACCTTTTTTCTTGCAAAACATTCAGAATTCATCCACCTACAAGAAAACAGAGTAATAACAAGTGTCTTGCAAATAGAGTGTTTAAACCTTTAGGGTATATAGGACATAAAGCCATTTCCTATTTCTTCATTTGCAAAGCCTCAGTAAAACACCCGAGCTGCTATCAAAATACCCTGCATTCATATTATTTAATTCCATGTAATGTCAGTCTGTGTGTATTTAGTTTATTTTTTCCCACAATCTCCTTTTTATTTCCTCCTCAATCTCAAGTTAATGTCATAAATAGATTTTTACCTCTGCTCATCTTGTGGATGTTAAATCCCTCAAAGTGATGCAACCATAACTTAACCCTTGACTTTAAAGGCAGGATTGTGCTTAAAACTGGTCTTGATAAATCACTGTTTTAATTGAAAAGAGATGAAAAATATGATCAATACAAATATTTAACACTATAAAATACTGGAACTGAGATGTTCATTATACAGCACATTTCTAAGCATATATATATAGCATTGGATAAGGCTTGTAAACATAAATATAACAAAAAGCCCTGGTGAAGCTGAAACATTCCACATCTTTGCTCCCTCTGCAATCCTGTCCTGGATATTCTTCCTTTCTTTTCCCCCAGGAAACCAATGTCTTTAATTCAGTCCTTTAAGAGGCCGAGGTGCTTCCAGGGGAGCAACCTCCTCCTAGACACAGTCACACAGAACAAAGAGAACAAAGAGCTTGATAATAATAAGTAATTAGAATAATAATTAGCACATATTTAGGGCTTTACATTTTCAAGGCACTGTACAAATATTAGCTAATGAATATTTGGTAAGCAAACATTTTGAGCTTCTAGAAGGATTATTATAAACTATGAAGAAAATACTTTATAACATTTGGCTGATTTTGTTCTCACTCCTACATTTCCAAGGTTATTATTTGCTACACCTGTAACTTAATCATAGCAAGGCATTTGGTATTTGTTACTTTCATAATATTTCAACACTGACGCCTTTAATTAGACTTCAAGGATTTGGGGGCTGTAGAAATAAGCTCTTTAAAACATTTTTAAAAGAAAACATTGTGTGGGCAATGTGGACAAACATTGATTCTGTGTGGGGAAATATTTTGCCCACAATTTTTCTTCTTGTTTTGATGCCCTGGATTATGACCAGCCTTGGGTCTGAACTCTGAACCTCCAAGCCATGTTCATATTTCCATGTAGAATAACATAATTCCATCCATACCTAAATGTTCTGCCTCAAGTTGACCCAATCTATTCCACTTCTGGCAACTTTGGGAATTCCCACTGCCCATGGATGCTGAGCAGCCCTGCAGGACAAGAGGTTTGTTTAGAGGGACCATCCCATGGTTGGTCTTCTGTACTTCCCACTGGGAAGCTGCAAAAAGTGAAACAGGCACATTCAGAGCAGGTATTTGTGGTGATACATCAAATATTGGGTCAGATATTTCTCTTTTATCGTGGATGGAATTGTTTGTGCTTCACGATATTGATAATGAGAGGGAAAGCAGATGCACAGACACAGTGACTGCACCCAAACCTTTCAGGAGATCTGAGAACTCTTTGAAGTTCAGCCACCCAAGTGTTCACTGAACCAAACTCCTCAGATTTAAAAATTCTGATGTACACAGTCAAGCTCTTCTAATGAGCTTCTCTTGATGGCTGTAATTGGTCTCTTCTTTCCTTGTCTTTGTCCTTGACTTTGAAGTTTCCATTCATTACCTTGTGCAAATTCTCCCCCTCACCACGACAAACAATTTCATAGCAGCAATTCCCCCCTTTCATTTGTATCCAAGTTGCCTTTCTTAAGCTCCCACACTCTTATCTCTTCATAATCAATTTTCTCCTTTCCAAATATCCCCAGTTTTGGCACCTCTGTAGCAAGCTCTCTTCACATGAAGTGATTAAAGTATTCAGCTTGCTCTCTTTCTTTCTTCACCTTGTCTACTTCAGTTTGTGCTCTGAGCAGTGGCTGGGCAGTGGATGTATCTTGCTTCTTAAATTCTGCAGATCATGTGTGATCTCTGTATTAGTTTCTCTTCCAATTGCTTCTCCTTGCACAATATGCACTCAGCATCTGCTTCTGCCACTGCCTCTGAAGGCAGAAGTGATTTCTCCTGCCAATTTTCCACTTTCCAGAAAAGAAACTGCTCTTTCAAGGCTTGATCTTGTTCTGGGCTTTAAAGTCAGTAATAATATAGTGTGTGGGACGTGTAACCGAGCTGGGGATGAAACAGAAACACAGATAGAGCGGCCAAAATATTTAATAACAAACTGTAATATGCACTTCGCCTGACAGGCTGAGGGGAACACCACACTTCTGAAAGGACACCAAGCTCTGCCAAGAGGCAATCCAGGACCCAGGCACTCAGGCCAGACAGGAGGGGATTGGATGTGGAACCAGGCACAGGAATGATCTGGTTTTCCGACTTTTTTTAGTAATTATTTCTACTTGAGCAGAATTTAGTTATTTCCAATTACCAGTGCACAGCAAAATAATAATGTGCCTCATATTTTTAATACAAACCTGCCCTATGTCACAGGGATAGTTTGGAAAACTCACTTCAATTTCTTGTATCTCTGCTTCCCAACTCACAGGGGTTTGATGCACTTGGAGTTTACACTCGGAGCATTTTAACTCCTATTTAGGGTGTAAATCTTTCAGACTGGGACAGCCTGGGAAAAATAATGAATATATTGGTATTTATGTTATCTAGTAAAAATATGTAGATTTAGATTAAATATTAGGAGGAAATTGTTCCCTGGGAGGGTGGGGAGGCCCTGGCACAGGATTTCTGGATCCCTTGAAGTGTCCAAGGCCAGGTTGGAGCAACCTGGGCTAGTGGAAGGTGTCCCTGCCCATGGCAGGGGGTGGGACTGGAAGAGATTTAATTTCCCTTCCAACACAAACCATTCTGTGATTCTATATTATATAAAGACAAGGCACATGTAGGATGGAAACAGATTTTCTCTCTGGTCAGACTTTACATATGAGGTTTCCCTAATAACAAAGTCAGTTTATTCAGTGCCTGGCCCAGTGAATCCCCAGTTTGATGTAAAGGCTTTCAGGCTTTACATTCACACAAATAATCTGCCATAAACAGCTGCTGCACTTAATTTTAGATAGGGATAGACCTGAATGCAGGAAAAAAATATAACTATTCAAACATCACAGTGAAAAATCAAACCTGAGTGGTGTTGGGGGGTTTTGTAGTTGTTTTAACAGATAGACTAATATTTTCTGTTATTGGTGACATCCAGAACAGCAGAGGAGAAATGACAATGTCCACATAATGTAAAAAGATAATCCAAATACAAGGAATTCTTACAGTATTTCCAGTTAATGGGAAATACAAGGCATCATAAGTGCTGAATTAAAAGTGAGTTTTTTGAGTTGCTTTTGGAGGGCTTGATGAGCTTTGTGAGTCCCCAGCTCCTGTGAACTCAGTGTCTGCATCTCCCCTCCCCACCCAGCACCCCCAGCACTGGGTGCTGACAGTTTGCTGCCTGATCCCTCAGACAAGGCAACACAGGAATCTGTGCTCCAGAGGAATCTGTGCTCCAAGGTCTGGGAGTGAAAACACAGGAAGAGTCACACACGGGGAACAGATTTCGTTCCTTCTGCCAAGAGCCAGGCTGGGGTTCAGCCTTTAAAAACCTCGCAAAAAAAGGCAAACTCGATTCTTAAACCTGCTGAAAAGGTACTAAACTGTTTTAGAGGGTGGGGATCATCAGGCTGCTGCTCAGCAGGGAGCTCTGATTCATCAGCATCAGGGTTTCCCCCTAAGCTTTCTGCCTACATCTCCTACTTAGCTTGGCAGGGACATTGTCAGAGAATAAAAGATTTCTTCCCCGTGTCAAAGGGCTGGCATTCATCAAAATGATAATACTTTTTACCCAGAGCACCTTTTAGATGAGGTTCACGAAGCCTGTAAAGATGATGATAAAGAGAAAAACGTCGCAGGATTTTTTTATTGTATTTTTGGCACTAAAACAGATACTACATGAAATGGAAGATTTTTGTTTTTTTCTTCTTCTTCTATAAGTTTCCTTCGGCTTTAACTTCATAAATATTCTTTGGTTAAGTCAGTGGACTGGTTTTCACAAAAAGCCTAACCCAAAGCTTGTTAAGGTCAACAGAAAGCTGCTTATTAATTTCAGCAGGCTTTGGATCGAGCTCCAAGTGCAAAACCGCTCCCTGAATCAAAGAAAAACTTCGTGGATTGCAAAAGTAAGATTCACACCTTCTAGGATCAAACACTTCACAATGAGGGTAGTTTAGAATCCAGGATATCTTCTGGGAATCTGATTATTATGGACTTGGGATCAAAAGTGTTGTGTCCAGCCTGAAAAATTGAGGGTGTTCTCTGACCAATTATTGTCCTTTCACCCTCAGAGAAAATGGGGAACATGTAGTGCCCCAAGAAGAGGAATTTCTAACCCTCCATACTGGATTGATAATTTGTAGGAAGAATGGAGAGTGAAGCAGTTTAGGCACAGCTGAACTTGTTCCACTGTCTGGAAGCAGCCACCAGGGATGGTAGAAGCAATTTTGGGTTTGATGGTGGTGGCTGAGAGATGCATCAAGACACAGGGATGCTTAAACCAAACTGTTGACCCATTCTGACAAGTGCTCTTGAATTATTCACCAGGGAGCACAGAAGGGTTGGTGGCAAAGTTGCCTTGGAAGTTGTAGGTTGCCCAGACCAGGAGATACAGGATGGGAAGGGGCTGAGGCTGCTCCCAAGCACACAGATTTGGGGTCACCTGTCTGAGAACATGCTGGAGGACATAAGATTTTCATGCAATGATCTGGTCAGGTGTATCCCAGGGGAAAGAACTGGAGAGCTGTTTGTTGGGCTCAGTCATTCCTACTTCTAAATGCCAAACATGCAGACATCGCTCCATAAAAGTCCAGTCTTTAAAAAACCAGAGATTTATAGGAAAGCTTTCAGAAAGCTGGGGAAAAGTGACTTGCAGAGGAGTTCTTCCAATATTTTTCCTGTTAAAGGTGCTCATCTCTCAGCAGCAGATGAGAGAAAGCTCATGGGATATCTCTGCCCCTGGTTAGTCCCAAACTGGCCAGGGCAGGGGACTGGCTTAGTCCTCTCCATTAGCCAAGGGCAGCAAGAGGAAGAATTATGAGGTGCTTTCAGTGATTTATTTATCCCCCACTGGTGTCCCAGACCAGCTGACCTGCTCAACCCAACCCATCCCATGCTTTGCATCAACGTGTTCCTCCTGGCAGGGCCAAGAGAATGAGAACTTGGGCCTTCTGAGTGAACTGAGATTTCAATGAGAGTTTAGAGGGCAGCAAAATGCTTTCACAGGCAAATGCCTCATCTGCATTTTCCAAGTTCCCCTTTGAACCTTGAGATATCTGCTCTCTGCAGGTTTAAGCCACAAAGGAAAACAGGAGGTCACTGAATGCCAAAATGGACAGAATGGTCAATTATCCAACTGTGACTCACCCTTTTGGTGTATTTACAAACCCTTGAATCACTTCCTGGGCTTACTTTAAATATAATTCTCCTTAAAGCTGGTAGTTAAGTTTTTAAGCCCCAGTGGGGTTGGAACTAGATGATCTCTAAGGTCCCTTCCAACCCAAACCATTCTATGATCCCCACTGTAACTAGGATTTAATAATTACCCACTCTATTCTAAAAGGCACAACCTTCCAGTGACAATATTATGAAAGCTGATTTAAATACCTATTAGCTTAAACTTCCTTAAATATAGAGCTGTTTGCTTTTAATTACCCAACTCTGTGTGCTCACCCACATTTGCAAAGGCACAGAGCACAGTGTCTGCCCAGGGCACGAAAAATGGCATGAAAATAAAGAACAAAAAACAGAATTACTCACATTAAAGATGGATCTCTACCCCCAGCTCCTGCACCTGAGCTCCCCAAGCTCTCCCAGACTCTGCCTGGTTTTGGGAAGGGTTCTGCTCCCAGCATGAGGCTTTCCAGGGAATAAATGTTTATTAGCAGAGGGAGTAAGTTCTACACCCTGTGTTCATCCTTCCCAGAGATAGAACTTTTCACAGTGGGTGATGGAGAACACTAAAGGAACACTAATAAATAACACTAAAGGACTCAGAATCTTGAGCGTGCAGTGCCCTGTTCCCTAAAAAACACCTGGGGATTACAGGAGTAGGTGAGCATAAAGCTTGTCTGGAGTTTTTCCTACAGTTTATCCCACAAATCTTATGCTCCAGAGGGAAAAGCATTATCTAGATGATCTTCTTGATACTTCTTGGCTTCCTACAGCAAAGCCTTGCGAACCTTGGCTGAGATTGCCCAGAGAACAGCAGTAAGAGAGAACTCAGCTTCTCAGTGAGGTGGATATTTGCATTTGCCTCTCTTCTAAACCACTCAAGAAATCCAAATTATCTGCTCTGTCACATCTCCCAACCTCCATGGGGAGCTAGTCACGCAGAGTGCGAGCAAAAAATATTTCCAAATATAATTTTTCAATTGTTTTCGTTAACGCAGCTTAGAACTAAAAATATTTATGACTTCCCTCTCTCCACGCGGTCTCTGAGGTTTCTCCTGCAGTTTTGTTCTTCTGACTTTCCTACTTCTCCTCCCAAACCAACCCGTCCCCGAGCAGCGAGCGGAAATCCGAAAATAAAGTGAAATAAAGTGAAATGCAGTGCTGCTGTTTGGGGAAGCGAGCACAAAAGCCTTCCAAACCCAGCAGCCTGCGGATGAACACTGGCATTTGGCACTCTGTAAGAGGTTAGGAGCCTCGAAATTTATTGTAAACTTAATGCAGTTTTACAGCCTATCTTCCAAACATTTACCCAGACAGTAAAAGATGATGGATATTTGCCGAGCGTTCCTCTTGCCCAGCAGTTTCCCTGCAGTAACAGCAGCGATCCCAAATATATTATTGATGTATCTTTGAAGATCTATTATCTGATACCTCATGTTTATGGCTATTATGCAACTGGCTTCTAAGTGTCCTCTTCTATAGGAGGCAGAGGCAGGAGATATGATCAGGGTGATTATTATTTGTGTTGCAGTGGAAGAGGCAGGAGCCCAGCAGGGCTCCATTGATTTAGATCCCAGACAAAGGCACGGGATAACAGAGTAGCTGCTCTTTACATTTTACTTTTTAAATAAAACAGGGAAACAAGAGCAGGAAGAAAGAGATACAGGAGATAAACAACCAGCAGAGAATGAAGTGCAGGAGAGATAGATGTGTGCCTGCACTGGTGAGGTTAATGAGAGCCATACTTTGCATTTAATGGCAGCCTCTCAATTGACTCCTCTGTGATGGAAGGTTGGAGAGGTGAATGAAGAGCTACATAATTAGATGCCAATACAGAAATCCTGATTGGGAAGGTGGGCAGAGTTATGGGAAGGTCAACTCTTTTATTGCTATTGGATCCTGCCCGTTTTGCTGTGCCACATCTTCCATCTCATCTCATCCCCGGTGTGTTTTTATGGATTCTGTGGCTCAGTTGTGTGCACGCTCTGCTCTTATTTATTCTCACTAACATCTTCAGAGCCAAGAACTGGATCAAACTTACAGTGAAAAGCACAATAGATTTTCTGTTAGTGCTGATTTAAGCAGAGGTCTGGGATGTTTCTATAGCCCAGCTGAACGTGAGCCCAGCGTTACCTGAGCAGGGAACGTCCCGTCGGGTGACGCTCGCTCATAAAAGGTAACGACACAGAGTAAATTTAACAGTATCTGCTCAGCAGAAGATGAGTTGGCAAGAGCAGGAAGAAGGAGAACAACCTGAAATGTTTAGAGAGCAGCCAGAGCAGAGGCCATTGCCTTTGAACTGGATAAACACTAAATTCTTTAGCAAGGAAAGTCCGTGGGAGAGCAGAGGTGGTTTTATAAAGCCAACAGACACAACGACGTCCTGGATGATCTGTCCCAATTTTCTTACTCATTCAGAGGAGTTCCTTATGCCTCCAAACTCTAACTCTGCTGTTCAGCTCCCAACAATTTGCTCAGTAATTCTCAATTCAGGTTGTTTTCAGCACTTGCTGTAGATCCCACAGCAGTTTCCAGCACCCCGAGCTGTTGGAAACTCTCACTCCAGTAGCTGAGCAGTGGCCCAACCTGTAAACAACTGAGTGTTGTAAATTAGACAAATTCCTAGAATAATAAAAGCAGTTCTGTGTCCTGCCTGCACCTGCAGCACTGCAAACATGTGGATTAGGACACAGTCAGCTCTCGTGTTCAGCATGGAAAATATGTATTATTCCCCATCCCTGGAATGTCCAAGGCCAGGTTGGAGCAACCTGGGCTAGTGGAAGCTGTCCTTGTCCATAGCAGGGGGTGGAACTGGATGGTCTTTAAGGTCTTTTTCAACCCAAACCATTCTATGATTCCATGACCCTCTTATATTGGGAATATATGTTGTGTTTATGTGTAGAAATACAGTTTTCCAACACTTTCTGTAGTCCACAACGAGACTCTTGGAGCTCTTTCTCAGGCTTTCCACACAATGCACCAATTCTGCTTGGTTTATGGTTCTTTTTTTTTTTTTTTTCACCTTTCAAAGTATGTTCTTTAAAAATCTCAGACATCCCAAAATGTTGCTGCAGCCTTTAGTTTCCCAGGCATGGATTAATCATACCTATATATAACCTAAAGTTAGATGTGGGTAGATATATATATAACTATATATGCGTGTATATATATATAGGTTTATATAAATTTGAAGCAGGAAACTACAGATATTACAATGCTCTGTGTTACAATTAAAAAGCCCTTCATTTTTTGATTCCTTAAAATCAAACACTCATGACCTGGAGCTTTGGGGTACAGGTAACACTTGGAATTTAATTCAGGAAGGGCCACAGCCCTGTAATAAATATATTAATTATATTTATTATTATTATTGTTACCACATTATTATTATTATTATTATTATTATTATTATTATTATTATTATTATTATTACCACCACAAGGTGATACCTTGAAATTATCACTGCCCAAGAAGTTGAAATTCAATATGTCATATATATTTTCAGGGTAGAATCTATAAGCCTGTATGCAAATCTGTTTGTGTATTTGTAATTCTGTCCCAAATTAGATCAGATTTTCAGCATGTCTCCTCTATTCATGTGCTATTTTTAGCTCTCTGGGTGTTACAGTAATAGGGATGCATTTCAAGTATGATGTTAAAAATGAAATTATGCCTTAGCCGCCGTTTAAGTTCATAATTTTTTTCCTAATTGCTTAGAATTTTTGAAAAATATTGAATGTTCCCTGGTCGAGCAGAAGGAGCTGTGAGCAGTTTCCTACATGATAATACACTTTGTTTCTGGCTGAGGGTGCTGCTTTGTTTCTTCATTATCTCATTAAATAATACTCAGGCTGGAAAAATTAGAACTTCACTGTTTTTCAAGAGTTTCAAGCAGACTAAGCACAATTCAGGGACAAGTGGAGAGAAATTAGTGACAGTTCTGGGATTACTCTTCAATGAAATTCCTTGCAATGCTGTTTCTAAGGAATAACACCTTCCATGAGCAATGGCTTTATTTTCCCTTTGGTGCCACTTTTCTTGTTGTTTAGTGTAGAAAAATTTGCTAATTTTACGTTAAACCTGGAAAATTTTCCCAAGAAAAAATAGTAAAGTTCACCTAACTTGATTTTTATTTCAAATAACAATGACTATGGTTCCCTTAATGTGATCACCTGGCCAGTTTTTCGCCTCTTTTGCAAGTCTGGTAATACCTGTAGCATCTACTGGGTCTCTGAATGATTGGATACATGAAATTTAAATGAAAAATATTTATATACAGTGCCATAAAATACAGCCCAATACTGTTTATCATAACTCACCGATCTATGGCAGAGAACTTTGTGTGTTAAAAATAAATAGTTGTGTAGTTCTGCCACCTCTTCCTGCAAAAAGTTCTGTGGAGACACAACACAGGTCTCAATAACCAGAACTCCACATCCACCACCAAGATGAATTTCTTCATCTCATTATGTGGATTTCATAAATAGGGCAAATAATTTAAAGACAAAATAGTGTGAGGCTCAATTTTGGGGCTAAAAGCATTGATTATCCACCAGATGGGTGCTGGGGTTTTGGGTTTTTTTTATAGAGAGAAGAAAACCTGTAGATGAATTTGTTTTTGTTTCTCCCAGTAGAAAATTTGGGACTATTTAATTAAAGGCCTCATTGCCCCATCATTAAATTCAAAGAAGCATATCTAATGCAAGCACTTAGATGTAATGTCACTTATTAGTCTTTAATGATGAGAAACATTCTTTCTCCAAAGAACAGCTGTAGAAATAGTGCCCATGTCAGCCACAAAATTATATATTATGAAGAGTATTAATGTGTATTTAATGACTGTAAAAATATTCCTTTATGAAAAGGACTGTGTTCTCTCTTGTTCAGCTTCCCTCGGAAGGGAGGTTAATTAAAGGCAGAACATCAGGAATTCTGTAGCACTACAGGTCATTCATCTGTACCAAAGTGGAACACAATCCTGCAAAAGCTCACTGGCAGTGATAACATAAAACTCTCTGCTCCACTGCTCAGGAGAGATCACTGGGCTACCCTGTAGCTTGGCTTTCATGACCCAACAGCCAGGAAATCTCCCTTTAAACAGAAGATTTATCTAACCCTTTTCATATTATTCTTTGTAAATATATATATTTTTTCATATTAGTCTTTATAAATATATATTCATATTATTCTTTATAAATATATATTCATATTATTCTTTTTTAGATATTAATATTTTTCTTATATATATATATATATAAAGTGTTTCTGAAGCTTTGGGGAAAAAAATAATAAAGGGACTGTAAGATGCCCAAGCAACCACAGTTTTGAGATTTTCCATGGAAACGCCACAAAATGGTGATTTTATGTTGCATGTTGTCATTGGGGTCAAAAAGTCCACAATGCTACAATCTACATCCATACTTCAGGGTGATGCATATGATGTTTAGTTAGTGTAGAACCTTCTCTTTTTTAAAATAATTTCTCAATTTAGGCAAAAAGGCCAGAGCAGTATCACAGGAAATCTCCCAGGGTGGAGAGATTCCCAACAGTGGGAGATTATCAGCATCTCCAAGGAAGTATCTGGATATCAGAAAAGGATGGGAGAGGTGAAACACAGAGAAAAGGTTTCAGTGCCCCCCCATAAAAACCCCAAATGCACTGAGATGCTAATTTGTCACCTCTTTCTCTCTTTCCCATGATGTTATTTAGATTATGAAGAATACAGATGTAAGGTGGAGGGCTGGAATTTCCTCCGAAGTATTCATATTTCTATCAACTGTGCAGTTTTTAATCATCTGATTTACCTGAGGTAACCCTGCATGTCCCTCAAACAGGGTGTGTTTGGTACCTGCTGGATTAATTTTAGCTCTTTTCCTTGTTTTCCACTTAAAACTGCTGCAAACTTTAACACATCCTTGTGGATCCTTTCCAACTCAGGATATTCTGTGATTCTCTATAGCGGATACCACCCTGCAACTTCTCCACTTCCCATTAAACCCTGATCTTGTTCCCATCCATAACTCACCCAGAAGTGGAGAACAGCCCAAATAAATCCATTTTGTTGCCTTGCATCATCCAAGCAGCTTCCCAGAGCACTGATGCACTTCTGTGTAGTGAGGGTTTGAGTCTGATTTCAATCTCATAAAAATGAAGAGTTACTCCACAGAAATGTGTGGATTGAACAAGTGAGGAAGGAATGAAGATGAACAAACCCTCAGAATAAAAATCTGCCCACTCATGGTTCAGTCCAGAACTGCTCTCTGCAGTTACTGATTAATTATGGAACCCTCTAATATTCATCTGCTCCTTCTCCATATCTGAATTTATTCTGTTCTGGATAACAATTTCTCTTGGGAAGTATAAATGGAGATGTGTAAATTGTATAAGGGGGTGAATGAAAACACCAGATGATTTTCTTCCTTATAAGCACCACAAAACTTAAAAAATTCTCCACTCCTGTCTCACTCTCACTTTTCTGTACATTAAGAGGAGATGGCTCCATACTGGCTCAGGTATAACTTAAAGGGACTTTTTCCCCCAGGAAAATGAAATATGAAAAAAAAAAAAAAAAAGAAAGAGGACTTACTTTTTATTTTCTATCTCTGCTTTATTTTCTCCCTAAGAGCTCCTGTCTCCTCTCCCAAAAAAGCTGTGCAACTGTGGGTCACCAGAGAGCAACAACAGCTGGGGGGACCCTCCAGGTCCGTGGCACAACACCCCAAATTGCTGGCAAAGGTCAGGGCCCGTGAGGACACACAGCCAGGGAAGCCCTGGGCTGGATTGCCAAGCCTGGGGGAAACACCTGGGAAAAGCAGCAACTTTGGTTTCTGGGTTATTCTTTAAATCAGGTCTGACCACAGGTTCAAAGCAATTTGTTGCTCGCTCTGCCTTGTGAAGAGCTGGGAGGTTTCTGAATGGAAAGCATTAAAGGAGGCTAAATAATCCATATTTTAATATAGAGATATACTTAGACAATATGGAAATGAGATGGGAGAGTGGAAAATGTGACAGCTGAGTAGATAAACACGGACTTGTGTTTTCATTTACAAAGACCTCTGGTATATAAATGCTAATTTTTTTTGCCGCATTATGAGATTGTGAATTCCAAAGAGAGATTTCACCAATTTGATGCATTAAACAAGTGTCTGTTGCTGAGCCCACTTCTTAATGGACTGTCTCACACATTTCCAAAGACAGCTGCACATCCCTTTTCCCTGGAGATGCCAAGTGGCACCAGTCAGGGTGTTCCCAGTAAGCACTGGGTGCACACCCACCCACCAGCACACCTGACTCAACAGGCCATTATTTTATTTATTACTGGGAAGCAAATCTGTTTCCTCTACAGCATCTCCAGCAAAATGCCAGGACTTGAAACCATTCTTATTTTATTTCCCTCATAAAAGCCTGCCTGAAGTAACTTGCAGACAACCAGTAAAGCCTGAAGTATTTCCTGAGCCTGCTGTACCTACCAAAGAGGCACACCAAGGGGTTTCCAGCTTTTTCTATTTCATTCCTATCTGCTCTTTTTTTTACCTGCAGATTTTCTTAAATCAGTCAATGCTGGGCAAGAAAGACCCCGAGGCAAAAGCTTTAGGGATGGATAGAGCAGGGATGTTCACATTTCCTTTTCTCCCCCTGGATTAAGCTGTGATCCTTCTCATCCTCACCCTCCTAAGGCACAACGTGCTTACACACAGGTAGGATGTGTAGGACACTCAGAGGGTACATTTATGCTTCTCATAAAGTGGAAAACTCTTCCCTCCCTGCAACAGAAGCATTGCAGCTATTTATCAAGGGAAGATCCTCTTTTCCCATTTTTTCCTGGTGCTGCCATCCCTCACTAAATTTTCCTCATCTTTTCTAGTTAAACTCAATCTTTGTGTATCTCTCCTATCTAAAGTGAACAATGAAAACACAAAGTTGTCAGGCAGAACATGAGATATTGCAATAAATGGTTTTCTCAGCCAAAAACCATCATGCAAAGCCAGTCTCCCTGGATTTCCTTCTTGGTTAGGCAGCTACCAAGGATAAAGAGGAATGGATGTAGATCATCATTAGCCTGTTGAATGCTTAACTAAAATAGAGTTATTGTAGAGCTGGGGCAAGAGCAAAGGTTTACTCCTGAAGGAAGGAAATTCCCACTTTTCTGGATGTTGTATTATAATTTGTGCAGCTGCCTCAGTCCTGCAGAACTTGTGCTCAGCTCTCACCAGTGATCCCTGTGCCTCTGCCTAGAAATGTCCACGAGAAGTGATGGCACAATTGAAATGCCCACAAGAAGTGATGATATAATTGATGTTAATGAATCCAGTTGTTCCTGATGAATTTGCCTCTGTTCCAAACCCACTCTCAGTGAGGTTGTTCAGCTCACACCCACAGTTTGGGACAGAGGTGCTGGGGACTGGTGGAAATCAGGCTCAGATCAGCCCTGCAGACTAAGCCCTCAGGTGCTGTGGGAAGATCCCCAGTCCCTGAAATAATGTTTTTTCTTTTCATGGTTTTCAGCTTCATGCTGCAAAATCATAAAGAGCTTTTCAAGATCTGCATATAAAAAGCCCACCAGGTCTGTCTTATGAAGGAGAGTGACTGGGGCTTATTTCTTCTGTTCTGTTATCTCTCTCTTCCTCTAAAACCTCTTCCCCCCAATTTCTCATTTTTGTCTCATCCTTACTCATCTTTAAGAATTCATTTTGTGTAAGCCTTTCTGCCAGTCCCCACTCTGGCATTTTTTGCCTCGTGCTTGATCCCTCAATAATTTTTTGGGTTATGAGAGTTTTCTTTGCTCATCTGCTGGCTTTTAATTGTGGATTCAGAAAGAGCAATAATTAGGTAGTGCCTCTAACTACCCATTGGTGAGTTCATAAGCATAGCTGCTTCACTGATGTCCTGAAGGGTGTTTGAATTCAGCATTTTCCACTTTGTAAAACTCAAACCTGGTTAATAGGGAAATTGTGTCTTGTGTTGTAGAGATGCTAATGGAAATGGCATCACTTGCCATGAGATATTCTAATTTATGGCTCTCTTTAAAGAACATACTTGCCAATTAGTGTCTTTATTAGAATACTTACTTTCATCATTCGAAAATATGGCTCTTAATTGGGACCAGCTTTGCCTAAGGGAGAAACATTTGTTAATAAATAAATGAATAAACTAACCCTCTCCGTGGGTACCCATGGAGGGAACCAGCTTATATCATACAGACACCCTTATAGATCATATTACTTATTATTCTTAAACTCGCTCAATTATTGAGAAAGACAATTTCATCTCACTTTATATTGTCTTCCTGGGGAAAATATAGACAGGATATTGGAATTTGCTTGTTTATAAAAAGCAAGTAGCTCATTAGGCATAATTAAGACAGAAGAAACAAGAGCATTAAATTTTTATACCACACCATCAGCCCAATTGCTCTAGGAAAGGCAAAAGCACCACCGTTGCTCCATTAGTACATAGATCAGGTCAGCGTAATTAAGGTGCCAATTTTATTAGAATTTGAAGAGGAGTGCTTAGGTTTTTTTCACTTTAAAAATGTAGTAAAGAAACTGTTCAAAAAAAAAATAAATAAAACTTAATAGAACTGGAAACCCCACGATTCAGTGAAGGGCAAAAATCCGAACTGGAATCTGGCTCAGGTTGGTCCTGTGGGGACATCACGGTGTCCTGTGCTTGTCATGACTCTGTGTTTCCTTCTCCAATGGGTGGAGAGAAGTTAGAGTCAGGTGTGTTCCAGCAAGATAAAGATTAGAGAGGGAATGAGAGAGAGGGAGGTGATTGTCCTGCCCTGTGCTGGGGGGGCCTCACCTCCAGTCCTGAGGGCAGATTTGGGCAGCACAATAAAAGAGATCTAAACCTGTTAGAGAGTGTCCAAAGGAGGGACATGAAGATGATGAAGGGTCTGGAGGGGCCATGTGAGGAGTGGCTGAGGGCACTTGGCTTGTCTAGTCTGGAGGAGACTCACAAGGGGCAGGGATTGAGCTCTGCTCTGGGTGAGCAGGGACAGGACCCAGGGAAGGGCTGGAGCTGTGCCAGGGCAGGGTCAGGTTGGGTCTCAGGCAAAGGTTCTTCCCCCAGAGGGTGGTTGGCACTGCCCAGGCTCCCCAGGGCAGTGGACACAGCCCCAAGGCTGCCAGAGCTCCAGGAGGGTTTGGACAACGCTCTGAGGGACAGGGTGGGATTGTTGGGGTGTCCTGTGCAGAGCCTGAAGTTGGACTTGATCCTTCTAGATCCCTTCCAACTCAGGACATTCTATGACACAATTATATTTTTATATACATGTTCAGACCTATAGAGCTGCCCACATGTTTCTACCTTTGCCCTCAGCCAGGGGCAGCTCTGAGCTGCCTCTGACGGGTCCCACAGGGTGGGACAGTGACACCTCCCCTGCCCTGCCCTCTGACTGAACAACCTGCTGTGCACAAATGACACAACACATGATTGCAGAGAGGGAGAGAGAACTCTTCCAGTTGCTTTCAGCTCCTGTGCAGCAGTGTGAGCTATGATCCTTTTAAAAATAGGTAAGCTGGCAGAAAACTATTTTCCTTAGCATAGTATCTGTAGGATCTCCAGTGTTTAATCACAAATACCTGTTTCCCCAACACACAGAGTAGGCCTGTTTTCAAATAAATAAATAAATAAAAGCGGGCAAATTAGGTTACCAGTCAAAGCCATCAAATCAGCAGCGCCGCTTTCGGAGCACATCGCATTGTGCCTCGCAAATTATCTCCCAATCCCACCTGCTCTCAGATCTTTAGAGCCTGGCTCTCCTCTCTGCTCCACAGAAAAAGAAACAGATGGGGCCGAGAAAAAAAAATCCCAACGAATAAATGGGGTAGAAAATGCCCGGAGCCTTTTTGAGCAGCGTCAGGGGCAGCCTTCTCTCTTTGTGGGAATACCAGGTGCTGTAGGCTTTTGCCCCTTTTTTTGGTATGTCTGGCTTGGTGCAGTGTTCACCCCCTTGCATTTTGCCATTTTTTTATACCTATTAGTGATGTTTACCAATGATTTTTCTTTTGAAAATGTAGTCTTTTCGTTCTTATCTTGAGGATTCGCCTTCTCCCCTCTGAAAAACAGCCCCGCTGGAACACGAGACACAGGCACACACATGGATGTGTCTGAGATGCTTTGGGGCACAAACTCAGCTTTCCTTCCGTGGGCTCTGCTGCTGGTTTTAATGTGGTAATTGCCTGATCAATAGTGCTATTTGAAACTCATATGAAAATGTGGGAAACCTTCTAGCAGCAGGGAATATCTGGATTCCTTTGCGGTGCTGCAGGAT